>NC_134648.1:22011246-22312732 GCF_030463565.1 Pelecanus crispus
GTTTTGCCATTAATGATTTATGGCAGCCCAGATTTGGGCTCCTTTATTACATACCTTCTATCAAGAAAGACCAAATTCTGGTTTTCCTGTCTTCAAGAAAGTTGAGATTTTTCTAGGTTTTAAATGCCACCTAAAATGAGCCCTCTTTAATATATGTGTTTTATATACATTAAAGCAGCAGCAAGATAGAGAAGAAAACTTTATTTTCTTTTGCAGGTCAACTTTAAGGTGTTTGTAACTCCTTGAAATTTTAAACTGCTTTCTTAGCTAAGTTGAATACCACTGACTTTAAAAAGAAAACAAACCACTACACATTTTCCCCTTCTGAGGAAAGGAAGTCTGAGGGGAAGTCTGCAATGGAGTAACCAACAGGACCTAAAACAATTCCTGAATATTTGATCCTGGTATTTGAGATGGGCAGGGATCCAAGGGGCACCAAGAAGAAATCTCAGCTGCTGCTGTAGCACCTACAGCAAGACAGATAAATTAGTACATGGCAACTGGGAAACCTGGAACTCATTCGTCTCTGAAATGAAACAAAACTATGAAACTTAGCATCCATTTGTTAAGTACTTGCTTGTGATTTACAGCTCCTGCTCTGAAACTTGCAAAAATGATTTAAGGGGATGCCAGGCAGACCCTTGTTGTTTCCATCTCTATACGAGCCCATCTAGCAACTTTTTTTCCTATTGTAGAATTGGTGTCAGCACAAGGGAGAATGGAGACTCAAAATGGAAATCTTGACTTAATGCTGTTTCTTTTTATCCCTGCTAGGGAGGTTGGGGCAGTATCTGACATGCAAAAGGTGCAGGATGTTTCCGTGTGCTGGGCACTGCTCAGGTCTCTGCAGCCTGTCCTCAGCACTGCAAAAGCCTCATGTCACAGGGCAGAGTTTCGGCCCCTTTCCTAGTGGTAATGTGTTTACATGAGCAGGTGGCACGTTCAACAGGGGGAAAAAGGCAACAAAAGATTGTCGTTGAATACGCCTTTCTTTGAAAAGTAACGTTTTGTAGAAGTGTGGCTTTATAAAACGTTTGTTTTGGTGGGAGGAGGAAGGCAAAAGCGAACCTCTATCTGAGAAGAAAACAACCACCCATTTTCCTGGAGACAGGAAAAGGGGCGGGCATCCCCACGCTTCACTTCCAAATCCACCAAAAAAAGCTTGCTCTTTGAACACGCAGCGAGCCATCGTCTACGACCTTCCTGGCTGGGTTTGGAGTAATTGCTCCAGAAGGAACGCGAAAAAAAGAAAGAAAACCCCGAAATCCCACCTCCCCGGCCAGGTGTACCCACGCGTGGGGTACGCTGCAGCGGGACGGTGCGCCCTCGGCTCCTCCCACGGCTGCGGGCGCAGGATCCCAGCCCCCTCCCTGGCGGCGGCGCGAGGAGGAGGAGGGTCGGCTCCAGCGCCTCCCCCCTTCCCCGCCTCCCTCCTCGCCGAGCGCAGCTCCCCGAGCATGGAGCCTGCCTGAGACGCTCCGTGGGCTCCGGCAGCTGCTGCGGCGGCCCAACATGGAGGCGGCGGCGGCCCCGCCGCTGCTGCTGCTGCTGCTGCGGCTCTTGGCCGCCTCGGTGCTGCGGTGCGAGCCGGGCTCGGCCGGCGGTAAGCTCGCCGGGGCGTCGCGGGGCCCGGGTCGGCGAGGAGGCGAGCGCCGCTGTCCCTTTTGTTGTCGGACTTGGGCAAACTTTCCCCCGCGCTCCGCCGGGAGGGCTGCAGGGACCGCAGCGGCGGGGAGGGGGGCGGGAGTGGGACCCTGCGGGGCGGGGGCGCGGGCCAGACTCCCGGGGGGGGGGCGAGGACGCGCACATGGACGAGACGGGACGGGGCGGGAGGAGGACGGGAGGCTGGGTGCGTCGTCTTTCCCCCCCCGCCCCCCAAACTATTCCTTCTCGCCCCTTTTTTCTGCAAACGGGGGGTGCAGGAAGAGGAGGCCTCTCCTCCTCCTTTCCTCGGGACATGTCCCGCCGGGGAGGTGAAACGGCTTCCCCCCGGGGGTGGCGCAGGTAAATGTGTACAGTTGCAAAAAGAGACAAAAGTAGGCCCCCCACCCCCCCGCCCGGTCCCCGTCCCAACTCCGGTTCTTCCGCGGTCCCGGCAAGGATTTCTCTGGGGTTTGGAGAGACGGGTGTCGGGTGTCGCTCATCAAACTCCTGGCAGGGCTGGGGAGGGGGTGGGGGGAATGCGAGTGTCCCCCTCCAGCTCCGTTTAAAGGCTGTAGGCGGGCGACGGGGGCGGCGCTGCGGCGGGAGGAACCGGCCGGCCCGGCTGGAGGCAGGGGCGGGCGGGAGTCGGCTCGGGTCGGGGTGCGGGTGCCCGGCCCGGGTCCAGCCCCGCGGGCGCTGCCGGAGCTGGAGCCCGGCTGCCCTGTGCCGGCGGAGCGCTGGGCCCCTAATGCGCGCTCCGTCCCGGGCACGGAGCCTGCCCTTTCCCTTTGCAATACCGTTTTTAAGTGAACGTGCTAATCCTTTAAAAGCACAAATAAACGGAGGCAGTCTTCTGCCTGTAGGATCCGTGGGGACAGGGCCGGGGTCTGTTCCCCAGCCTTTCTCCCTGTGTGCTGCTTAGGTCCCGACTTCATATCACCAAAGATGGGGAGTTAGGGCTGCATGTGTAAGACTTCTGGTTTGTTGCTGCTGCTGCATCTGGTCTGCCTGAATACATGACCCCGGTGCTTCAACAAGCTGAAGTAAAGTTGTTGCGATTCCCTAGGTAGTTTAGAAGACTCAGCAGTATGGCCAAGGCTGTCAGAACATTCACCTCAGGGCCTCTTATTAGGCCACCCACCTTTTCAAACTGTCTGTAATTATTAGAACTGTCATTTAGAGGAAGACATCTGACCATTTTCTGCTGGCACCATCGTCCTATATTTTTAGTTGGAGCTCTGTACAGGTGCGTATTATGTATTGCTTATTCTGTAAGGATTATATGAAAAAGATGCCCTTTGCATCTCAGGATGCACCTTCTCCATTAACAATTTAAAAGATTGCCTCAATCTTTTAAAATGTTTCAGAAAAATCTGAAGTGTGGCTTGTTCCTTTCTGAACACTTATGTTTGTGTAAAGATGCTTACGTTCCTACTTGACTGAATGAAGCTATGTAGCTTTAGGGGGCGATCAACTTATAGAAGTCTTAAATGAAGAGAGAACACGCTGATTGTGTTCCTTGAGAGTTTCCTTACATTTACTTAGCAGACTCTAATAGAAAGAAGTATTTTTTAAAAGAGATAACTTTGCATTTGGAACTCTGAGGAAAATAAGTATTCACAATAAAACTAAGAAATAAGTTGTAACATGGAGTTTGGTTTCCATTCACCTCATTTTAGAGACAGTGATTCTTTTAATATAGTGTATGTTCTGTATCAATAGTCACTTTCCTTAACATGCATGGAAAAACTCTTCTACAAATGTTCCAGTTTTTAGTAATTAGCTAAAGAGTCTTGGTTATAAATCTTAATGACATTGCTTTTGTTCTGCCTACTTAGTAGGAAGGTATGTGATTCTTTTGTTAGGTTGATCTGGACAGTGCTTTTAAGGACAGCTCATCTGTCCTTTTAGAAGGAGCATGGATGTACTATGAGATGCTTTCCATGTTTTTAGTTCCATTCCTGAGAACCCCTGAGAAGCCCTGGTAAGCAGTTGCCTGACTTTAAGGGACTTTACCTCTTAAAAGTATTTTGATGTGCTTATCTAACAAATATGTAAATACATCTCTGCAAGATTGGGGATGTGCTGGAACTTCTGCAGTGTTAAAGCTTCTGGGAAGTTTGGCATGTTATAATAGATCCTGAATACTTTGGCTGTGAAATAATTTTGCTGTGGAGCTAAGTCCTTGCTCCATATGTGGTGGTGTCAGGAGTGTTTTTATTTATGTGGCTTGAAATAATAATAAACCTGTTCCAGATACGGGTTATACTTGACTCTTCTTTCACTCAGATAAGACAAAATGATTGTTGCATTTGGTGCTTCCTTGAAGGAAGGAATCTCTTGCCTGTGCAAAGTATTCAGGAACAAGATGATTACGACGACGTGTTTTTGTCTGAAAATACTGTAAATTCTGAATGTTTAATACTGCACAGCGAGTGTTTTATGTGAGGCTCTTAAAACCTGGAAGTAGTTGAGATAAGTGTTGTTTAAGTTCTTGTTTAAGAATTATCTCAAGCAAGAATTATTTTTACTTAAATTCACAAAAGCTTGGTTAGCTGTTGCTTGTCGTGTACTAGGACATTTCCCAAAATTGTGAGACGGTATCTTTGTTTTCTTTAATGGAATGACTATTTGCCTGATATTAAGAAACACAAGATAAAGCAGGGTGAACAGAGAAGTATGACAGGATGGTTACAGCAGTTTGAAACTAGGGATGCAGCGTGAAATAAGAAATGCATTTGAGCACAACCCTAAAATGGCTTTTAATTCATACTGTTTTTTCTCAGATAACCTAAAGCTAATGAAACCTATCACTATGTTTAAATGTAGAATGTAGCAGAAAAGAACGCTTGGCTAATTTTATGACAGGGAAATGTGCTATGTAGGAGTCCTCAACTGCATTTCAGCGCCGTTTCAGTCAGTCTGTCATTGACTTAGGGGGCTATTTTCCTAGTAACTACTACTAGCATGATGTGAGGGTCTGTCACATATTATGGTCATAAACCCTCTTGAAATAGTGAAACTCCAAGCTGACACTGAAGTTTGATACTTTCAAAGCACTGAATCTTCTCTCTCCAGACAAAGGATAATGGCTTTACCGGTCTTTTAGGTATGGTGTATGAATTCATTTGTTACTATTTCATTTTAAATTAAATTAATTTAATTTGAAATTTAATTTTAAATAATTTAATTTGAAATTTAATTTTAAAGCATCCAGAGGTGCTTTAAAATTACTCATACTGTAGATATGTCTACATAAATCAGCTGTCATATAGGTATCAAATCATATATAAATCAGCATGACACACAAAGTCAATATTTCAGAAGATTGTGAATGTATTTCATCAATAGTCTGGTGTAAATTCCACCATTGCCTCTTGCTATTTTTGAGCCTTCTTTTTAATCTCAGCTGCTTTAAGTTTTATCTTAAGAATGTTTTACTTGTTTATAACGTAGCTGTTAGTAAAATAGGCCATGGGGTTTGTTACAGCTTTAAATTTTCTCAGACCTGCATGTTTCTTGAATAATGCAAGCCAAGGTAACTTTTTAGCAAACAGAGAGATTGTTTCAGGGAACTTGTTATCCTTGATTGTTATGGTAAGGTCTGGCAGCATAACAACAAATAAAGGTTACAAAACCTCTCCTAGAATATAGACACACGTGACTTTTATAAAGAGTGTCTAATGTAACTTTGCTTCTAGTTAAAATTTAGCCAGTAATGTAGAGTTAAAAGTAGTTGTCTCTCTTTGTCAAAGCAGAAATAAAAGAAATTTCACAATTTGTGGTGCTCAGAAATAGCTTTAATGACAAGGTTTAGTTTCATGTTAGATCAGTATTTTTTTGTGAACATACTGTATTGTATGAAAGCAGCCTGCTATCTTGAGGTCGAGAACAACAACTGGGTTTAAATTCCTTGTTAGAAAGAAGCTATTGTAGGTAACTTTATTGCTCTTCATTCTAAGAAATCTTCTTAATTTTTCCTTATGCCTTTAACCCAAGACCTATTAAACAGTCAGAATGTTTGGCTTTTGTAAGTTCAGAATTTCTTATGGGAGTTGATGTGGCTGAAGAAAACACAGCACTGAGAACACTTGAAGGAAGTAATTGTTATTTTCTGCTTAAGACCTTTGTGAAGAACTCACATAGGTATCAACCTGAGCCTTGAGGGAAGAACAGCCGTAGAATAAGTATCCCCCCAGTTTACGGCACAGGCCAGCAATGATGCAATTCTACTATGCACAATGGAGTCAGCATTTTGTTTAGAGATTTTGAGGCATGTGGATTATTTTTCTTTTTCGCTGTATTGCTTTCCAACAGGATGTGTCCAACAACACTGCAAGTTCACTTAGGGCAGGAGCAAATAATTAGATATTGGCTGGGGATGCTGGCTGGCCAAAGGCATGTGCTTTTTGGACACTTGGGACTTTCTGAAGAAGTCACAGATGTGCCATCTCCTGACAGCCCACAGCTGGGACTTCTGAACTGGAAAAAATACTTCTGGAGAGTCCTGCCCCCATTAAGTTAGGCCATGGAAAGTCTCATGATAGAGTCAAAGGATATTTTGAGCAGTTCTTCAGATTTTGGGTGATTAAATAGTTGTAGTGAGAGGAGGAGAGAAAATGGGAAGTATGACCCGCAAAATATTGTTCAGTACAGTTGTTTGTTAGGAGTTTATGGGCCAACAATTCTTTCACTTCCTTTTGTCTCAGAAAAAGCAGAATGTGGAGCTCACCAGCATTTCATCTTTGTGGTTTCTGTTTACTAAAGATTGAAAAGAACTGTTAAGCCACAAAATTCTACTGAGAATCTCCACAAAGAGTGTAAAAAGTGGGTGATGGGTTGGTAAGGGTGTTGAGGGTCCATGTAATAAATAGGATTTTCTAAGTTAGCTGTTGTTTCCTTTATTCTTGCTTGGCTCATGTTTTGCCTGCCCGCATAGGCAGGTGTAAGGTGTCATTTTGTGTTGATGTTAAATCCATGGGTGACTTTTGCAAGGATGCCAGTAAATTGACACATGCTTGATTTAAATTGGTTTGTTTGCTCTGGATGATAAAAGGGTTAAAGCAACTGAAACTGCTTTTAAACCAATAAATACTTGATATGAGTGTGTTGTGTTAGATTAGCTTAATGGGGACAGTCTGCTGGGAGAAGGAATTTCTCGACTGTGAATCAGCTGCAGAATTGTCTTCATTTCACAGTGTGAAGGTTTATTGCTGTTGCAGTAAACAGCACTGGCAGCAGATGCAGTAGTAAGTTCCTGGTGCGATTGTCAATCATCTGAGAACCTCAGATGTTGGCATACGTATTTAAAAATGTCCCTGCTTAATAATACAGTATTTGTTGAATACTGTTTGGCACTTGGCTTTCTGAAGTGCTGTATGAGTATTAGCTAATTCTGAATATTCTGCTAAATAGTATCTATTATTTATCTTTTATATATAAGGAAATTGAGCTTTGCCCAGTTTAAGTTGACTTCCTTTAAAGAGTAATAGAAGTTGTCTTTGTGGCAGTCAGAATTAAGGCTTTTGAACTCTGGTCTTCCTGTTGAGACTATAGAGGTAAAACAGGTTTATTCAATAAAACTATGAAATGTGCTGTTCCTGAGCTATGGTGAAAAACAATGCAACTGGAGAAATGAAGTTGCAAGTGTGTTAGGTTATAACTCTCCCCTCTACTATGAAAAGTAGAAGGATGGAAATTATATTTCTGTCTTTGGTGTGGTTACACAAAGGGCTTGATTTTAATTTTTTTCTCATGGATTCTTGTTAAAGGGTGCATGATGTCCTGTGAAAGTGCAGTGATCTTAATTTGGTGGTTCTGTCTTTCTTACAGGACCCCTGTTGGCTTGAGTTTTGTCTGAGAGGGAGACGAATGATTGAGTTACCTTGACATCTCTTCATTTGGCTCAGGATTTGACAACGTTTTGTGATGGTGATTCCAGAGGTTCTCTGTTGTCCTTTCTTGAGGTTGTCTTGAGTGTATATTGACCTTAATTTCACTGTGTGGTTGCATTAAATGTGATTCCTTAAACATTTATTAATACTTCTTTTTGGAAGTGGCTTGTTACACATGATAGTAAAGGTAGTAAATTAGCCCTGGGGGACTCTTGATCCTGAGCCTTCAAGAATTAGATCAGAGGTAGGAGGTGGCAGTAAGCGAAGACAGAAGCTTGACCTCTTCTTTCTGTGGTGTTTAAGAGTCAAAAAAAGCCAGAGAGTGTGAGCAAGTGTTGTCTGTTTCATGTTTCTAAGCCTCTTCGTGGATGAGGAGCAGCTGTGGATCGAGTGGACCTGCTTAGTGAATTTCTTGGCTTTTGGGGTTGGGAATCAAATAGTATTACTAAAATGTGATTTTGTAGATGTTCTTTTCTGCTGTTCAGTGCTGGTTTTAACCAAATCAAAAGCAAAAGGGAAAAATGTGATGAAAGCGTACTGTGCTGCTCTGTGCGTTATTGATACGTCATTTAAGAACTTTTATGGAATACTATATGTACTTATGGCTTAGGCCATATACTCCAGGTTTTGAATCAGGCACAGATTATGCCAAACAGCAGTAATGCACTTAAATCCTTGTCAATAACTTCAGCCTACCTTCTGTGGAAATTCAGTTTTACTTGGTTTCCAGATTCATGGATGCTTTGTCCAGTCCTTGTACTTTTTTTTTCATTCATTTTGCATGAACACATTCTTTTCTGTTCTTCCAAATTAAAACTGTCCTAGCTGGACTTCAGAAGGGGGGGGGAAGAAAGTGTTTAGAAGACCTGAAATGTAATTAAATGTGGGTTGGTGGGTTTTTTTTTTAATACAAAACTTAACACTATAAAGTATAGCTGTCAAGAAGGTGAAGTTGCTTCCTTTTATACCTTTATAAATTGGGAGGGAGACATATCCCTAAGCCTCCCCAGTGTACTTCTCTTTATATGAATTAAAAAAACAACAGAACAGAATCCCTAAGTGATAATATATCTTGTGGATCAGCCAAAACAAAATGCTTTTGTGAGACTTACATTGCTTCAAATTAGCCAGCACATAGAATGTCCTGACCTACAGCTGCACTTTGTTATGCCACACTTCTGCCATTCTCTTTTCTCTAGCTAATTCTTAAATAAAGATTTGGGTTTGGCCTTGCTGTAAGAGATTAAATGCTTTTTCAGTGGGCTCACTATGACAGTGGTGGTCAGAAGTACCCCATTTTTATTTTGTATGTGCTCCTGAAGTAAAGAGCTGGGTTGTGCATGGTGTAGGTAAGTGTTTTGCAGGTTTCCCACCATGACACATCTGGGAACTTTCTGGAGCTTGGCTTATGCCACCTGAAGCTTTATTTCTTTGTAATGTGGATTTTTTTTTTTCTTGTTTCTCAGACTTCCTAAATAACATATTCTTTATGTCTGGCTCTTCAGGTAAGACTGAGGGTATTTTTTGTGACATTGAGTGGTCTGCCAGCTACTTCATTGTTACGAGGTTTTGCTCTTCCTTGCACCCTGTGGGGTGCTTGGGCACTTTGTCATGTCCTTTTCCATCAGTGCATTATTTCTAGGATGCTGTGTAAGCTGTGGCATATTCCTATGTAACCATACTTTGTCTGAAGAGGCTGCTGAGGATCGAAATCTCAGTGTGTCAAATTTTAGAGAGTCTTCTAAGCTGATTTCTCTAGCTTTAGTTTTAGAAGTGGTGCATACTTGATATTGCATACTGTGAAAGGCCTTATGTCTTTGTTATTATTATTGTTCAAGGATTATTTCCAAATAATTGGTAAGGGACAGTTTCTACAAGTTTTTGTGCAGATATAAAAATAAGTTTTATGGGGCAAAGAATGATTGCTTTAAAAAGACAATCACAAAGACGTGGCCTTTGGAGTAACCTAGGAAATGTTGCTGCTGTGTATCTGTCTTCAAATACTGTTTTTAATTCAATCACTTAGACCAGTGTCTTAGTGATGCCATGAAAATATATTCCGAATAGAAATATATTTATATCTGTTTTACATTTCATTATGGAGGAAGAGAAAAAGCAAAAGTTTGGCTCTTGGATAACAAGCTGTCTCTGCTGATGACAGTGAATAATTCAAGGAGGAGAAAGAATGAAAGGTTATGAGATTTATTCTCTGATGTGTAACTATGGGGATGTCTGTATAACATACTTAGTGTTCTCTCTTAGCACTTGTAGGTTAATACAAAAGCCAGAATGCTGTTTCTTTAACTTCTCAAAGCAGCAGAATTTAAAAACCAAAGCCCTTGTTTTATGAAAGGTGTCACCTTTGACCACTGAATCACCCAGTGTTTGATGTATGTTGATCACTACTTATATTGTGCATATAGTTTAAAGGAGCTTTGGAGCCTTTAGTTTGTGTAACTAGTTATTTCAAATAAAGTGTGGCTTACTTGTGAATTCTTTCCCATTTAAGGAAGGTCACTCATGGCCACCAAGTTTCCTATTTTCTCTGTCACACTTTGTTTTCATTTCAGTCACTGAAAATTTTCTGGTTCTAGAACAATTGAGCAGCTCAGAATAGAGTTGCCTGCCCTATAGGAATGAATTTTGACATAAAATATGATATAAAGTTTTTCTCTTTCTTCAGATTTTTCTCTGATTGCTTCCCCTGCTTGGAAGTTGGCAGCTTGAAATATGATGTGTTTAAACTTTTTTTTTTTTTTAGGGGAAAATGTTTTAGCCTCAGAAGTCTGTATTGGTGACTTACCTGGATATGTCTTTCACAAAAGATATGAAAGCAAATTAAACTGCTGTGTTAGTGTTCGCGTTCTCAAGTCAGAGTCAAGAGGATGAAAATGCACATGGGTAGCACTTTCCACTTAGAAGGTCTGCCCAGCTGTGGATGATTTTAAAAAAAAAGTCTATACATTATCTGCATCTTCAATAGCTGAGTAAAAGAAATCTGTAGTTATGGAGAATTTTTGTCTGTCTGGGTTTTAACAGCATGTTTTTTACTGTCTGGATAAAGTTGACTATTGCTTATCCATGTTCTAAAACTCAAGTTTGCAGGTGTTCGAGTGCTAGCAAGTGTATACTCAGAAAGTGTTACACATCTGGACTTACTTAGGCAAGCTGCATAGTGAGAGTTAGGTAGGGTGTGGCTAATGCAGGCAAAACTATAGTGAAACCTCAAGAACTTGAATCATTTGCAAGTCTTTCCCCTTTACCTGCCCCCAAACCGTGTACAAACCTGGATTTTCGTCTCATCTAATCTTTCTTCAACACCCACTCTACCCTGAGCCACAAAACCCCACTACACTTGATGTCAGCTGTGACTTTGGAGACTGTGCACAGGAGGAGAAGGTTTTCTATGATGCTATTAAAAAGGTGCATTTTTCAACTGCAAAAGTCAGATATGGCAACTACTAGAAGGAACCATGCACCCTGTAAAAAGTTGGGGAATATTCCTGGAAACTTTTTTTGAACAGAATAAATCAACTCTTAAGGGAGCTCAGAACTTAGTTTCTGTGAACATTGTAGCTAAAGGTAAAATTGGGAGAAATGCACACACCCCTGCAAAATTTTAAGTGAGTGTTGGATGATTTGCAGTAAAGAAACGGTTATCTGCAGGTGTTCAGTAAGACTTGCAGATGAATAATCATAGAATCATAGAATCATAGAATGCTTTGGGTTGGAAGGGACCTTATGAGCTCTGTAGCCTGTGTGCGGAACTAATCCATACCATTTGAACTTCGAATGGTGTGCTTGACACTTAATATGTAAATTACCAGTCTTCTGCTAGATCGTATTTGCCTAATAAACTTTGACAAACAAGTTCTACAGATGGTTAATATTTTCAGAGGAATTGCTATTTGTTCACACAGCCAGTTTGTGGCCAAAAATATGATATAGATTGTGATTAATTTTCTCTCTGAAATGTTTTCATGGCTGTGGTCATTCCACTCGTCATTACCATCACATCTGTCTGCAAATGAAAAATGAAATGTTGAGCTAGGAAGATTTTTAAATTAAATTTAAAGGGCAGAGTGTTGGCCATGGAGTTGTCCTGGCTACTTTTGAACTTCCCTTCCTCTATCAAAGCAACAGATAATAACATGTTTGTCAGGATTGGGGGGTGGTAGTCCTTCTACTTGAAGGAATCCTGGATGATTGTGACAAAATCCCTGTGTTAGATGCCTATTAATGCCGAGTTCATTCTGCTGCTTGCAGATTTTAGTGTTTTAAAGAGCCTTCAAGACATTTGTGGAAAGTGAAGCTGTTTTGCATGAGCCGGAGAACTGGAAAATGCCTGGATTTTACTTAGTGACTGGTAGTTACTCGGAGTTTAAATGTGCTACCAGACCACTCAGTTCCCCAGAGCAGCAACAGATTTGCTTGTAGTTCATGGAAGCGCTGACCTAGGCAGAAGTAGTCTCTTACGAGCTAGTTTATGCTGAAGTATGTACATGTGGAAGGGTGTGAGATACTTGAAAATCTCTGCTTTTTATGTAGCCTTTAACTCCTGATATTAGATCTTGATACATAATTTTAAGGACAAAAGTTTCACAGTTGCTAGGTATGGGACTGGAATTCAGTATATCTGGATTTGTTTTTGGTGTTGTTACTGAAGCATCCCCTGAAGCCTGTGAACTCCAACTTTTCGCCTGAGAAAAAGCGACAGCGATACATAAATGGTCTCTCTGAATGCATCTGGGAGTGTTTTACACAAGAAGCACCTCAGAGTAATCTTTTCCTATACATATGCTTTTTAAATAACCTTCTAGTAATAAACCTGCTTTGTTTGACTCCATTGTATTACTCTCTCAATGACTGGTGTTTCATTAGAGAGAAATGAAGCTGCATACTAACAGGTAAAGCATCCCTGAAAAGGTAGGGCAATGTGTGTTTTATTAATCAAAATTGTATGCCTGATCAATTTTGTGCACCTAAATCTTTGATCTTGCATAACCATGTTCCATACCTTTTGCAGTCTTTATTTTACAATTTCTGCATGTTTTATCCTTCTATTGTGTTGGTAGTATTTCTTCTTAGCTTGAAAGCTCTTCTAGGCAGGGTTCTTGTGTATTGTTTTTCCTTTTACCTGCTTGCCTTGTGTTGTGGTCCCCTCCCCACCCCCACTGTCTGAAGAACCAAGATTTCTAAAGGCTGGAATGTCTGTAGGTGGGTAATTAAAACCAGTGGTCAAGAGAGCTCTTGGAAACTTGTTGGGTTACTTCTCTAAGTAGGATGATGAGGCAGCATCATTGAATGGAAGGAAAAAAACCCACCCAAACCAAAAAAAGCAACCCCAAGCCCCCAAACCACCCTCTTTTTTCTGACAGTTTGAAGAGGCTGCTTGCTGTCACTGTAGCATGTGGTTCCACTAGCATTGTCTGCCCATGACAGAATTGGTAAAACTGGAGAAGCTGCAACTTAGCCTGTGTTTGAGGACTGCTGCTTGGCATTCAGCCTAGTGCACGATGGAGGGAGGATGAGCAGGTAGAAGTACTTTATGCTTGTGACCTCTGTTCCATATTATCTCTTAACTTGCATGGTCCAAATTAAGGTATTCACTGTTACCTGCAAAAGATTTAAGTGATCTAGGATTCATTTACTCTGGGGATTACCACCTTGACACATCCAGCCCTTCTCCATCCTGCTACAGTAATTACAGCTCATGGAAAATAACTCTGGTTGCTGGTCCCCAGGGTGTGGAACTCCTGGCATCTGGAGATAGAGCACATCTGGCTCTGGTCCTCGGAGGCAGAATTCAGCCAGCCCAAAGCTTATTGAATGTGGGGAATGATGCAAGTGACTTGTTTTCTCTGAACAATGGCTATGGGATCTTTGTAAGCATTGGCCTCTTGCCTGGTTATTCTGAGTTGTTTGGGTTTGTTTTTTTTTTTTTATTATTGGGTGTTTGTTTTTTTCCTGAGGAAGTCTGTGTGCAATGGGGGAGGATGCGGAGTACTGTAAGTTCTCAATACAGTTAACTCAGTCCTCTAAGTCATACTTGCTCATTGACACTGGTGCTCTTATGTCTGTAAAATGCATGTGTAAAAGCCGCTGTGCCCATCCAGAAGGCACTTAGTAGATACAGGTAGAGATTCTGGCGTGCTTTTTTGTGCTTTTCCAATTCCTAGATTCTGTGGAGTCAATGTTGCAGGGACACAGAAAAAAAGTTTTCTTTTTAAAGGAGATGTACTGCAGTGCCCAACTTTGAGGAATGTACTTGGGACCTGTTAGTATCACCTTGCTTGTACAAATTACAAGGCTTTTGTAGGGTAGCAAAACTTGCTTTGTTTGAGATAGAACATGAGTTCAAAACATAACAGCCATTCCGCAATTACTTTCCCAAGGGTGCTTGTAATTTGGAATGGTTTCCCCATGAAGATCTGTTCTGGAATACTTTATTATAGTCCTTTCTCAGTCTTAGCCTTGGAGCTCATTTTGTAGTGTAGGGACTGGTACTGTGTAACAGGCTCGTGTAACTGAAGCTGAGCATCTGGTGGTCACATCTTGATATCAACTGATTCATTATCATGGTTGTTCATAATATGACACCTGTCCCTATGCTTGTTGACAGCCTGTTGTCCAAAATTCTAGCTTCTGAGGGTGGATGCCTTCTTTTAGGTATTCCTTCTCTTAACATATTGCCAAGAGCCTATGAGAACATTTCAAGTCATGTGGCAAGAGTGTCTTCCAGACACGTTTTTGGCCCTTGGTTGGCAACGAGCCAGAGGTAGGTGGGAGGACCTGTTTGAATGGACAACAGGAAAAGTAATGATTTGCTTGGGGGCCCACACAGCAGGACAGGTACACTCAAACCTGTGTACTAGTATGGGGTAGGAATTTGTTCTTTTACTTGTAAGTTCTGCTGTTCTTTTTAATTACTGCTAAATTCTCTAGCTGTTTAGTTCCTTAGCCATTGGGAGGCTGTTGGCCTCCCAACAGGGAGGAAGCTGCTTTACATATTCTTTCCTATGCTCATTTTGAGGCTCTAGCAGAAGTTCTTTTTTTTTCAATTTTCTTTTATAAATAAAATCTTGGTCTGTGTTGGAAACTAAAATGACTTCAGGTCTCTCTTCACTGCTGCGTGACTGTCATTGCTGTTGCAAACCACTGTGTTGACAGGAACTCGTCATTGGTTCAGTAAAGCTTCATAGCAATTGAGAGACTATGTACCAGTGCTAATGAAAAGCCTTTGCGTGGTTTCTGGAGGCTTGGGCATCAACAGGCACGTGGAGAGGTTGCAGGGATAAAAATACAGCTTGTCAGCTGCTGTGCTCTGAATTGCAGCTGCATGCAATGCTTTCTGCTGTATAACTTGTCTGCCACTTTAATATCAGACAGAAGCAATATACTGAATTCTACAAAAACCTCCCTGTTTTCTCCAGGAACTACAATTTTGATAATTTTTTTCCTTAAACTGAAGTGTTTGTATGCAAGAATAGAGCAGTCAAGCACAGTGGGAGATGCGCATTATGTGCACACATGATTGCAAAAAGAAACTTTAGTTCAGACTATATAACAAACTGGTGCTAATGTTGGCTGTTTATAAAAAGAAACGGACTTTCCAGGGTTATTTTCCTATTTAAACATCAGCAGGACACTGGGAACAGATTACTGTGAGTATTTGAGTAAGTTTTGTTTCCTTAGTGAGCTTGGCAACATTTCTTTCAATGAAAGGTTAACTTTTTAAGCTATCCAAGTTCAATTTCAAAACTTTGGCCTTCATCAGGAAGGTAAGATGACTGGAAAAAGAAAAATCAGTGGGTTTTTTTCAGTTTTTGATGTGTATGATGTCAGTTGTCAGATTACTGTTGTATATGCGGCCAGAAGTGTGTGTTTTATTATCTTTATTTAGAAAGACTTTGAAACATGGAATGGTAATTTGTTCAAAGTTCTGTCATAGATATTGCTTATTCCTAAGAGGATAATTTTTGCTGGGATGATCCCCAAACATTAACAAATAGATTAGTCTACAGCAGGTAACATTCTGTGCCTGTCTTTCTCGCACATTTGGCTGAGCATGTGCCAAATGTATGATCAGGATATTGTTGCTGGATACTACAGATCTTCCAGCTTCCACTCCACCTGTTGCACTGGCTTCAGCAATGCATCAGCAAAGCAGTAATGATTTCGAAATGCTTCCCAGTGTCTGAAATGGCATGAAACTTTCTAGTTCTGACAGCTGTATTCATGTTAAAAACCAAGAATTCCTGAAACTTGTCTATTAGCAACCTCAAAGCACATCTTTCTATACAGTTGTAAAATTGGCACTAACAAAAAAAGCTTTATTTGACTAGTACACAAAAGTTTACATGTGAACCCCAAATAGCCCCGAATTTGGTTTATCTGCAGCTTACTATTTGGATTTTAATTAATTGTTTTTTCTTCCCCAGAGGCTGATTTGATACTTAAATTGAACTCAACAAGCGGATCTCTTGTTGCTTCCTAAAGCCTGGAGAAGTTGGTTGGATTTTTTTGTTGTTGTTGGGTTTTTTAAAACAATTTAAACAGTATTTAGGCACAGGTCACTGCAAATGAGGTTGCAACAGTGTCATGCCATTCAGTGGATTTACTGATTTTAAATGTTCTAGAGTCTACTGAGAACCTTTTCATAACTAACAGTATTGCTTTAAGCCTGAACAAAAAGGAATTTGTTTGCAACACCTGGTGTAGATTAGGAAGAGACTGTGTTTCAAAGGGAGTGTTTTGTCCAGTGGTTTTAGTTTAAACAGCATCCAGCTTCCATACCATGCCCCATCCAATGACAGCACAAAAATGTGTGGCAAAGCAGTAAACTAGATTAGAGGACTGGGCTGAAAGTAACCTCCTTAGTTACCTTTTGTTTGTGGGATGTCTTTTCCGTGCTCAATTACTTTTTTTACGGTTTATATTTTTTCTCTTCTCTTCTCTCTCCTCTCCCCTCTCTCCCCCCTCCCTCTCTCATCAGACATGTTATTAATAAATACCTGCATCAGTGAGGAGAGAGAGAGGCTGCTTTATGATATAGGGTAAAATATGGTTTAAATAAATTTTTCTCTAGTCTAATAAAACTGTGATACTGCAAGATCAGGGATTTGATGGGTCTAACATACTCAACTTTGAAGGAAGCATAATGCCACATGTTTCCATGCAATTCAGATGTTACACAGCCTATGCTGTTTTGTTCTCTGTGTTCTTTTTTGGTTGTTTGTTTTTTTTTTCCAATAAATAAAATCTAAACTCAGCGTGTTATTTTTGCAAGTCTTTAATTGTTTGTGCTGCACCTCATTAGTGACAAGAATAGAATCTTGGAGAATCTTCTCAGCAGCACAGAAATGGAGAATGTATTTGCATTTATAGTGTGATATGATAGAGGGTTAATTGTATGGATTCACTGTTCTGCAGGAGCAGATAGATGTTTTCTCCTTTGATGCTGTGCTGTTCTGTGATGTCCTTGGACAATTACTGCATGAGATGAAGTTTTTAGGTTGAAAGCTTCAACTTCAGTAGCCTTTAGAACTGTTTGGTGTCATTTGATGTCAAGTCTTGTTACCATATTATGTGTGTATATATATAAAAGTGTGCGTATATATATGTATATATAAACACACTCTGCATTCTAGGGTTTTATAAAGGAAACAGCATAATGCTGTAATCAGTGGAGCACATTCTTGAGAGGTTTTAGATGCCCTGACTTCCTCCAAGTAAAACATAAGAAAGTTGATGTTTTTCACGTGTTGATAACACAGAGGAAATAAAGTGCATCTTTTGTTTCAGAGCTTTATGGTGCAATTATCGAGAAGAACTAGTGGATGGATGATAATGACTGCTAGTTATTGGCCCCTCAGAGACTTAAAATGAGTTGGTGGTTTTGAATCTCATTCCTGCTGAGTTGGTAACGTGTATTGCATAGTGTTGCTCTGCACTGCAAGTATCGATCACAGCAAAGGAGCCAAAAAACCTGAATTGTCCTCAAAAGTGAGTTACTTTGTCACCCAAGAGAGGTCTGTTGATGGCAAGGTTGACCCATATAGCTCATGCTAATTAATAGAAGACTGACATGAGCAGGGAGTTCTGGATTTTAGGTCTCCTTTTTAAAGGAGAAAGAAATCTTCATTTTTATTTGCATCTTCTGTAGTTAATTTCTGCACTGGATGAGCTTGATGAAGGAATTACCTGTTTCCACTTTGTATTACTTTTATTGTAATGTTACAATGCTTTCTGTAAGTAGAAAGTGAAGGTTGCCCTAACTCTGAGCAAGTATTTAGTTACAGAATGAGATGTCTAAGCTTAGTATAGAAGTGAAGGGCTTCTATCAACTGTGATTCAAGTTAGTGTTTGTTTGGTGTGAGTTTGGTTTGGTTTTTTGTTGGTTGGCTTTTTTTGGTTGTTTTTGAGGAGAAAGCTGTTTTTCATAAAAAGCAAGTGCTTTCGTGGTCTAGTTTACATCTAGTTTTTAGAGAAGGTAGGTTTTTCTTCTAGTTTAACAATACTCTGGTTGTTCAGCCTTCTCTTTCAGACAGTGCTTCAAAGGCTAGGTAGATGCAGGCACCATGTTGAATTCTCTTGCAATTCACTAATGAAATTTAAGGTGTCTTCTGTTTGTTTTTTAAATTATTCACATAAGACTTACATTTGGGGCATAATATTTTTTTTTAGGTAAAACTTCCATCTTGAGTATATAGGAAAAACAGCCCTTTGCCTGTAAATATGTGGGTTAAATTGGGTTCATAAGTCCCTGTTGTATTTTAAGAGGGTAGGTGCCTGCTTCTGTATTTAGTCATTATCATTCATACCTGGAGGGAGTTACTTAAATGCATGTGGTCATTTCTTGCATGTATTTCATGTTTATTAACAATCTGCTGCAGGGTCTTGTTTATAAAAAGTTAAAATGCAGGTGTTAATTGCTGACGGTGTGCTATTGTCTGGCATGTTGAATGTGCCATGTTTGTCATATTTCTGGATTGGAAATGTGATCGTAGGCTGTGGGTCATAGCTTTTTGTATTAACATTTGTATTTGGCGGTGTTTTTAATAAGTAAAAAAAAATGACCCTATGTAATTAGGAGGGCAGAATCCAAGACATTTAAACTCCAAAATGGTCTGCAACAACTGGAAATAGAAGAGGTGTAAAAACTGGTTGTAATAAGCTTACTGTGCTTAAAAGGCATTCACCAGAGAGGGGACACATGGCACTAATACTTAGTTCATCTATGACTGTGTTAAATGCTAGGCAGTGCTTTGCAGTGGTGCATGTATTAAGTGTATTCTGCCTTAGTCAGACTCCCAGTCTGGTTCCTGAAGGATGGCAGTATGTCTGTCTTTCTCAAATATAGCATAGGTTGGAATATTCTATATTATATCATCTGAATGCCCTGGATGTTTTCCAGACACAAAGGGAGAAGGCTTCATGCTCTGAAAGTCTTGGGTCATGTCTTCGTTGCTTAAACAGGTGTAACTATTATACTGCTATTGCAATCGTGACGTAAAAATCCTGGTAAGAGTCAACGCAGCCATGCAGCTGATGAAATCTCAGCTGAGGAACATAAGTGAGGAATTAAATAATGACACTGACTTCTTACTTGATGTAAAAGTTTCCTTTTCTCTGCTGGCATTTTTACATTGAAATAGCTATCTCAATGTAGTAGTTACATCTTTCTCTTTAGCAATGAAGACACAGCCAAATAGTGCAAATGAAGGATGGAGGAAAGGGATACAGTGCACAGAACAGGATAATCAGATCAGTGACAGCCACACATTGCTTGAGTTAGTTTTGGTTTAGTGTAAACAAATGCACTTTGCTCTGCCCTCTATGATGGTGCTTCCTTGTGTAATGCTAATAGGCTTGTACCCTTCTGTCTGCAGAAATAAGGGGTGGGGCTTGGAAAAAAATAAAAAAGCAAGCCCATGGATGCACCTGAGTTCTATAAGCACTTTTAGAATTTTTATATTTCAATTTGTATGTGGGGAAAAATGTCTGCATTCCTGTTTTTCTGTCTACCCTTCCAGCATTGTGCTGCTTATATTTGTGGCCCTCCGATTTTGGAGATGAGCTATGTGTCTTTTGACTCCCAAAAATGGCAGCTGGGATTTTCTTTGAACTGGCACTGTGCCATTTATGTCTTTCTTCCCCTGCCCCCTTCCTTTTTTCTTCTGTATCTGAACCATTTGCACTGTAGCATAGCCCTGGAGTTATTTCTGTTGCCCTTAAATTTGCTGAAATTGGAGCATAGAGAAGATGGAAAAACATTTAGTCACACTTCTCTAGACGTGTGGGGTATCAGGAGTCCAGTTTCTTATTTGCAGTACACCTTGTCTAGGCTGCCAAAGATGGGAGTTGGGGTGGCTCAGATCGTTCCTAAACTGTTTGCTATAGTAAAATGTATGCCTTTTTTTACTCTATTAAAATTTATTTGTAAGGTAGCTTGATGGTATGGAAAGGTTGTAAGTTTACTCTGTCTGGAAGGAAGCACTGATTATGGTTCTACATAGCACATTGGGTTCTCATCTTGGCTCTGCCATGGACTGCATGTCTTGCCCATGCGCAAGACCCTTAATCCTGGTCTTCTGTGGGCTTCCTTTCATTCTTTGCCTTGTGACAGCAAGTTCTTCAGGTGTGACAATCCTTCACAACATTGTTGTGTCCACATTGTGTCTTTCAGGGTGCAGTTCTCAATTCTGGCTTCTAGGTGTTACCATAACATGAATGATGACAGTTCATGTTGCATGAAGCTTGTGTTGGGTTTGGTTTTCTTTTTCCCTCCTACGTAGTTCCTTTGTAGGGAACAAATTTGCTTCCTTCTTATTTTGGACTCCTTTTATGATTAACTGAAAGCTTTTTAGACATTCATTTCCTTTCTTGTTTGGGAAAGGCAGATATGTGTTGGGTTAAAACAATAATTAGGCTTGGCTGTTCATACAGGTGGGGAAACCATGGGTAGAAGAAAACTGAAGAATTGTCTCAGAGTGAACTGGGAAAAAAAGAATAATACTTTTTTTTTTTTTTTTTTTTTGCTTCAACCTGCTTGAAGCTGAGGTGCGCCGTACTTTTATAGTACCTCTCCCACTTTGTCTTTGTGTGATATGAGAGTGACAATGTTGTGGCAGCTTCTCTTGCGTGTGCATTGCAGACAGTTAATTTCTTATGCCAGTAGGATGTTACTGAGACTTACGTGAAAATTGCAAGAGGTAAATAAGCCTAACTAGAAAATTAAAAGATGACTAACAATGTATTGTAGCTCTACATGAAAATACTTTGAAATCTTAAGTTTGTGAGTGTGGATGGCTAGGTCTATGCTTAAAGCATATGAGTAAAGCAAACCTATGCATGTCACCGTATTTTTTTTTTTTTTTTTTTAGCATAAAACCACCTATAAAGTTCCTTCCCCTGAGCATGGTGTGTACGAGACACAGCAGCATAGAGACAGTGCTCTGCAATTCTGCAACCAGACAATATTCTGGCTGCAGCTGAGCTGGACAAAGAAGTTGCCTTCGTACTTTTTCTTTTATCTACTTGCTTTTTTAAACTGAGATCCTTTTGACAGGACTGGCTCAAGGAAAGCAACTATGCATGCAGTCATGCTGGCAGACTTCAGGGCACCAAAACATCTATGAGGTAGTAAGAGACTGGGGATGGGGAGCAACATGCAGCTGGGGATGGGCAGGAATAGGGGGAGAAAAAAATTCAACCAGACTCAGCTTCAGGCAGCACAAAACACATCTGACCCAGCCCAATACAAAGGTCATATTTAAATCAAGATCCATCCTAACACAATGTAGCTGGAGCTGGATTTGCACAGAGTTTATGGTTTGGCCTGGAATACTGTGTTTGTCAGGGGAGTATCCCTGAGAGCTTGGGGAACCCCTCCAGCTGCTCTGCCTTTTGCAGTTTTACAACCTTCCCTCCACACAGAGCATCACCACTTTTTTAATCATAGAATCATAGAATCATTTGGGTTGGAAAAGACCTTTAAGATCATCCAGTCCAACCATTAACCTAACACTACCAGGTCTACCACTAAGCCAATTAATATTGCTTTTAGTCTCCTTTTTGGGACCTTTATCCTTGATTACATATCACACTATCACATACATACATATCACACAATTCTGCAAACACCAGAATTCACCAGATGCCAAGGAGAGTGACCAATTAATACTCAGGAGGTTGTACAGAGCAGTAATTAGCTGCAAAAACAACAGAACCAAAAATTTTAAACAGCTCCTATGTAACTCATCTTTTAAGGTCCCAAATTTCCATTCTCTCTCAGATTTTCTTCAGTTTTATATAATTATCTAGACTCAAAACCTTGTCCAAGAAAGCAAATGAGGCATTCTGGGGCTGAATTCCAAAACACGTTTCCCTTCTTGCACACACGAACTACCACCCTATAAAAATAGGTACAAGGAGACTGATACAATATGCTTTCTTATGAATATTACCAACAACGATTGAAATGTGGAGAGCGTCTTCTATTCTGGAGGTTTGGAAGTGACAACTGTTTTTTCTGGAAGTGTCCTTAAAGTCTACATTTTGGAGGGACAAATAGCATAGACGATTATTTTATGTTTCTTCAGCGAGGCTAGGATTTGTGCTTTATTGCTCTCTGCTAGGGAACCTTTGCGCACTCAGATGAAGGAACAATTTTTGCCAGTTTATGACCTTCACTAATTTGTGATACAGCAGAATTATGAGCAAGTCACATGCACCTCCAATTTAAAGGGAAAATAATTTCATGGGGAAAACATCAGTCAAGCTCTTCTGTCCAACAGTGACATACTACCAAATCTTAGTTTGGTACTAAGAGTCCTTGGGACTCAGTGTTGAAGTAAATATAGTCAACGGTGGAGACCTTACCAAAAATTTTTGGACCCAAGGATAAAAATGTATCACAGTTGCAGATGATGGCTGCCAGGTAAATGATAATAAAATGTGATCTACCTTCTAAAGCAAGAATACCATCAGTTAAAGAGCAATATTCACTTACCTACCTTACTCGGATCAATTCGAGCTAACCATGCGCTTTGCAAGTATGTGAACTGCAATGCCATTAAAGATAGTGCTGGCATTAATTTGTATTAGCAGCAGAGTGCAGGAATGCCCCAGAGAGCGTAGGATCCTATTCCATTATGTCCATAAAAATCATACACTGATCACCAAAGAGACATGAAATCGATTTATCAAAACACCTGTATTCAATGGCATTGTGACACCTCTTTTAATTAACACTTCCCTTCAAACCATGGAAGAGCTGAATCTTCGACCCAATTTGTAATATACTATGATAATTTTAACCCCAAAATAAAGCAAGTCAGATTACTTTTTTTTCCTGACCCGTGGCCAACTTCTGACAAAAAATAGAAGAAAAGTTAGTGAAATCCTGAACATGCTCTTTTCCAGCAAATCCAATATTTTTGAACAGATGTTTGGAAAAAAGCTAAATTATCAGAAGCGCCATGTCTTTGCCTCCACAATGTTGAAAAACAGTTAGATTTATAGAATAATAATAATAATGAGAGCAGAAAATCTTCCTTTGTGTAGCTCTGGCAGGGCAAATGCTCCAGATAACTTGCAGGACAACCACTGACCTTAGAGAGGCAAAAGAAGCCATAAGGAATGAATTTAGTTTAATCAATGTTCTTGGCTAAAGCAGAATCATCTCCAGCAAGGAGTAATTTACAAAGGTTGGAGCAGATTACTGTATTTATTTGCTACATTAGAGGTGGCAAATTAAGTATTATCAACGATATAAATAAAAGCACAATATTACAGATTTCATTATCTTAAATAATCCTTTTCACCTCATCATCTTTTTGCTGTCCTTCCTGACAAGCTCTCACAAAACCAAAATCTTCAATATTTGACTGGAAGACAGTCATGAGACTTGCACAAAAATCAGAAGTCCTGTTCACAGCTTGGCACTAAAAACTTCTTTCAACTTCACACCCTCCAAAGCCCAGTATCATGTGGCAGGTTCCCTTTAACAAGATGGTTTTGTTTGGGAAGATTCTTAACGGTTAGAAGAAAACCATGCCAGACTGTAGAACCTATGTTTGAGTCTTCCACATCTGATTTGACTATACTTTTGTTCCAACGAATAATATCTGCCAGAAGCCAAATCCAGCACATGCTATTTCTGAGTTGTTTTCTGCATTTTACAAATATATTTGTTCTCATTTTCAAGGGTACATATTGTACGTTTGGTGGAGATAGCTGGAAAAAGACATTTTACTTCTTTCTTAAGATTTGCATCTTTTGGAGCTAATGTAACATCTGGAACTGGAAACTAGAAATTGGAAACAATTCGGATCAGAAACAAGCATACCTTTGTCAAGCCTGTATGTGTTCAAGTCCTGGAGAAAATTTGCAAGCCAAATTTTCCAAATGACGTAGAACCCCTATTTTATCCATTAAAACTTTGGAACCTTCATCGCTGCATAATCTACTATTATTGGCCAGACAATAATGGTTGGTTGTCTGCCAAACCAAGGAGGAATAAAATAAACTGCAAAAAACTCCCAGAAAAGAACCTCATTCCCATTGGCATCCAGAATTTGAAAAGGGGACACTGCAGCATTTTTTTTTCCATTCATGGATTGACCCAAACTGTTCTTCACAGCAAAAGTCATGTTTAGATGTTCAAGGAAGTCAGCCCTTTGTGTTGTTCTAAACCAGTTTATGCAGAAATAGGACGAACCTTCAGTTTCCTCTGCAGTTTTAAAACTCTACTGAGCATAACATGGGGGTGGGGGGAAATCCATGCCTACTGCATTTAAAATAACAACAGCTAAATTATTGTCATGTACTCTGCATCACAGAATGTGAAACATGCAAATATGTTTCTTTTTTCCTGCCACATCCCCCATCTGTATTTTTAAGCACTGCCTTGCACTTACCCCTTTTGGCAAAGCCCAACAACAATAGCATGTAAGAGACTACTTCAATGCCACTTCTGCTTATTCTAAAATCAGAAAATACCAGAAATCTCTATGGACGAGCTGTTTCCAATTTTTGTGGGTATGAGTAGAGTGCCCTATTAATTCTCACAAAGAAAACCGTCATGAGTCAGCTGACAGATAGCTCCACTGTGGTTTGAATACGGTAAACACTGTTACGGAATTGTAACTAGTGTCCTACGGACAAAATACAAGACAAAATACAAGTTTGTACTTTAAAGAATCCTTAATCAAAATTAAACCTTCTCACTGACCAGACAATGAAAGTATTCGGTATTACAAAATCAATGAAAAGAGGAGTGATATTTGAACAGGTTGGTCTGGTAGAATGGAAATCAAATCTTGATCTGCCAAGTTCCTTACCACGAACGTCCATTCTTAACTCTGCTCTCTGGGTCCAACATAGAAACACAATCCAATAAGGAATTAATGCACAATCCACCACCTTTGCTAGCACTGTGCACGTGAACACCACTACTCATACCAAGTTGAAGCCATTCATTTCTTAAGTTCCACATCAGAATAGGTTGATGCAAACATGCTGTCAGAGCAGGCAGTAAACAAATTAGTGTTTCATTTAACCAGCCAAGATGTATAACAGGCTGAGGAGAGAGATAAAGTATTTGTTCTTTAATATCTGAACACATATGGGTAACACAAGTCTGAGTTTTTCTTTAGCAAATGCTTGGACTAGCGCTGTAGTAATGATGCCGGTGTATTCTCATAAAAGAGCCATGGGCCAGCCCTTGACATGAATGTGCCTGCCATCAGCAACTGTATTTTTATGATGGTATCTTCTCTGTGACTTGCTGAGTGACTTGCCTCAGAACATGGTCCTCAGAGACTTCTGAACTGAGCTTCTAGCTGAGGTAGGGTCACTATGGGCTTTTGCATGAGAGACGCTATGAAGCAATATTCCTCTTCCCTCAGTGCAAGTAATGTGTCATTAAAGATTGCCTGTACAGTTAGTTTTTTAGATCCAGCATTACAAATTGTAAGTGCTTACAGCATCTTTCACTCTTACCATCTGCATAAGGACCATTGCTTTGTGTAGCTGGAGGAGGTGACTGTCCAGTGCAGTGATCTGTGATGGATCTGGAGAAGTTTGCTCATTACGTCTTGAGACAGCAGCTGGTGTATGAGGCCTCTGACAGCCTTCCTTGTATCGCACCATTCTTAATTTAACGTAAAGGAGGTTTGGAGGCTGGCTGTGGTGTGGGTCAGTAGATTGCCCATGTGTATGTGATGCTATCCATTTCCGCTGTTTAGACACAGTGTTGGACTCAAACATCCCAGTGCAGACCTGTGAGGTACTGCTGCCTAGTTATTCTTAAAGAGTGGGAAAGTTTTCACCTTCCTTGTGGGGTTTACTGTCTGCATCTAGACTGGGATTTTCAGTGGATCTTGGGGACTACTAGACATTAGAAAGAAATTCTAGACATTAGAAAGAAATTTTTTACAATGAGGGTGGTGAAGCACTGGAACAGGTTGCCCAGAGAGGTGGTAGAGGCCCCATCCCTGGCAACATTCCAGGTCAGGTTGGCTGGGGCTCTGAGCAACCTGATCTAGTTAAAGCTGTCCCTGCTCACTGCAGGGGGGTTGGGCTAGATGACCTCTAAAGGTCCCTTCCAACCCAAAGCATTCTATGATTCTATGACTTTGGCCATCATCACTGAAGTTTGATGGAAGTTGTCAGTTTAACCTCCCTTGGAGTTCAGTACAGGTTCTAATCTCCAACCAGCATCAAACTCAAAAGTTGACTTTTAAGACTGGAGGATGCTCATCTTAACAGCTGTTTTCAAAGTGCTAGTGTTCAAAGGTTGTTGTTGGTGTCGTCTGGAGCCAAAATGCCCTGATCCCCAATAGACAGTATATTTGCATTTAAGCTGTTGTGTGCATTGTGGCTCTTGAGTAGCAAATTGCAGCAGGATCCTCAGAAGAATAAGCAAATTGTTGTGAACAGTATACTTCTGCTTTTGGGAAAATCCCATGTATATTTTAACCTCTGTAAAATGCTCGGGTGAGAAAGTGAGGTCAGGAAGAGGTGGGGGTTCAGACTGCAGAGGTACTATCTGTTTAGCATTAGCTAGTCAGGATTGCATGAGGCTGCAGTCCTCACAACTGTTTGGCTGAACACCAGTTGTGCATTGCACAGGGAGAGATTGCCAAGAGCCAGTTTTGCAATAATGTTTAGAAATTTCCTCTAACAAAACAGACCAGATGAAAATTGCTTTCTGCTCTAGTGAATGTGTGTTCTCCTCTAAATAAAATGGTTAAAGTGCTTGCGAGTCTTACCTAATGAGTATCTCAGCAACTTGATGTAAGTGTCCCTAAATCACGGCTGATATTCTGGTTTTTGTTTAGTTTTTCAGTGGATCTCTAAATATGTTCTGTATGCTGCTTGGTGGTCTGTATATTGTTGGCTGCTCGCATGGACTTGGCTGTCCTTCTTCCCAGCTGCTAAATTGTGTTAAAAGATGAAAAATTCTGTTCCATGTAACCAATTTCAGTATTTGCTACAGGGGTATTAAGGACAGTCTGAGAGCGCCATTGCCTTGTGCACCAGGAGGGGAGTTCATGTAGTGTGCTTAATGGGTGGTCTGTGGGAAAAGACAGAAAAGTTTGAGGAACCCTCCTTTAAAATAATGTGTCCATAAGAAAGTGATCTTGAATACACATGCTTGCTTCCAGCTTCTGCAGAGATGGAATTGCACTAAACTATGCACACTGAATCCAATCATTTGGCTTTTCTTGTATGTGAAGATTTTTACTTGAAGTAGGTAATATAACTAGAAACAGGACAAAACAGTAATTAATATGTTCGGAGTGTGCTGTTGGAGAGTTTTAAACATGTTATTGCCATCCCAGACAGTCTGAACAAATCCTAAGTTTCATTAATTTGTATAAAACACCTTTGCTGGACTTCTTCAGAGCATGCTCTTCAGAGAAATACTTCGGCATCTCTTGACCAAGGGAAATGAACTAATTCAGGCCAATGGAGATGATGTGGTATATAATCAGCGCTATATTTTGTTGTTACTGCTAAAATTATTATGTAAAAACTGTAGGCTGCCAAACAAAACCAACAGTCTGAAGTACATCTCTTGTCTTCCTAAAGCCCTGTCATTATTGGGGGGGAACCCTACACAATCCAGAAAGTATAGCAAGATCTTCAAAAAACTTACTGCTTGTTTATTTAAAAATAAAAAAAGGTAGCTAGCAGTTTATGTAACAATATTTTAACGTTGATAAAACTACTAAATTCATCTACCTCAGGAGGGCAACAGAAATAGCGATGTGAATATTATGTTACTGACAGAGTTTTTAAAAGTGCTTTGTGTAAACCCAAGCATAAACACAAACAACCCCACACCCTTGTAATCAAGGTTTTCAGTGAAATGGTATGGGGAGTGGGGAGTTCAGTCCACTGAGCTTTTTTTTTTTTTTGTCTTCGATTTCAAGACACACAGATGAAAATCCTTTGCTGAAGCAGGAATTAATTGTACAAAAGCCATACCTGGGTAATGGCTATCCGACTGCTATTAAAAATCATCTGTTGCAAGCAATTCTGTAGCTTCTGTAGTGTACTTCAGTATCTTCAGAGTACGTTTCTCTCTGCATCAGCTCTGCATTCCTTTCCCCATCAATGGAAAACCCAAAGCCTAACCTGATCTAATTCCTTTAGTGTGTCCCTTCTCCAGTGGCTAGATCTTCAGCCTCTCATAAAAGCGTTCACTGCTTGGACTGTTGTTTTACTCTTCTTTATCTCACTGCCTTCCCAGCTCCTCTGCTAGATGAGAACAAACTTCGTATGTTTTCTAAACCCACTTAAAACTTTTTTGTTATACTTTTATAGACCCTTTCCAGCTTGCTACTGCTAAACCAGGTGTCCTTTAAGCTTACATAATTTATGTACATAAACCTCTTTCCCCAACATATATGTGGCTAAAGCCATGTCACTTCTTGCAGGTACATTGATGAACAGCCTCCCTTTTACTATAGCCTGATGGCAAATAGATCGCAGAGATCCTGGCTGTCTACTAGTATTCAGCAGTGCTACTCAAGATAATACTTAGCACATATAAATAAAACTGGCACTGAATGTATTTCATAATATGGGATACTAGTGTGGATTGGATTACTTTGCACTGGTTTGTGCCTGGTGTGGCCATGTAAACAATTTAAAATATAGGCTGGTAAAGAGTAAAATTTACAAAAACTGGCTGACAGCTGCTGCACGCAATGTGTATATATGTGGGGTATTCTTAGTAGTTTAAAATAACACACCTGTCTCCCCCTGAATTTCAGACCTTGATTCTACCTAAAATCAGATAAAATGGAAATGAATCCTCTTACTTGATAACCAGAACACTTTCTTTCATGGTTTGGAGAGGGAAATTACTATCAAATGGATTGAGCTGGAGGGTTAGAGGAATGCTATGGAATTTGGGGAAGGAGTGTATTTTCCTGTAAAAGTAGTACTATAAACCAGCCATCACTGAAAAGCCGTTCATTCACAGCTCACTGACCCACACTCATTCCCTGATTCAAAGAGAGGAGAAGTCTTAGCCGTGTCAGGAACAAAAAGCTTAGTGCATCATGGAGCCCTCAGCTGGAATATCTTCAAGTGCTTTGCTCAAGCACGAGTAGGCTTCACAGCAGCCCTTTGAGATAATTAACAGCAGAAGGAAGTGTATGTTTGTAGTGGATGGAATGATTTTTACAAATCATTGGGCTGAAGCACCTGCTCAAGTTCACTAAGGGGGTATATGTGGGAGTGATTCTGTGCAGCACAGCAGCTGCCAGTAAAAAGGACCAGTGTCCAGAATGCATAGCTTAGGGTACTTAAGAAAGAAGCTTTTTTGTTTGTTTGTTTCCTTGCTAAATATATAACAGTTGCATTAAAAGAGTAAAAAGACCTTACGTGTTTCTGTGGGATTCGTACATGCCATATTCCCTTCTTGCCTAGCAAGGTGTCAGACTGGGTTTTTTAGTTGTGCTTGATTTTAGGAGACGGGTTTGGCTAAACTCTTGATTACCTTCCTTTCTTTTTTATGCCTGAATCTCTCTCATTTTTACCTTCTTTCCTGTGTCTTTATGGCTCCAGTAGTGTCTGTGTGTCCTGGCATGTGAGCTTCCTGCTGCCACCAGCTGCTGTCTCTCTCCCCTTGAGCTAAGCCATGAAAAATGGGGATTATGCCCAAAAAGATGAGAGCATGTGGAATAACTTCCTTCTGTAAATGTTTGGAAGGAGCTTTATGCTATACATCAAAGGTCTAAGCCTCCTTATGCTCCAAAAGAGTTAGAGCTGGACAAGAGGGATCACTTTGTGCTGTGGAACTGGTTTCTCTGATTAATTTAGGGCTGCTAGGACCCTGTCTACATGGTCTTGTTTCTGCATAGCAGCTATTTTAACATATAGAAAGCTGATGCATGCTTACTCCATATCCTGTCTTAGAGTTTCCATAAGACTGTACACCCTTGGGTGCAAAATTTTTGACATGTTTGTTTTTTACCATCTTGTGTGCCTGTGGCGGGGTGGGGGCGTTGTTTTTGTTCCTTGGTAATGAATGTTTTTGCGGTTTGGGACATTGCTGCAAGAATTACATGCTATTCTCTCTTTTCAGCAGTACAGATGGCTTAACCATAGAGGTACCCTATGCATTTGTCCTGTTAAGAATTGAAATAATATTTAAAATATAAGTTGTTGCACATACTGTAATTTTGGATGGCTATTTTAGCTTGTATGCTTCTTAAAATGAGATCTTCATTTTATGTTGTGTACCAGGCTACCAAGATCCTCAATCACTTTTCTTAAAAGCACAGTTAAACCTTTCCATGACCTTTAGCCTAGTTAACTGGTTTAAGAATTGTTAAGTAAGGCTTTTCTCCTGTGCTATACATAGGATTTGTGTGTGCACTTCTGGTGCTTTCAAGAGTGCATTCAAGGTGCTTTCAATCATGCATGTGCCCTACTATTCTCATGTCTTTCTATTTCGGCTTTAAGTGGAAGGAGACAAAATGTAGGCATGTCAACAAGTATGAAGCAGTAGTATAAATATAACTTCTTAAAACTCTTGGTCAGCTTGTGTTAGAACTGTTGCAGCTTTGCAGCTACCCAGCAACTGATCTTAAATGCTCCGTTGATTATAATTCGTGATCATCTTAGTCTCAATATGTAAATGAGTTGAGACCTGTCAAACTTGTTTTCAGAACTATTACTGAAACTAATAGCAAAGGTCATGTAGTGCAATTTGTAGTTGTTTTGTCCCAGGTCACTTTGCTGGGGCTAATGGGTGCCTGTGAAGCACTTCATAAAATTTAAGTGCTGTATACGGGATTGGTACAAGTAAAAAAAAAAAAAAAAGTAAGTTAATGGCTGAATTCAGAAGCAATACACTGGCCTGTTCTGTTGGAAGGTAGTTATAGCTGGGCAGATGGCAGTAGACTTGCCATACTTCATAGAGCTTATGTTTTTAACAGAGATGAATGGAAGGCAGAGAAAAAGCAAGGTTGTTACTACCTTTTTGTGTGTGGTGGAGTGCAAACGAGTCTAAGCTTCAGTGCATTTTAAAAAAATGCTTTTTTGCATCACAAATGTGATAGAGATAGTGATAAGGGAACTGTGGTAGACATGCTAAAACTGATACTGTTTATAGTGGTCAACCAGATGAATTATACATAAAGTGTACAAATGCTCTAGTCTTATCTTATGTCTGCACAGACAACTTTCCTGATGCAGGTAAAACAATTAAAATTCAGTAATTAAACACAGGCAAGGAACAGAAGATTTGCCTAAGAACATTCAGGAGATCAAGAGCAAAGCTTGAAATTGATCCCAAGCTTGATTCCTAACCAGCTTGATCAGGGTGTTTCCTTTTCTCCAGTAAATAGACTGATGAGAAGCTCTGTTTTCACACTGTTGTGCAATAAACCTCTGTGTAGAAAACTCCATTATCAAGTCAAGGGTGTGTTTTCCAGTTAGCAGAAAAAAACTGGAAAAAATGGTGGTTTTTTGAGTAGAAATAATATGTCTTTCTAGAATGAAGTATTGTTGATCAAGTACTGCATGATCCAAATAAGATTGTAGAATTGCTGCAACTATAACTTTCTACAGTTTAGGCTGTTACCTGTTTAGAGTTCATTTGATAGTTTCTGGGATTTCAAGTTCTTTTTTTGCTTTGTCAAAGGATTGTGAACTCCAGCTATGTACAGAGGTTTTAAATATTGCCTATTATGGAAAAATATGAATTGTTCTAATTTTACTGGAAAAGAATTTTTTTTTTTTTTTTGTAACTACATTAAAATGTTGTCCTTTCAATTGGGTGGTAATAGACTGGATATAAACAGTTTGTACTCCACATTCATCATTCATCCTGTTACTGTTTATTCTTTTCTCTTTTCAAAATAAAAGCTGGTGTTTCCCTTTTCAAGCAATTTGCAGTTGTCAGGAGCATTGTTGAGCAAAATAGAGCATAGCACTAAGTGTTCCTTTGAGCATCTCCTACCTTTCTAACCATGGAGTAACTTCTCAAGCAAGGGGTATTGCCTCTTGTGTAACAGATAAACTCATTTGAAGGTCAACAGTAATCAAAGTTGTTGCTAGTTTTTTTTGAGTCTCCCCCACTCCTCCATCCCTCTCCTCAGAAACTGCTGTTAACTGGCCTTCCAGTTTGCCTTGTCAAGAGTTGTGCAGTAAAGAATTAAATGCACCACGGATAAGAGTGTTCTTTGGACCTTCAAGCCCAGTTCAGGATTGAGAAGACAGCATGATTTGAAAGGACTGCGCGTTCTTGGAAATGAAGCTTTGATTCTACAGGCACACGGGATTCAAAATAAACTTGCACTGTGTATCAGTGGGATGATCTTGAATCTCTAGGATGGTTTGTTGATGACATAGCAAATCAAGTTTTTGGTCAATGCCATTTGTTTTGTTGCTTTTTGAGCTTTCTTTGTTTCTCATTCTAATGCCTTAAAAAAACCTGTTGGTTATAATCACAGAGAGTATGAATGTGTCTTTTGAATTGCTGAACTATTGAGTTTAGTAATTCTATGAAACTATGCTATGCATCTATCCTAGAAAGGCATCTGTTTTCGTGGTTGCCTCTTTCAGATTTACTGCTTACCAGCTGGGAATGTTGGAAATTTGAAAAGTTCTGTGAACTTTCTTGGGACATCTTGGAGGTTGTATTTAGTTGAAGCTGCAGAGTTACCAAATTGCCTGCTAGTGAGCTGTCACATTCTGACCTGATGTGATAAATGCAAGGCCATGGAAACAGAGCATTTAATTGTTATTCTGAATTTTGCATGATTTTTAAAGTTGGGAGAGCTGCTGTTTCTTCAGCAGCATTCCAGGCAAGAATCAGTGTTGAGAACCAGTTACTTGTTTTGATCACTGGTTTTTGGTTTTGGGTTTATTTTTTTCATACCAGTAATGCTCTAAAAGGGCTCTGCAGCCATTTTTTATAAAATTTGGACTGAATACAATAGGCTGGTGGGCATGAGCACAGAAGTGAATATGGTTTTTAAAATCAGAGTTCTGCCTTATCTCTTTTATTTTTTCCAAAGGAAATCAAATACTCATTTGTTCTTAAAAGGGGTAAACTCTGGCTGTTTTCAGTAATCATTCAGTTCACACCAGTGTATAAACACAGTAAAATTTTAACACAGTTGCAGGCAGGGCAGTGTGATCTCCCCACTGGGTATTCATAGCCAACACAATGTGGCTGCACTTCAATCAGGATGACTAAAGCACAGAAGTGACAGAGAACACAGTGGTTAATGTGTTATCTGTATGCTGTTGCCCTACTGTGTGCATCAGTGAGGAAGAAATCTCTTGAAAGGGATGGGGAGCTGGGATAATATTGATACTGATTGGATTAGACGTTGTTCATCTCTGATCTTTAGTTAAAAAGCTGTTGAGTTCTTCTGCTGTTGATTGGACTTGATACTTCAAGTTCCTTTTTCCTTTGTAGTATGTAATGTAGTAGCATTAATAATGGCTTCAGCGTGGAAGTGCCTAGATGAAAATCCATCTATTCATGTTCCTCAAAACACATTTTTGGGACAATATTTTTTAAAAAATTTGTACATAGGCTTTTTATGGCTTTGATCTTTGGCTGGATATGGGGCTGGTTTTGTGAGTGTGCATAACTTGAGAAGTTCTCTGCCCCAGAGAACTTGTGACTTAAACAGAGCCTGCTAACATCAAACTTTTCAAGTGTTCAAATGGTTTGGTACAGTGCCACTTAAAATAGATATGGTTATGGGGAACCAATGAGTTGCAGAGAAGAAAACAAGCACTTTGCATTCTAGACATTTTTTCTTCTGTTTTCAATAACTAACCTGTTGGGCTTTCGTGATACTATTCCTAGCGTTTTTAAAGATGACAGAGAGGAGGACATGGCAAGTTAGGAAATGAGATAGGAGTGATACCGAGACTTCATTTCTTAATAAATAATTTTCTTCAAGCTGTATAAACTTTCTTGAGTTAAATATTTTAGAAAACAAAGATAATACATTTTCAGTGAAACATTAATGATAACAACTGTCTGTCTCTGCTGTCCAAGATCCTCACTAAAACCACCAGCTGATTTAAATTTTCCTTATTACTTTGATCAGCACAGACTTCCTCCAAAAAGAAAAATAAAGCCATCTCTTTCCTGACTTGGGGGGAAAAAAAGGTCATGCAGAATAATAATAAAAAGGCTGAATTTATGTACATGTTTTTAAGTTAATCTGAAGCTGAGTTGTAGATTCTAACTGAGGACCTTGGCCTGCACATAAATACACAAGCTGTTGTGAGAGATGCACTTCATTTTGGCCCATGCAGTGGCAGGCACTCTCCAGTGAGCATGTAGCTGGAGCCAGAGTTCATGAAAAAGGCAATAGCATGTGGCAGGGCTGTCAGGAGAGCAGACCTGCAATTCAGACCTTGTATAAACTGTCTTCTTTTAAAAGTGCAGGAGGAATTGAACATGAAAGACAGTATCAAGAGCTAACTCTCATATATTATACACAGTAACATGAATTTGAAACTAAAGGTGTTTATATCACAGGCTTGAAGCCATAGAAGATGAAATAACCTATCTGTTGTTGCTGCTCTGTTCTGTGTGTTGTTCCTTGAGTTGAGTGGCAAGCGTTTGGACCTGTGCTGGGTGCACACTGGAAGCAGCAGCATCAAGTGAAATGGTTGTATATGAAGCTAGGAGTCGGCAGTTGACTGGTGTAGAACTCCAGCAGCTGCTGCTTGAGTTAGAAGAATTGGGGGGAGGAGTGGGAAGGGTACTGGTGTTCAAGGTGACAGACAGTAGGGGCAAATGAAAATAGGTCTGTGTTTGATGACATGAGATCCCTATCAGACTTTGGCAATCAGAGGAGAATCTGAGGGAGCTCCGTTACTTCCAGCATCTAGTGGCTTTTTCTGAAATACTGTCTTTCTCCTTAGCTGCCAGTGGTGTTCACAGCTGTGGCCAGTATGGTGGCATCATTGTACTTGGCTGCTGCCTTTCCAGTCGTATCTGCAGATAACTATTTTTCTCGTTTACTGTTGGATGAAGAAGCAAGCCTGCACTTTTCGGAGAGAAATCAAGTGGTTAACTTGGCCATCAGTCTGGCTGGTATGGTTGGGAAGGAATGTTCTGTGGTATGTCTACTTAATGTCCTCTTCTGCAAGAAGCAGTTGGGCTGAATCATGCCCATAGTGGATTCTTCAGAGGATCCTTACAATCTCCCTCTGCTGGAGTTTTGTGTGGGGAGCAGAGGGAGTTGTTGTAGGACTCAGACCTTCACACCTTTCTCTCCCTCTCAGAGTGTGGAGGGACAGCCTCAATTGCAAGTACAGATTTACCTCTCTCTGAGTATACTAGCAGATGAGATCTGGTATGACAGAAAAGTCATCTTGGCTATGCTAAAATCTCTAGCAGTGTTACTACTGCTTCTGTAAGTCTTACTCTCCGATCCAACTCAACGAGGTTCATTTCCTTGCCTCTCATGAGTCTCCCTCCTTCCTGTCTGTCTGTGAATGCCAGCGTCATCTGCTGAGGTCATGTCATTGTCCAACTGAACCTTGCACACAAGATATCTAGAACTTGTGCAGGTAACCGCTGGAATATCTCTACAGCTGTCATTTTGACATGTCTTTAGGCTTCCCATGCCTTTTGCATCAATCGTAAGTTAGCTCCCCTCTCAAAGCCTGTCCCTGTCAGTACTAGGACTCCAGCTTCCACCACCCACTTAGAGCTTCAAACAGTAAGAACCTTTGTCCTTTTACTCTGGCTGCCTCTTCCAGCTAACAGCACTCCCCACAAACTTCCACAATGCACGTCATCATCTTCCTTCAAACTTCTTCCTTGAATTTCTCTCTCATTGTGGTGTAGGGGAGAAGACAGTAGTTTTGAACCTCTGTCAGTCTTTGCCATCTAGGAGGGCACTTGGTAGGAGCATTTCAGGGGGTTGTGTCTAGTACTGTTAGCTTCCAGCCTGCTACTAAAAGGCATCAGAACTTGCCATCTGTGTGTTGTTACTACTTCAGCTTGGTGAACCAAGCTTTTAAACCATGAAGACTGAATTTGTTCTAAACCTGGGTTTATGGATTGACAGAAGGTATTGTTGAAGGTGTTGTTGAAGGGCCTGAGTTTGAACTCTTAACTGTGTTCAAGATGATATCTGTATCCTGTAGATACAGAATTGGGCCTGCTCTTCCCTCTGTCTTCTACTGTTTTGTCTGACATGTGGAAGGAAGAGGTTTTTGGGTAGCGTGAAACTTCCCATGTTCCTTCTGCTGTACTGCCCACCCTGCTGATCTGGGAAAAGAAATCCTCCTCTGCCATATTCATACTCGGTGCCTTAACATCTGTAGATGCCAATAATACTAATATGTTTTCATTTTTTTTCTTCTCTAGCATCTCCCTTTCTGCTTTTTGCCAACCGGCGGGATGTTCGACTTGTAGATGCTGGAGGCACGAAGCTGGAGTCCACTGTGGTGGTCAGTGGTTTAGAGGATGCTGCTGCAGTTGACTTCCAGTATTCGCAAGGCATTGTTTTCTGGACAGATGTGAGTGAAGAAGCCATCAAGCAAACTTACATTAACCAAACTGGGAATGTGGTGCAGAATGTCATCATTTCTGGTCTGGTTTCCCCGGATGGCCTGGCATGTGATTGGATCGGGAAAAAACTTTACTGGACGGATTCAGAAACCAATAGGATAGAAGTAGCTAATCTCAATGGAACATCTAGAAAAGTCCTCTTCTGGCAAGACCTTGATCAGCCCAGGGCAATAGCTTTGGATCCTGCTCATGGGTAAATATTAATTTGACTTGAAATGCTTAAATGGATATAGTGGTGATTTATGTTGAGGTTTTAGTTCTGAAAAAGAAACATAGCCTTTTGTTTCAATTTAAATTTTCCCAAGGTATTTTTCTCAAGATCTGTAGCTGAACATATGTTTGAGCTTAAATATTTTGTGGCAAGAAATGACAGCCCAGACATAGAGCCAAAAAGAAAAATACAGCTGTTCTTAGGTGCCAAGCCAAATATTCAACCCGTATGATTGCCTAACTTATTCCATTGCACTTCTGAAAAATAATTAATTTTCCAAGCCTTTGTTATTTTCTCAGTTATCTTGTCTGGTAAGTTAACTTTCATTTGATATGTGATGCCTATTTAATATATCTATTCAGCAAGGTGTGTAAATCTGCATGAGTCAAAACAGGAATTCTTGCTTGCTATACTCTGGTAAACAAAATCAGTATATTTTTAAGTGGTGATGTTGAATAGTAATGTTTGTGCTGGCAAGTAAAAGAATCCAGGTGAAACCGGAAACTCTCAATGCTGTAAGGTGACCAGGTTAGGAAGTAATAAGGGAGTAGGCTGGCTGTGTCACTCTAGTGCTCCTGAAAATACTGGTATATCTGTACAGTTCCTCCCTCTTCAATACTCCCCACCATTTCACATGTGCTATTTGCTGTCCCTGTGCACAAATAGTACTGATGTTGTACAGTTTGCGCCCTGTATTCATTCAGTGATGACTGAGGATCTGCTGTGCTAGATGGAGCCCCAGGATAAAGGGAAAAGTGAGGTGCACTTCCCTTGTGTGCACAAATCCACACAAGTGAGATGATTTGCCGCTAATCTGCTGCCATTTTCACAACTCTTTCTCAGGGATCACTTTATCTTTCTCTCTTGTATGGCATGTGTAGGTAGGTTTCTCATCTGTAAAAAAAATCTGGTGTCAACTGATGTTTTAACTGAGTCTGGCCTCTTTGCAAAGGGATGCTGAGTTAATACAATGGCTTAGGATAAACTACAATTATAAAGTAGTTTGTGGTTTATCCTGCACTGAGAGATGGATGGTCTCTTGAGAAACCACCTTCTTCAGGCGTGTGAGAAGTGAAAATTGAAACTAAGCAACAGAGGGCAACTTAAGATTGCCATGTCAGCAACTGCCATGCTACGGACTGGAACTTTGTTAGGTTATTTTTGCAGTGGTTCTTACATAAGGCTTCTCAGCTGAATGTGAGGAGTTATGGGTACATTTATGATTAATACGTAAAGGACATAAAAGTACTAAAGGAAACTGTGTACCCAAAGAAACAAGATCCTTAGTTTTGTTGACACATCAAATGCTGGAGCTGCCTTTAGTATCCTTCAGATAACTGGTGGAAAGGTACGGCCATAATCAGTAAAAGGGAAAGTGGAGTGACTTAGTTGGACCAAAGGACTTTTCCAGAGGGGACCTTGTTCTCTTAATCCTGACTTCCCTATGGATACCTTTAGGTCAAAGGAATTCTTCCCATAGCAAATTGCTGTATGGAAGTATTTTAAATAAATTAGCAGGAATCCTGTGTGTATCCTTACAGCAAGTAATCTATGCAGAATTAATTAGTGCTGAAGACTAACTTTAGATCTAGAATTCAGTGGTATAATTTAAAGAGGGAATATGATGTTAAATTGAGTATTTTATAATGAGGTAGATCAGAGAGAGTGGAATGGTGCTTTCCATGAAATACCAATGCCAGGTTGATACCTCGTAAGTGGATGCAGTTCCTTGCCTTTTGACTGTTTTCTTTAAGGTAGCTTAAATACTCGTCGTGGCAATACATTTCATGCCATATTATGTGCTTTTTTACTCCCCTGTTTTGAAAAACTGAAGGGATTAACTGTGGATTTCTGGTAGTATATTGCTCCTATACTCCAGGAAATGCAAAATTATTATTTTTAATGAAAGCTGGATTAGAACAACTGGGAGAGAAAGTATTGTTGGTACAGGTCAAAAGGAGAGCTTTTTTTAAAATAATCCGTGGTGATGGTGAAGTTGCAGTGCTTCTGCACATCTAATCCTTGTTTGTGTTTGGAAGAAGGAGGGTTGCAGGCATGGTTTATTTTGCGTGACTTTGAAAGGCAGTTCTTTACAGCAATACTCTGTGCAGAACAGATGTGCAGAATTTCTTAAACATACACAAAATCCAGTAAGTGTGTAACAACAGAAGACACCATTTTGGTGTGTGTTAGGTATCTTACCTTGGTTTTGCCTTTCCGTAAGTCTGTAGTAGCCTATTCTTTGTTTCCTGGAGGACTTCTCTTCTTCTAAGTATCTTGCATTTAATCCTCCAGGGAAGGTGTGCAAGTATGAACAGTTACTGTGGAATGGGCTAATATAAGGAACAAGATTTTTTTGCCAAAAATGTAGATGTCTGCATGTGAGCTGGTCACCTTGAGACTTTCTGGTATTGATCAAAAAAATTGCTTGAGATGAGGAGAGAATGACAGTTCTTCTGACTTTTGCTCAGATCAGTTCCTTGGGTTGTCAGTGCTGCTGTCCTGAACATTAGTTCAGTCTACAGGTTGTTTTTTTTTTCCATTGGGAGCAGCAGCTTTATATGAAACAGCTCTATTGGTTTTAACCGGTGGCAGACATTTCTAATTATTATCTTGTTTGATTTGTGTATTAATCCAATGCAACAAAGCAACATAAGTAAATGGTCTGTGAAAATGCATTATGAAGATACATGTATCCTTTATAATTAACCAATTCATCCCCACTATGGCCTATTATAATCAGCCTTCATAGAGCTGCTCTTCTGGGTAAAAGTGATAAAATCCAGTATTGCCAAGGGTCCTACTGAATTAAAGGCAGGTTTGCCCAAATAACTATCTAATATAGTAAACTTAGTAAACCAAAAAAACATACATCGTGTATATTTGTGGAATAAAACATTCAAATTTAGTTTGCTTTTACAACCACTTCATTTCACATGGTAGTTCTGAAATATTTCATAGGTGCATCTGTGAAAAAGTGATCATTACATTTGACTTAGGTACAGCAGGCTCTGGCTTTGAGCTCCCCTAGAACCAGTTGTTCCTTATTTACTCGTATTTTCTGGGGAAGGAAAGTGGATGACAGTAGGAAAAAAGAACCATGTAGTACCTTTTAATTTGTCTTTCTGTTAATAAGTTTTTGTGATCAGGTGTCTAATGCAGTTATTACAACTGACAGAAGAGTAAGAATTTGTGCTAAAATAGAAAAGAACAGATTGGAGCACTTGAGTAAGTTTGTGTTTTTTTTCCTGGGTCATGAAATCTGATGAAATTTAGACTAGGATTCTTAAAATTGGTTGATGCGGTCTTAAAGTTGCTAGACATTTGCTTTCAGTCTGGAAGAATTTCCATAGATGTGATTTTGGCCTTTTAGCAGTTTCTTCTAGAGAAGTAGGGGGAAGCTTAGAAAATGAGGAAGAAAACTTCATTAGGTATAGGTCAGTCAGCTTCAGTTTCCAGAAGAAAAATGGGACAAATAAGCAGTTTGTAAATGCTTAGCTGGTACTAGTGGTACCCAAACATGGGTTTGTCAAGAATGCTCTGTGTCAAACAAATCTAATTTCCTTCAGTTGACAAAATGATGTGTCCTTGCGCAGATTGGTGACACCTTCTCTTCTCTTTTAGCTTTAGTAAGGCTGTCTGCAGAGATGGATGGAGGACTCCATTTCCTGTTGTGGTGTTCGTAGTGGGATGTTATGCCCAGTGTGGCATTTGCCTAATAAATAGGTTTTATTCCATTTTGAATGCGATTCTTCAAGACGTAGACTAGTTCGAGAGAATAGTGGAGAACGTATTGAATATACAGTGATCATCTCTCAGGAACGTTATAGGTGTGATGACCAAGCCTTAAGGCATGGGAAATGGTTGGCTTCTAGAGATCTCTTTCGACGCCTATTTTGCTATGATTTCTGGCTGACATTCAAAAGTGTGATTTTTTTTTTTTTTTTTATTTTTTTGGTGGGCTTGCTGAATAGTAAGTTGGATGTTTTTGGCGTAATGACACTTTTAAAGAGCGCTTCATAGTTTCCACACTCAACCTACCTTCCTTCTTTAAAGGCAATGCTTATCTGAAGGTTATAACTTGAGATCTTCCCCAACAATCATTCAGAGCATTTCTAAAATTCCTTTCTTTTAAGACATGCCGTGAGAGACTATTGCAGATCATCTATGGGTCTCTACTCTTCCCAGAGCTAGTGAAAATGATTAGTTGTACAGGATTTTCTGGTGCTCTGGGACAATATCATAATTAAGAGGCAGCTGCTTAATATGCAACATGCTATTCTCTCCCATACACCTTAAAGCTTTCTTGCTGGATCCACTATATATTCTAGGAATGAAAGGAGGCAGAATATGTGATACCAATTATTCTGCTTCCCTGAAATTAAGCATCAACTAGGCAGACAGAGGAGAGTAGAAAACAATTTTCTGCAAATTCACTGACATTCTGTTCTGAACATCCAGATCCCAGACCTGGTTATGTGAAACTGAGTTTATTTAATGGAAGACATTAGGCTAAAATCCTTGGCACTGTTTTGGAGAACGTTAGCATTATATACATGATATACATGCTTGCTAGGTGGACTGCTGGTGGAGGGATTCGGCAGTGTTGGTGTGTTACTAAGTTTGAGTTCGCAGCTTTTGCGTAAGTATTTCTGTGTTTTCAGGACAGCAACTTCTAACAAAACTTAAGTTAGTGTATGTAAAGATTTTACTCAAGCCCGGCTAAAGAGATAGCTCAAATTCTGTGCAATGCAGTGAAAAGAACCTAAATATCATGAACATTGTGTGAAGAAGCATGAATGCATTCAGAAGCAAGTCCTTATTGTGTGTCGAGGTGAGCAAACTTCAGTTTCCTGAAAAGACATTTTCAAAAGAATCTGTGAATGCATAGCCCTAACAAATGAGTTAATTCTCAGCCCTGTAGGGAAGGTCTTAGACCTAAACAGCCTAGAATGTATGTTGACAAGAGTCATTAAATCTAGGACCTCTAAATCTAAATCTCAAGGCTTGCTACCTTCAACCTGTAACACAGGGCTCTGATTCTGAGATGCTGTAGCATACCCATAATCCTCATTTCTGATTTTCATTTCTAAGTGCTAATGAAGAGTTAGTTCACATGAGTAAAGCCTACAGTGTATTAGAAACATGTACTTCGGTTCATATAAATCTTGAATTTGTTCCTAGTTGTGTGATGGCTGCTGCGATATCTTTTGGAGCAAGCTTACTGTTCAAGTTCAGGCTGCATTTTCTATGGTTTGGCTTATTCAGCAGACAGTACTGCTTGAGAAGTTTCTGCCCCCTCTGTTTGCTGAAGCACAGAGCTGAATCAGGCATCTGTGAAATGGTTATTTTAAAGAAAAAATAAAAATTGATTGCCTCCAAAAAAACCATGCTGTCTTGTGGGTTTTTGTGTGTGTGTATATAACAGCAGTCCTCACTTTGTAGTCCCTGGCGTTGTTGAATCGGCCATACTTGAGCTGGCATGCTAACTCTGGTGGGGTTTGTTGAAATGATGTTCATGGACGAGGAGAGTAAGGACCTTTGAGTTGGTTTGATTGGCTGAAGGAAAGCTGCAAATTTCTTTCTGCATTTCCTCCCTCATTTTAATTCTTAAAATGTCTTTCATGACGTGGTGTGGGTCTGTTGGGCAGTGGCATTGTCAGCACACTAGCGCAGAAACCGACTTCATTTATGGAGCAGCCTTCCCCTTTTGGAATAGCAGAGGCCAATTTTGGGGAAGGAAATAAGATGCAAATTAGAAAACAGCAATAAAAAAAATTATGAGTACAAAGGATAAAGCTATTAATCATTAGTTTTGGCATTCTGCAGAATCGCCATTAGTTTACAGGTTAAAACAAGTCTAATCAGGTTCTGAACAGCATTAGGGAAGTGTGTGCCATAGCCCAGCCTATCCACCGCTTCAGGTTGCTTATGGCAAATTAGCCAAAATCTACAAGCAATGATGGTCATTGACCTAAGGTATAATTGGCACTGAAGGAAGGAAAGGATTGGATGACTAAATATGACAAGTGGGATATTCAAAAATGGATTTAGAAGGGACAGCTATCAAGATTAGAAAGCTCTCAGTTCAGAGCCTAAATTGAAAGCCTTGGATGTGCCTTGTTATTAATCCAGTGTTTCCTCAGTGTCACAGCAAAACCATGAACCAGACCTATAGCTGTCTTACTTAACTCACAATTGTGTTTATAGCAGCACTTAAATAAAACTGCAGTGGTGTTTACTGCTGATTCACCAGGACCTTGGTCCCCTACAGTATGTCATGTACTTAAGGTTAAGCATGTTGGCTTTCTGTGTTGAAATCATTGGGATTTGTATGCTGAAGCCTGATCTGTGTGAGCTGCAGTAGACTTGAGGCTTTGATTATTTTGATTTAAATGACTGTGAATAGTGAAATGTTTTTGACAGTGTATCGCCTGATCTTATCTCCTTTGGAATAGTTGAGAGGAGGGGGAATACTGAATAAAAGCTTATGACTGTTACAAATACCGGACAAGAAAAACATCAAATATGGTATGGGTAAAGATTATGCTTCTTAGCAACTCTTACTTTCACTCATGGCTACTCAGTTAAAATGCAGAAGATGCATCGGTTTTGAGTGAAATGTGCTTATTGCTGCCTTGAAAGCTAGAGATTAGTTTATATCCTGTGTGTCCCTTATTTAGTAATTAATTTCAAGTATAAAATTATTTTGAAGTTTTCTGCTTAATTGTTTGAAACACTGCAATGAGGTTGCAAAGTTGTTTTCTCAGAATGTAAGAAAAGTCTCCACCATAAAACTGGTTACGAGTCATATCCAGTATCTTGGAATGGCTGTAATTTCTGGGAGTTGGAAAGCTTTTGATATGTTGTGTGGCCAAATAGCTGCAAATAGTCTCATGCACGAGAAACTTGAACTTCTTGTGGGAAGTGTTATTTACTCTAATTTTCAGATGGATGCCCTTGATTGTGACAGCCTTTCCATAAATGTTTCGTCAGTCTCTTTGGTTATTTCTCCCTTTTCCTGTTCATAGATACAACTATGATTCTGTGATTCTATAAAGGGCATAAATTGTTCAAAGACCATTTGCTTCATTTGAGAGCAGAGCTGCCTATTCAGGGATGGCAGAAAGAAGTGATTCACTCTCCACCCCCTTGCCCCCCCCCAACCCCCACTCTCCACCCCCAGCTGGAATTGCATGGGGAAGAGGTGGAAATGTGTAGACTTCCTTAGTAACCCCATTGGACTCACTCCCCTGTTAGCACTCTTTTTTTTTTCGCTACAGGTTCTGTGATTCCTCGTATGCTGAGTCCTGGAGACTGAGGCTTCTTTGCCCTGTACACATTTAGTCTTCACAAGTAGTTTGGGAATTATGGTATTCTTTTCTTTTTGATTTCTACAGCATTTCTTAAGGGAACGGAGCAACAGGATGGTTTTGGTTGTCTTAGTGCCAGTGTGTGTTGCATTGGTTTCTCAGGTGAAGTCAGGAATGTAGCTTTGGTCTTGTAGCTTTGGATCTGGGACCAATGATGGTGGAAGCTGGGGTTCTCTTTGATTAGAGGACTTGATGGATGCAGTTTATAGCTGCACAGAGGCAGTGTGGAAATCATGGCATATATGACACGTTGTTCTGGCTGGACTGGCACCATTCTGTTTGTCATGAATGGGTGGCTTTGGTTTAACTCAAAACACATTTCTATTTTTGTCATGTAAAATTAAGCAATAGTATAAGCTGAAGTAAGAATTTTTCCACATAACCTATTGAATGTGTACTTAAACAGGGTTTTGTTTGTTAAATTGTGTTTAAAATTATAAGAGTGTAAATGAACATGCTTAGATTGCATGCCCTGACAAATTATTGGCTGTTGTTTGAGTGTACTGTTTTCCCAAACATTGAGTTAAACTGCATCAGCACACTGAAATAGATAAAATGCATTGGCTTGAGCTAAATGTTTAAGGGCAGTTGTGAGATCTGTGGGTAAGAGCAACCAACACCTTACTTGCACAATTGAATTACCTTTGTTCAATGTGTTTGCTGGACCCCTGTCCTCCACTAAGTCAGTACATAATTTCTTGGACTGTCCTGACATGCTTTAATCCAGTGTTCCTTATGGAAAGAGGAAAAAATCTAGACTTAACTTTAGGTAGAGGTAGTTAAGTCAGAGGTTAAGTCATGACTGGGTCTACCTGTAAACAACAGTGGGTGGGAGGTATCTCACAAGTTGGTGGAGGGTGAGTTCAACCGTTCATTCTGCACCTTTTGATAGGAGGATCCCCTCGCTTTTGAGTTGCTGCAGTGCCTCTTAAAGTGGCTTGAATGTAGTGAGATTTGGACTATTTTTCCCTTTCCCAAAATAAATCATGTTTTTTGAAAGAGAAAGAGGACCTGAAGTCAATGGGTTCATTGACCCCAGCAATATGCCCTTGCTGCAAAGCAAGCCAACAGCATCCTGGGCTTCATCAGAAGGAGTGTTGCCAGCAGATCAAGGGAGGTGAGCCTTCCCCTCTACTCAGTGCTGGTGATGCCGTCCCTGGAGTACTGTGTCCAGTTCTGGGTTCCTCAGTACAAGAGAGATGTGGACATATGGTGTGAGCCTAACAAAGAGCCACAAAGATGATTAAGGAATTGGAGCATCCATCATAGAAGGCAGGGCTGATTGAGTTGGGATTGTTTCCCCTGGAAAAGAGAAGACTCAAGGGATCTTGTCAATGTGTATGTGGTGTAAAGGAGTAAAGATGATGGAGCCAGACTCTTCTCAGTGGTATCCAGTGAAAGGACTAGAGGCAATAGGCACAAACTGAAATAGAGGAAGTTCCACTTAAATGAAAGAAAATACTTCTCTACTGAGAGGCTGATGAATCACTGGAACAGGTTGCCCGGAGAGGTTGTGGAGTCTCCAACCTTAGAGATACTCAGAACCTGACTGGATGAGGTCCTGGGTAACCTGCTGTGGTTGACACTGCTTTGAGTGGTGGAGTTGCAGGAGACAATCTCCAGAGGTCCCTTCCAACCTCAGGAATTCAATGATTCTGTGAAAAAGCAGCATTTTTGGTGCAAGGCTCCTGACCTCATGAGGTCCGTTCCCTACCTTGTTTTCTGTGACTTCCCTGACTACCCTAGAGTGGTGGTATAGCTGAGTTGCTTGTGAAGTGCTTTCAATATGAAACAATTTCTTTATATATAATATTTCTTCATCTCTCCTTCAGAAATTTCTGGGAAGAAAAAGTTATATTGCGTTGTCTTTTGCACCTTATCTAGTGACCATAAGGAGCAGTTATGAGGGCTCATTTTATCTTCTTATAGTTGTTTTTCTGTTTTCTGTAGAGTTTTTGCATACAAATGTGCTGGACATTCTTTTAGAGGGGGAAGTGCATAACACACAAAGCATGTGCAACTCCTTCCCTCCCCTGCCCCCCTGAAATCCTACCAGTGCAGTTTCTTTTTCTCAATGTATCAGAGGTATTTGCAGTAATAATACATTCGAAGTTGAAAACTCTGTTCCTAACCCCCCGAACAGTGTTGCAAGTATCTCCTTACTGCTGCCCTCCTTCTCTAGCATAATGTGTTTGGAAAGCTTCTTGAGTCCCTCTGTCCAAGGATTCTTCAGCTTCATGGTGTCACGTAGCCTGACTTTTTAACAGGCTGTTGAAGCTGTATTGAATGCATGCTTGTTTACCTTTGAGAAATCACTAGGGTGTCCTACTCCTTTCCATATGGGTAAGCAGGGAAAGATGTGCTCTTTCCTTGCAAGCATTTCATTGCAATAATATTTGAGCATCCATCAGTTGACAGGCAGTTATGTTTTTCCTCTTTGTTCTCAGCTGCCAAATAGTATACTATATATATGTAATGCATATATTTTAAAAGAATAAACCTGTCAGAATAAAAGACATTGTAGGAAAACTGTATTGGAGAAGGGTGGTTCTTGGGGGTTTTGTTTGCTTTGCTTTAAATACATGTCTTTGAATACAGTGTGATTAGTTGTGATGGTTACCTGCTGTGGCATATTTTGAGGTTTGATGTAATATTTTTTGTCAAGAACATCCAGGTCTCCAAGTTCAGTGCTTGGGGGGGCGGGGGGGAAGAGGTAATTTGAGTCCATAATTTGCAGCTTAATGCTGTGCAAGATAGCCATTCTTTTCCCTTCTGCAAACAATTGGTGCTACTTAATTTCACATCTGAGTTTTTGTAACTTTAAAGGTGGGATGGGGGAAGTAAGTTTTAAATGTGCAGGAGTCTAAACTTCATGGCAATTTCCTGTAAACTCCTGGTTTGTGCCTTGGGCTTGTATAAGTTCGAAAACGTTGAAATTGGAGAAGTTTGGGCTGATTTACATCATCTGTACAACTGGCCCCTTTTATGTAAGCAGGTTATGTAAGGTTTGGCAATCATACTGCATTTCGGGAGGTGGAAAAAGCGTTTGGGCAGTGTTGGCTGCTTTTTATTATGTCCATGATACCTTCCAGCCGGGATGGCTGATCAGCTGCTCTTTGAGGGCATGGCGGTGATTTCTAATCTTTGCAAAAATGATGATGAGAGATGAAGCTCCAGGAAATAAGAAATGACCTGCAGCTTTAGAAATATGGTCTTCATCCTGTTTTTGCTCCTGCACCTGGAATTTTAAAATGAGTTAAGCAGGGAAAAAAAAAAGGGGAAAAAAAAAGACTGCTGGGGTGCAGTTTACCAACTTTAAAATCTGTTTATTTTTGCAAGGTGGCTTTCAGGTCCATTCTTCTGATAGTACTGAAGCACCATTTAAGCCCTGATTCAATGTGGTAATTAAGTATATGCCAAAATCCAGTGACTTGCTGACTGCAGTTGAGCTGCATTTGTTTAATTGCCTTCTGACTAGAAAGCTTGGTAGCAAAACTTGCAGCTACTGTGCTTACTAATGGAGCAGTAACTGAATTTTATGAAATCTGTTGAGTCTGATACTTCTGGCTACTGGATGATGGACTGGATGGACTGTTAGTGGTTGTGTGTTCAGAAGGAAGTACACATTTACAACTTCTCCCTGATGAAGCTTTGACTTTTGCTCTGCTTTGTTCCTGCTGGTTTCTTTGGTGTAGCAAAGTGCAATTCAGTTTAGGGACAGAATTGGCGCAGTTGTTGTGAAATTATTATATGTTAATCTCTTCTCCCCCCTGCCCGCCCTTCCTTTTTGCCTTGAAAGTCTGGACTTAGAGGTTAAAACCCAGTAAGGGAGAAGACACTTAAGCATCTCTGAAGAACTGAATAAAGTAACCCAAGAGTTTGTCCCAGGGCTGCTTTTTGTTCAGTGCTTCTCTAGTGCTGTTTGGTTGGGGTTTTTGCAGAGTGTTGATTTGTGATACCTGCTTAGCAGTGAATTTTGCTCACAGTGGCTTTTATTTTTTATTAGCTCTTTAGGAATTGATGTTTTCATTTTCTCTTATAGCCTCAGTGCTGTTACACTTTTATTGACCTGTTGCAGTGCAGGTGGGATACAAAACTCCTGGGATACCAAATCTCAGTCCTAAAAATGTGATTGATCTAATGTGTACTAAGATACCAAATACTGGTTTTGATATTTTTAACTCCTTACAGTTGTTATGGTATGCTCTGGCCCAGGAATATTTAAGACTGTGTAATTTACATTTTAAAACACCAGCACCAGCAACAAAATCAACCAAACAGAAAAATAGCCAAATATGTGCATTAGGCTCTTCATTATTATTCACTGTCTATCTTTTCAACAGGCTTCCAAAACAGGGAGTGTTTAGTAGCACAGGTAGTACTGTACTGAGATTCCTTGCATTTTCTACTGAATTTTCCTGAAACCTTACCTGGGCTAAATATCTTTTTTTTTTTTTTTTTTTTTTTTTTTTAATAGTGAAATGAAAACCATAGGGATTGTTAATGTACTGGACACCAGCAAAAAAGGTTATATTTGAAAAACAAAAAATCAGTCCTGAACAGTCAGCTGTCCCAGATGTCTATACTGTTTCAAAGTGCTTGGGTTTTTTTGAGGTCAGTAAGAAACATGGACTATTGAGCATGTTTAAAAAAAAAAAAAAAGCCTTTTTTTTTTTTTTTTTTCTTCTGCAGAAATAATGTGCCAGTTACCACTCCAGGCTCCTGAATTAGGTAATCTTAAGAGGTTTAAATCTATTAATTAAGGTTAATTTAAATCAGATTGATTTAAATCTGTTCCTCACATATAAACTGTTGCGGTACGCAGACTGATTTTTTTTTTTTTTTTTTTTTCCTGAGAAGCCACTTCGAGCTTTTTGCCATGTTCTCCCCCTGCCCATAAAGCCCCAATGAAAAATATCTGCTGTTTATGTAAGAATTGATCCTGTGTCCCGGGGGCACTTGGAAGATGCAAAGTGTAAGACATAATGTCTACTACTGGACATCACTAAAATGCTTAATTTCTCCACTGTTTTTCCTGTGTGGCTCTTTCTCTGATGAACCTGGCTAATGTAAGCAGATTTCAGTAGTTTTGACAGAAGATTCTTTTTCTTAAATAGATCCATGGGTTATTTCAAAAGTAGGTATAAAACCTTTGGCTTTCTCTTGATAACTAATCACATCAAGGAAGCTTCCCCCCTGCTGCCCCCATAATTTTTATCTTGTGGTGTTACTGTTCCAGTTAAGTTTGCAGTGCTGCTTTAGCTAAGCTTGTATCATTCTTTCCATAGTGACCACGGGTTGTTATTTTTTTTCCCTAGGATTTGTAACTTGCCAAAAAAATTTCTGTCTTAAGATGAATCTCAGTGTAGGATGTCTCAGCCAGGACACTGTTTGTACTTAACTTGGTTTGAACTAGCTTTGTTACTCAAAATAGAGGAGGGTAAAAAAAAAGGAAAGCCTGACACTTTGTGCATTCTTGAAAGTCCCACGCAGACATGCATTTAAAACATAACATTTTAAGGCCTGTTAGAGTCTGATGTCCAATGCTGTGTTGTGCCTTGTGTTGACCAAAAAATGTCAAAACAGCCTAGATGTTACGGTGGGAGAAGAGGGATGAAGAGGTCTGCCCTAGCTAATTGTGGAGTCTAAGGCCCTAATTTGTGAGTGACTTACCCAGGGGGAGCTGGAGAGTAATGCCTCTTTTCCTGGGAAAGTTTCATAGGTGGCTTCAGCTGTGTGGCCACTGCCTTTATTTGTTCCTTCTGTTTAAGCACCACTACTGTGGGACCGTTGGTCAGACTGATCATTTGCTAAGGTAACTAAAAGTTTTTTGATTTTTATTTTCTCATAGAGTGCTAATGTCAGCACCAGGGGTAGGAACCAGGGAAGGAACTGCTCCATTTGACAGCAGCATGGTTTTAAATAGGCTTACATAGACTAGAGCTGCAGCTCCCACTCCTGCTGCAGGAACAGCTGATCTCTTCTTACAGTGATATCCAAAATCCCAGTTCAGTGTATTGATGTGATAAGAGATGCCCAAACCAGAGCTGATTTCCTATAATTTGTGGCAATTTGGCACCTGCTGCCTGCCAAAAGGGTGAAAGCCTGTTGGAAAACAGGAGGAGGTGAAATGGAAACAAGAATTGCTTTTGCCATTCCATTGCTTGGCATGCTTTCCTGTCACGGACCACAGGGGTGCTTTGCAGCATGTGGGGGGAACAAAACTATTACTTCAGTAGGTGGTTGATTACTGCAGAGACTTGATATGTTCTGAAAAGTTCACCAGGAAGATCAGCATTCTGGTTCTCACGGGATTGCAGAGACACCCTACAATCAGGACAAGGTGGTGACAGGGTAATAATAATCTTTTATATGTTGCGTTAAAAAAGTCTTTGAAAGAACACTGCCTGCATTCACACTGTTCTACATGTTGTCTAAATGCATCTTCATCGTGCTAGCCTTTCTTTGCAGTACAGTTACTTTCCTAATACTGTGTAGCTTTAGACCTTTGAATGACGCAGGCATTGATGAGAAGTGAGCTTGGTACCTGTTAACGAGCTGAAAACATAGGGATGTCATTTTCCTGTGGCAAATTAACATGGGAAGCTAAAAGTACTACTTTATCCAGTCTCTGTGTGGCCAAGGATAAACACATACCACCTATGAAATTAGGCAACAGGTGTTTTTGCAGGGGGAGAGACTCTTGAGCTGGAGCTCCTTTAATATCATAAAAAAGCCATGAGCGCCCTTCAGTTTACAGCCTTTTTTTTTTTTTCTTTTTCTTCATCTGAATGCAGTGAGCTTCAGGGCAGGCTGCAGTTTTAATGGGAGGCTTGAGGGAATTTTGCTCAAGGGTAATTCTGGGGATATTTTTTCAACATTTTTATTTTAACCTGCTTTTAAGGTTTAATTTGACTTAGCTAGCTTTGTCTCCTTTGGTTTTGCTTTTAAATAACTGTCATGGGATTTCTGATTTTAATCTAAGCTTCCTTTTAGTCTGCATTTATAAATGCATACAACCTGATCTCCTTCTATGACCTGGTGACCCACCTAGTGGATGAGGGAAAGGCTGTGGATGTCATCTACCTGAACTTCAGCAAAGCCTTTGACACCATCTCCCACAGCATTCTCCTAAGGAAGCTGGTGGCTCATGGCTTGGACGGGTGTACTCTTTGCTGGGTAAAAAACTGGCTGGGTGGCCGAGCCCAGAGAGTTGTGGTGAACAGAGTTAAATCCAGTTGGCAACCGGTCACGAGCAGTGTTCCCCAGGGCTCAGTTTTGGGGCCAGTCTTGTTTAACATCTTTATCAATGATCTGGATGAGGGGATTGAGTGTGCCCTCAGTAAGTTTGCAGATGACACCAAACTGGGTGGGAGTGTTGATCTGCTCGAGGGTAGGATGGCCCTGCAGAGGGATCTGGACAGGCTGGACTGATGGGCCAAGGCCAACTGTATGAGGTTCAACAAGGCCAAGTGCCGGGTCCTGCACTTGGGTCACAACAACCCCATGCAGCGCTACAGGCTTGGGGAGGAGTGGCTGGAAAGCTGCCTGGCCGAAAAGGACTTGGGGGTGTTGGTTGACAGCTGGCTGAACATGAGCCAGCAGTGTGCTCAGGTGGCCAAGAAGGCCAACAGCATCCTGGCTTGTATCAGGAATAGTGTGACCAGCAGGAGCAGGGAAGTGATTGTCCCCCTGTACTCGGCACTGGTGAGGCCGCACCTGGAATACCGTGTCCAGTTTTGGGCCCCTCAATACAAGAAAGACATTGAGGTGCTGGAGTGTGTCCAGAGAAGGGCAATGAAGCTGGTGAAGGCTCTGGAGCACAGGCCTTATGAGGAGCGGCTGAGGGAACTGGGGTTGTTTAGTGTGGAGAAGAGGAGGCTGAGGGGAGACCTTATTGCTCTCTCCAACTGCCTGAAAGGAGGCTGTAGTGAGGTGGGTGTTGGTCTCTTCTGCCATGTAGTTAGCGATAGGATGAGAGGAAATGGGCTCAAGCTGTGTCAGGGGAGATTTAGATTGGATATTAGGAAAAATTTCTTCATGGAAAGAGTAGTCAAGCATTGGAACAGGCTGCCCAGAGAGGTGGTGGAGTCACCATCCCTGGAAGTGTTCAAAAAACGGGTGGACGTGGCACTTTGGGACATGGTTTAGTGGGCATGGTGGTGTTGGACTGATGGTTGGACTGATGATCTTAGAGGTCATTTCCAACCTTAATGATTCCTAGTTTTTACTTTCGTTTTAAATTATCCAGCCACCAAGCCAGGAGGCATGGGGTTGCTACTCTACCCTTAATTGGTTTAGTGGTGGACTTGGTAATGTTAGGTTAATGATTGGACTGGATGATCTTCAAGGTCTTTTCCAACCTAAACGATTCTATGATTCTATGATTTCAATGTATGAGTAAGTGTGGTACTGTCATAGCCATATGATATAGCCCAGAGTCACCTTTGATAGCCAGGTTTTTTTTAATTCAACAGTCCATCTTTTTTCCATCTTCATTCCTGTAGAGGTGGCTTCAGCTGTCCTTTGAATACTTCAAGTTAGTGCAGGTGAGCTGGGTCAGAGAACTGATTTGACCTGACAAAAAATGAGTATTTGGCCAGATCAGTTTCTCAGTCTGATTCACCAGCTGGTTGCACAGACAGTTTCTTTTATGTCTGCTTTTCTCTGGCTTCTGTTGTTTGTTAATAGGTGCTTCCCCACACAGTTTGAGCTGCCACAAATTGCAGCTTGACTTGTTAAGGAAAACCAAAATGAGTGGCAATTTTCATTCATAGGTTGTCCTTTGAACTGGGGCAGCTTAGCTACTGCTGCCACTTCTTCAGGAGCAGTCAATCTATCCTGGCTGCTGGAGCTGAAATTTTTTGGGGAAGGCACCTGGGAACGCGCGTCTGCTGCAGCCACTCTGAGTTGCCTCAGAAGCCTGAGGACTCATCTGTGTGGAAGCTTTACCATTTCAACTAGAAAACTCCTTGTTTTACCCTCCCACTCTCAAGTGTATGTGTATTGTGATACAAGTGAGTCATTTCTATCTGTCTTATCTACCTATATTTTTATCTATATTCCCCTCTTCAGTGGAATAAACATACTAATGATGGTGTATGCTGCTATGATCAGAATGGTCTAAACAGGTACTGTGACTGCGCTGGAACTGGAGGTACAGCTGAATCGAGGTGTAGTATGTACATGGAGATCATAGCATTTTAAGCCTAAGTGAGTTGTGAGGGACATGTGCTGGGCATAACTGTACAGCTGCCTGTTCCTTTTTGGCTGAAATGATGGCTCCAGGTGCACGGGAAGCAGCTACAGAGCTACAGCTGTTTGCGGGAGCATCTTTCGTTGCGAAGGGAAGACCATCCTGCTGAGGAACATGACAGCAATTACAAATGTAGTTCCCACTTCGTTCCCAAAGTGGATGGCATTCTCTTTCATGAAAGAAACCCTGAAGCTTTTTTCCTCTGTATGTTCACAATGCATGTTCATTTACTTCCTCTGTGGTTCCTAGCGTGGTTGCATAGCCAGAGCTGTCTTCTTCAGGGGATCTGTGGGTCTGGGATAATCCAGGTTATGAAAAGTCTGGCTAAGCTTGGGTTCTGCAAGACTGAATAGATGACTCTTTACCGTGCTTTTCTGGAGCTCCAGTGGTAGCAGGACTTAGCTTAGATGTAGCTAAGTGCACTTACCTAGCTGATGCCTGTCTGGCACTGCTGTTGATCTAATATAGCACAATGAACCTGGAGTGCTGGAGAGCCCAGTGCACAGACACCTAATTTTGTTTGAGGGCTCACTCAGGTCAAAGGCTTCCTGGCACAGACCATGCCATAAGTGGCTGTGTTGGCACTGGGAAAGCAATATTGTTTCTCTGACTGGTCTGAGGTAGCTGTGCAAGGGGTTGGCTGTGTTGTTTGCACCCCTGGCATGCCAATTTGCAACCTGGATATATTATGCTGGGTGATGTTTACCAGCTGGGAACTGACTGTCCTCTTTTGATCAGACAATTTCTTTCCTAACTGTACTCTCTCAACTTTTTATGCAGATGTTGTGTGATTTGCCATGTTTTGATCTGGTCCTTTCCAATTGATAAGTGCTGTTAATGTCTCTATTCAGGCTACTTAAATTGCCCATAGGTGGAGTGACAGGGAAACTAGGACACGGACGGGAGGGGAAAAAAGCACCCAAAAATTTAAACTAATGTCATTCTAAGTCTGCACAGATTCATGATTTACTTATTGACAGAAACAAATTTTGGGACACTTGATTTTATTCTTTTCTGTGTACAGACTTGCAAAAGGAAGTTCAGCTATGGTCATTGCCTGCTTGGATAGGTAATTAGTTGCTTCAGAATGTGATTTAGGGCATTAACTTGTAATAACTGGCCATGCAAGGATGATACTCAGTTGTAAATGCTTATGACAATCAGGTGCTGCCCAGCATTGAAAGAGGACGGTAATACATTATGCAGAGGCAATGCTTGTGAGAGATGCTCTCATGAAGGATTGTTTTTGCACCCTCTGGGGCTGTGGTTTGATTGACGTTAATAAGTATGTTAATAAGTTAGTAAGTTAAAGCTTTGGGGATATACATTTGTGTATATACTCCACTTTATGTACATACACTTATGGGTTTTGTAAAAAGCTGTTATCCCTTCTGTTCCTAAAGCTAACCAGGATGTATTGTGATTTAATTTGTGTGCATCTCTGCTTTCTTTTTCAGATACATGTATTGGACTGACTGGGGTGAAACACCCAGAATAGAACGGGCAGGAATGGACAGCAGCACGCGAAAAATAATTGTAGATTCAGATATTTATTGGCCAAATGGACTCACGATAGATCTTGATGAGCAGAAACTTTACTGGGCTGATGCAAAACTGAGTTTCATTCATAGGGCAAATCTGGATGGTTCCTTTAGGTAAGTTTCCTTTAGTCGATAATGTGGTGTATGTTATTTCTCACCTCTTGCATTTGTTTTGAACCAAGGCTTTTTTTTCCAGTAATCTAGAATAATGTCAATACCTTATTGGTTTTTTTAAATGCAATTGTTAATAGCCTTGCAAAAAGTAAAATAGCCTCACATCCTATAAAACTGGTTTTAAAAGTAAGACTGTTTGTATCAGTATTTCACTATAGACTGTTTATAGCCTTCTAGTACAGCAGGATTTTTTATTTTTAGGCTCATACTTGTCTGCAAATAGTTGGAAATGCTTATCCTTGGCCCTAGGCAATCTAACATTTAACTAGTGACTGGGATTTTACAGTATTGTGACTGCATTTTTTTTTTAAACAAGAAATATACATTGATACACACTTGTCCTTGGCCCCATCCAAAGATGTCCTTTGTGGCATGCCTATAAATTAGCCAAATTCAGCTTATTTCAGACTGTGAGTGAGCAGAAAGCAAATTTTCCTAAAGCTTGATAGAAAGCACAGTATGGAAATTTTGGTTGGTGGCTCTTGTCGGAGTGTGCTGTTTAGTTTTGGCTTTTGTAGACACAGAGAGGTGACCCTTCAGACAGGGCAGACCTAGATGTTTGAGATTGCACCTTCAACACCTTCAGTTCTATGCAGTGTTCAATGGACAGGTTGTGTTGGTCCTGAAGGGTGAGTGTCATCTGCCAGTGAAATGTCCTGCTGAGGAGGAAAGTCTGTGCATTCTGGTCTGGCTTTTGTCTTCATATAGTTTAAAATGACATTTTAATTTTCATGATTTCGTAACATTTTAAATGTTTGTGTTATGAAATAATTTTGCTTTGGTGAAAAGCTGGAGGAGTTTTATTTTACGCATGTCTGTGTAATAGAATAATATGCCTCTCCCAAAAAAACCACTGCATTTTCCATAGTGTTTTTCAATTATTTTACTGAGGTGCATTCTGTGCCTGAATTTGACACTCATAAAAGAGGAATAACAATATTGACATCCTTTATAAAATGCTCTTAAGTTCCTTTGAGAACACTATGTAAGAGCTACATAATGGTGGCATTTAGTTAAGTGACAAGTACTGACTGATAGTCAGAAGTGTAGACAAGGTAGAAGGCCTGTACGGAAGGGAGTGGTAGCTCCAAAGGCTGGGTGCAGGTTCATAGACAGAAAGAAAATGCTCTCTCAAAATACAAAACCCAGGAGAGATTTTCATACAACACAACATGAATATATTTCTCTGATTTGGGGGCAAGTGGCAGAGGGTAAGGTTTCCAGACTGATTCTGCAGTTATCATGCATGTACAAACTGTATTAACTTTACTTGTATGTATGTGTAAAAACTTAAAGTTGTAATTGGTAAGTAAAATTTATTTTGCTCATTTTAAGGTAGAGAAAGGCCACCTGAAAGGGAGCAAGCCTTTGAATACACTTATTCCAGCAATCTATGCAAATTACTTTGTGATAGATTAGTACATGTCTACCACCTCCCAAGCAGTTTTCTATTAAACCATAAATGAAACAGTATTTTAGGACAAAATGTATTTTGCATTTAAAAAAATTAGCTCACTGGTGTACACTTTTTACATATTTTATTCAACTGCTGGAGGGTGTAAATGCATGCTCGATGTCAGGATATTTCTGTGCAGGATGCATTCTGGAAATTCCTTGTGTCTAACTGCAGGTGGACTTTCAGGTGTTGTCCAATATAATAGCTTGATGTCATTTAGCTGTGTATATTTCACATTGTTACCATATGATAAAACTTTCTTCTTAAAATGTTATGCATATTAATAAAATGTCATGAATATTGATCTTAATTTTAACTCTTAAAATGAAAATTTTATTTATTCTTTTTTTCCTTCCACTGATCAATGTTGAAACAGAAGTCAGTGAAGTTGGGTCTCTTAGGTTCTGGTGTCAAGGTAGACTTAAATAATGGTTCAAACTAGATGATAACTTTGGAGGTTGCTTCTGTTCCTTAAACAGAGAGCGAAATAAGTTTCACCTAGACTTATCAATAAATAAATCCTATGGGGTTTCAAATGCTTCTACCTGTTCCATCCCAGAATCGCTTAAGAATTCAAATAAAAAGGAAATTTGCATTCTGCATGGTGGATTAATGTTACTGGAGCAATCTGCCTGTTACATCTTAGCAAGCTTCAGTTTGCAAGCACATTGTCTGGAACCATTTCAAGGGATATAATTACAGGAGAAGGAGAGAAATGATATCTAAGAATGATGGAAATAGGGACAATATATAGTGTAAAACAGCTGCTACAATACTAGAATACAACCAGTACTGTTACTAGTAAAGAAGCAACAGCAAAGGTGAAAGTGGAAAGAGAAAGTGAAATCATATTAGCTGGTTTTTGTTTTTTCTTTAATCTCTTCAGTGGAAACAGTTTAAATACAGATCTGAATATAGGTGTAAGAAAAATATGTTCCTCACTTTCCTTCAGGATCATGCTGAGACTGCAGCTTTCTCAAAGTTGTATGATGAAAAATTTTGAATACTGGTTTGCTGTGTCAGAGCACTGGTTTGGAAGGTGTGTGTATGCCTTTGTGTTTGTGCATACATAAAATGAATGAATTTTGTGAAAACTGAGTTCATATTGTTTTGACTGAGGAATTGTCAAGTATGTTTTCACTGACTTGGTCAATGTCTCCAAAACTGCTGAATCTAAATTATACAAATTTATTGCAATAGGTATAAATTTGGGGATCCTGTGAGTTTAGAAAACATGTTGGAAATGTCATGTGTTTTGTGGCTTTCAGTTCAGCTAATAACCAATGTGAAAATAAATGTGTACCCAGAAGAGGTGTGGCTGAGTGAGGTAATTGAAAAGCATTTGAAATATTTCTGATTTATATGAATTATAAATATTTAGTCTTAGAAAAAATATAACTGACCCTTGCTCTACATTTAAAAGGATAATCTGAAAAATATTTGTTTCTGCTGCTGACCAAGTTAAGAGGGGTAATTTAAAGAGACTCCCGTGTCATTTCTTCCTTTTCCTACTATAAGAAAGGACTGAGTGCAACTGAAGTCCTGGGCAAAGATGTCATATATTGCATAGGATGACAAAAAGTAATGCTTTAATTGGAGGAGCACTCTTTGGACCTGTGTTTCCTCCAAAAGGCAGTTGTGTTTGGGTATTTGCACAGCCCTGTTAAGGAACTTCGGTGTGGCCTTTCCAGAGGTCAGTCTGGAACCGAATCAGGTGCTGTGTTGCTATGAAACCCAGTATATTTGTGTCCTTATTGCTATGAAGGGGCAAAGTCTTGTTTTACATTTTTCAGTCTATCACTTTTATCATCAGGTGAATTTCTTGGTCCAGTGAATTTTTTAAAAGATGACGATTCCTATATGTGTTTTTACAAAGCCAGATTTTTTTCTGCGTGGTAACAAGTGGAAGCAATGCATTTTTAATCCTTGCTCCTTCTTTCATCTAGGCAAAAAGTTGTTGAAGGTAGTCTTACTCATCCCTTTGCACTGACATTGTCTGGGGACACTTTGTATTGGACGGACTGGCAAACGCGCTCCATTCATGCCTGTAACAAAAGGACAGGAGAGAAAAGGAGAGAAATATTATCTGCCCTATATTCACCGATGGACATCCAGGTCTTAAGTCCAGACCGGCAGCCATACTGTATGTTTTACTTTTCCCTGAAACTTTTTGCATGACTTACTTATCTACCATGAAAAACATTAATCATAAAAATGGTTAGTGTGAAGTTGTAAGGTTTTGAACACTTGTCAGGGGATTGGTTGCTAAATGTATAAGTACCCGAATCCTGTTCCTTTCTTTGAAAATTCCAGCCTTAATTGGTATGAGCTCACTCATCATCCGAGTTGGTGACAAGATCCAAAATCCAGTGCGGTACTTCAGTGACATCTTTTGATTTGGAATATCTGAATGAGAATGATAACGACTCACCTGACATTTTAAACACCATTATTTTAAAGACAACTGGAAAAAATGCTTATCATTGCTTGCTTTTTTTTTTTTTTTTAACATATTTTCTGGTAATTCTACTTATTAAAGTTCATGGTGTACTTATAAGTGCAGTTTTTGCACTTGAGGCTTGATCATGTTTATCTTCAATATGAATGTTTCAGTATGGAAGGGATTTAGTTCTGAACTTTTATATGAAACATATACATGTCTCTATTTTTTCTTTATGGATGATGCTACTTCAAAGGAAGGCAGGTTTAGAGAATTGAGATGTGAATGACGCTGTATATATTTTGTATATGCATGTGATTCCATGTGGCAGTTGGTCTAGGTTTTTTTAGGATTCTGAGAATGGGACTTAAAAGCAATGGTGTGGAAATGTATATAATTGAGTAGCTATGGGAAGAATCATCTCTTGCCTAGGGGAGACACTCTTGCCATTTGGATTGGCTTCTTTATTTATGCCAACTGTAAAGTCTGCTTCCCTACAGGCAATGTTTGTTGTTCCAGTAAAGTTTATAGGATGTCAGTAAACAGGCTTGAAAGTAAGGAAAAGGATTTTGGAGATCCATCTTGGTGATGGAACATGTGCAAGTTCTCACTGAGGTTGTTGGGAATGCACAGCACTCTGGTTTATCTCACAGCTCTAGATAAGAGTTTGTCTATGCTGAATTCTTGTCATTGCTTTTAGCTCAGGGAATGTCCCAGCCTTGGGTCATAGTATTTTTGGGTCAGTCACAAAGAAAATATGGCGCATAGGGAAATAGCATATGCTGAAAATAGCTCAGATGTCATTGACTTCATTAAGATCAGGCTTGGATTCCTTCCTCTCCTTTTTTTTCCTCTTTGTGACTGTCAGTGGAAGTAACACAAGCCAAATTAGCCTGAAATTTTTTTGGTTTTATATTAAAGCAGTTCATATGCTTATTCAAACTATGATTGATTTTGGAGAGATCTTGCACAACTTGCAGTATTTTTTTTTTACTAGCTGGCAATATTCTCCATTATTACTTACGGTTACAGTTTCATCTCTTGCTGCTGTTTTTTTCCCATGTAAATGAGATAGGTGTTGTGTGTCCATCCCCCATCCTCCCCCAACTTTTTTTTTTTTTTTTACTTTTTCAAAATTGCTGACTTTACACATTGCTCCTCTGTATTTCCTGGTGATTCTGGGATATGTCTTGCTGTGAAAGCTTTGCAGTAGGAAAAGATATTTCCAACATGCAACACTACTGTAATGTAGGAATTGTACAAATTGTTTTGTTTTCCCTTCTGTCTAAAAGGGAAGAGCAAGCTAGTCATCCCACACCATCACCACCCTCCAAGCCCCGTTTTCCATTTTCATGATGCTTAGCAGACCTGGCATCACAAAGTAACTGATGTCCAAAGCGCTTAGCTGTGTTCAGCTTTAGAAACATTGAAAGAACTGTATAGTGAGATTGTGCTGAACTGTTAGCTTTTTCAAAATGAGCTTTTGTGTGCATCTCAGTTTAGGTGCCCCTAGAAGTAAGATGCTGGGGAGGGGGGAATCAAACACTTTTATTTTGTGGTTCCTCTGTCTTTCAGCATTAAAGCATGTGCCGGTCATTTGTGATCTATAATTACTTCCTCATGGAGAAAAGAGGGCTTTAGGGGTTCTAGAAAAATGAAAATAAATCTGTTTGGTTTCTTGAAGTTCACACTCCATGTGAAGAAAACAACGGTGGTTGCTCCCATCTATGCCTGCTGTCTCCAAGAGACCCCTTCTACAGCTGTGCCTGTCCCACTGGTGTGCAGCTAGAAGATGATGGCAGGACATGCAAATCAGGTACGAGCTTGGCTTTTCTACAGTGACAGTGTTGACTTGGTTTGGGTTTGCCACTTAAGTTGATCCTTGAAGAAGTGAGTTGAGAGGAGCTGCCTGACACTGAAATGTCACTCTTGTCCTGATGAAGATGGCAGAAACTTTGCAACCAAATCACCTGCCAAGCTACCACAGACAGTGATTTTAATGAACTAAAGTAATCCCTTGCATCAGAAATCAGAGACTTTTGACTGTGTTTTGTGTCTTTTGACTGTATTTTGAGTTGACAGTTCTCTGTAAGAATGAAGTAGTATGTAGAGCCCATTGCAGAAGAATTTTATTAGAAGTAAGCTATTGTAGGACATCTTTCCGTTTGGATGATGGACCATGGACTTCCGTTCCCTCCCATTCATTGTTCAGTAGTGGTCAATGATGCAGTAGTGGTGGCCGAGTTACTGCTCTCCAGTTGCATCTCAAAGTTAGCAATATGCTTGAGACATGTTCTGCACACGGATGTGCCAAAAATTTGTACAAGGCCACGTCCACATGCCCATGTACTATTTTAGAGATAACCCAGTGAGTTGCCCCTGCCTCAGTTAGTTTTACAATTAAATAATCTGTACAGAAAAATTCAAAATTAAGATTTAAACTAAAAATGCCATTTTTCTGGTTCTGAAGATTAATTATCCCTCTGTTGCCTTTTGGGCTGCTCTGTGGGAAGGATTTATGAGAAAACTGCACTGGGAATTTTTTCTTCCTGGGTCTAGTTTGTGGGTTTTGTACATTGTATTTGATTTTAAAAAGTGAAGCTCTTTGTGTGACGAGGCTTATAAAGTTTGCTGCTTGAGATAATTGAGCTAGAGAAAATAATGTTGTAGGTGGCTCTTCCATGTCAATGAGAAGTAGGAGAGGCTTGTGTATTACCAGTAGAAAGCTGTTTAGAGAATAATAGCTAGAGTATATGCTTTAATTGAAAAGTATAACTAGATGGGTATTTCATATCCATAAGTTCAATGAGTCTAGTGGTATACTTCGAAAGCTTGGTTTTATCATTGATCAGGAAGCCTTTTAAAAACGCATCTTACAAAAGTGGGCAATTAACACTGATACGGCAGTAGGATACTAGGAGGCAAGGTTTTGGAGAATGTTCTGCCAGCAGACTAGAAGAAATTCTGCTGCCTGTCTCCGATGCGTTTTCAACGAGTCAAAGAGAGTAATCATTTTCTGATGTGGCTTAATTCCTCTGAGTACTAAAGCAAGCGTAATAGATTCCTCTCATTTCTGAACTTAAAGCAGAATTTGAACACTGAACCTCCAGGGTTTAAGGGCCAGCTTTATTAGCTCATGCTGCTGCAATTGAAAGGCTTGTAAGGTAGTTCTTGCAGCTGCAGAAAGACCTTTCTCTTTCCTCCTTCCAGCTTTGGGAAGTTTCCCTTTCACAGCTTTTAAAAAATGTTGCTGAATGCTCAGGACAACCTTTTTAGTTGCTCATATTGACCTCATGTTTACAGTGGGAACAAAGGTCAGCCTGCTTTTGGCATTTTGGTGGATAGCACAAGCAGGAGTGACTGCTTATACTGTGCTTTCACCTTTCCGTTGTCAGGCCAGACAATCTGTCAAGGGTGTTCTGTCAAAGGAGGGCAAAAAAGTGGGATGGGAACAGGAAATCTGATTTTGCAAAAGCACGTGGCCTTTTGTTTTACTTTTATGGATTATTTCTTTCCCAAGCTCCACATCTTTTGTTGTCCTGTCTGCCTTATGCCAACATCCATGTGCTTCTCTTTCCCCTTTTATTAATTAACTCCTTGGTTGCAAGGAACTGACTTTTTGTTCTCTGCACAAGTCCTTTGTAGTAAAGTTTTATTGGCAACTACGGATGCAGCAACATTGACCTCTTCTCCATTTTGTTCCCTATTGGCTTGGGCAAAAGTGGAAAAGTATGAAGTCACTTGGGTGTATCAGCTTCTTCGACATTAGGCTTTTAAGTGAATTACACAAATGCTACTAGGGATTTCTCTGCAAGAGGAAAAAGCATTCTGTTCTCAAAGTCTGTGTCCACATGGGGAGTTTACCGGTGCAAATATAATTATGTAATTTTACTGTATATCTCTGTCAGAAAGTATTCTTATGCAGAAAAGCCCTGAGGCCCTTAGGCGATTTCAGCTCTTTTGGATATTGAAGAATAGATATATTGGTAATGTTCAGGTATGAGATCTCTGTAGCTCTTTACAAAGAGTGTTGAATAGTAATGGGCCTAGGTGATTAAGAAAACATGAATTCAAGCACAGGCTGTGCCGCTGTTTGCTTTGCTGTGGGTTATGTCTGTATGCATTGAAACTCCAAAACTCTGGATTTTTACACTTTTTCTAAACATAGAACTGTTGATATGCTGAACCCATAAGTATTGTGTCTGTGTTAAAAGAAAAGTTCATTATTCTGTAGTTTTGTTTTTTGGTGTTGATTCATTCTTGCTTTCTCTCTGGTTCTAAAGAGTTGCTCTGAACAATATCTACAGTAGTTATCCATCACTAATAATGGATATTAACTATATGGATAGACTGCAACTGGCATCAAGTATAAGTTCCTCTCTGGGAATGTGTACTTGTTTTATTCAGGTAGATGTTTTGTGTTGCTTCCCTCCAGAGGTGTGATATTAAGTCTGTTTTCCTCTGTTGGCTGTGAAAATGCTCTGGGCTTGCTTGAAGTTCCCATATCAACAAGCAGAGGGGTCTTAAGTTTGGAAAGTAAATCAGCTGCACCTGACTATTCTTAGCAGAGTGAACATTCAAGCTATGATCTTTGGAATTATTTAAGAAGTTGTGTTGGACCACTGCTGTCTTGGTGAATGTGTCCAAATACACTATTTTAGATAGGTATCTGAAGCCAGTCTTGCCTGTGTAGAAGATAATGAGGTCACAGTTTGTAATGCCCATCAGAACTCAGTGGCTCTAGTCTGAAGTGCCTATGGACCATGGCCTAGTCAGTAGTAACACTTAGTACCTTGTAACTTCCAGGAATGACTGACCTCTGAAATGTCGTGTTTCAAAACGGAGCTTTACTTCTTAGACCAGGTGGCTTTGCTCATTGGGGCGGTGGTGGTGGTGTTGGGGTTTTTTTAATTTTCTATTTTGGTTTGAAAATCTTCTCTAAGCCTGCTTGAACAATGGCATGAATGTTTGAGAAAGGAACAAAGGTTTCGTTGCAGTCATTTAAAAGGGATATGTAATTCTACCTAATTAGTTCTTTATTCATGCAACCATAAAATTGTAAGCCTGCTCTAGTTAAGCTTCAGTTTCTTGCTTTAGATGCTTTCTGATGCAAATAATCAAAGTCTTAAGATCAAAGTAAAAATTATGTGTTCTATGCATACTTTCAGGGAGGCAAAGTTTGGTTTGATCAGCAACGCACAAGCAAATAGGCCAGTTTAGAAAGCGGAGCAGAAGCGTGGAAATTTTAAAAGCTTGGGGACCTTCTTTCAGTCATTTTGCTGACCTAGGAATATCCTGAGGTTTTTCTTTCTTTCTTTGTTTAAGTATCACATATATCTTCTTTATGATCAGAATTATTTTGATTCATGAGTTTCGTTTGTCTGTGAGGACTCCTTTCAGGACGCTGTTCCTTATCCTTCTGTCCTGAAGTTCCCTTCCTAGGATTTAGTGAGTTCTGTTGTTGGGCTAGTAGTAGTTTGAAGTGTTGTGAAAAAGACAAATGTATTAATAGCTAGAGTCATGTCTCCAATGGTAAATAATTTGAACCTTTCTTACCTTGCAGGGCAGAGTCTTCAGGTGATAGCTGCATGTCATCTCCTTCGAGCAGCTTCACCTTCCTCAAGCTTCTCATTCTTGCTTTCCTTGGTGCACAGTGAACGACATGAGTTTATCTGACTACAGCTCTGGTGCACCTTTGGTATAATTTGTACCACTTAATATGAATATTTCCAGGCAAAATGGAGCCAGGGTCTTTCCAACCTGTTCTGCTTTCATGGAGCAGGTTTGCTTTGCTCTGCTGGGTGGAGGTGGAGTCTCAAAATGTTGGATGACTCCCCCTGCTTTTTCCTTCCCTCTTTGACTTGACCATGTGGTTCAGTTTAATCGCATTCAAGCAAGTCTAGAGGTTTGTTGTATATCTTGTCAGCTAATTGTGATTAAACCCTGATCCCAGTCTCTCATACAACTGCTATCTGTATGCATCCTTCCAAGATTGAGCCGGTTCTGTAAACAGTGTTCAGCAGCCTGTTTCTCTTATGATCATCCTGGCTTGTATCAGGAATAGTGTGACCAGCAGGAGCAGGGAAGTGATTGTCCCCCTGTACTCAGCACTGGTGAGGCCGCACCTGGAATACTGTGTCCAGTTTTGGGCCCCTCAGTACAAGAAAGACATTGAGATGCTGGAGTGTGTTCAGAGAAGGGCAACAAAGCTGGTGAAGGGTCTGGAGCACAGGCCTTATGAGGAGCGGCTGAGGGAACTGGGGTTGTTTAGTGTGGAGAAGAGGAGACTGAGGGGGGAGACCTTATTGCTCTCTCCAACTACCTGAGAGGAGGTTGTAGTGAGGTGGGTGTTGGTCTGTTCTCCCAAGTAGTTAGCGATAGGACAGGTTATAGTCATAGGAGACTCCCTCCTGAGGGGAGCAGAGGGTCCAATATGCCGGGTGGACCCTCCTCATAGGGAAGTCTGCTCCCTGCCAAGAGCCCGGGTCAGAGATATCACCAGGAGACTTCCCAGCCTGGTACGGCCCTCAGACTACTACCCCTTACTGCTCTTCCACGTGGGTGGTGACGAAGTTGCAGTGCGTAGCCCAAGGGTGATTAAAAGAGACTTCAGGGCCTTGGGACCGTTAGTGAGGGAATCTGGGGCACAGGTCATCTTTTCCTCCCTCCTTCCAGTTGTGGGAGGTGACATTGGTAGGAACAGACGGATCCAATCTCTTAACACATGGCTCCGAGGCTGGTGCCACCGTCACAACTTTGGGTTCTTCGACAATGGGACAGCCTACGTGGCACCAGGCTTGCTGGCGAGAAATGGGAGCCACCTTTCTCAAAGGGGAAAGAGGGTCTTTGCACAGGAGCTTGCGGGGCTCATTGACAGGGCTTTAAACTAGATGCGAAGGGGAGGGGGGAACGTACCAGGCTTGCCTGCGACAAGCTGTGGGATGGTACGCAATGCTAAGAGGGACAGGGTGCTACTGTGAGCCCTCAACCTGTTGCGCAGAGGCGTGATGGGGACACTACAGCACAGTTGAAGTCTGGCAGAGATGAGCCGGGGGCTCCTGAGATAGAGCTCACAAGGAAACCTTTGTGAAACACCCCAACGGAAATAAGGGATGTTCCTCTAACAGCCAACAGCCCAGATAAAATGCCTCTACATGAACGCACACAGCATGGGGAACAAACTGGGAGCTGGAAGCTGCTGTGCTACTAGACAGCTACAACCTGATTGCCATAACTGAAACCTGGTGGGACGAATCCCACGACTGGGATGTGGCTGTTGATGGCTATAGGCTGTTCAGAAGAGACAGGTCAGGAAGGAGGGGCGGAGGCGTTGCCCTCTACGTAAAGAAATCAATACAGTGTGAAGAGCTGTCTCTGAAGAATAGCCATGAGCAGGTCGAAAGCTTATGGGTAAGAGTCAGAGACAGAAGCAACAAAGGGAACCTTGTGGTTGGTGTCTGCTACAGGCTGCCTGATCAAGGGGAGCCTACTGACGAAGCCTTCTTCCTCCAGCTCCAGGAGGCTTTGCGCTTGCAGACTCTCGTCCTGCTGGGGGACTTCAACCACCCGACATTTGCTGGAAAAGCAACATGGTGAGCTGTAGGCAATCCAGGAGAGTCCTGGAATACATAGATGACAACTTCCTAAGCCAGGTAATAGACACACCTACCCAAGGGGACGCAATACTGGATCTGATGGTCACCAATGCAACTGAGCTCATTGGTGATGTCAAGACTGGAGGCAGCCTGCGCTGCAGTGATCACGCATTGGTGGAGTTCACACTCCTGAGGGACATGGGAAAAGCGAGGAGTACAGTCAGGACACTAAATTTTAGGAAAGCAAACTTCCAGCTCTTCAAGGAGTTAGTCAGAAGGACCCCCTGGGAGACGGTCCTCAGGGGCAGGTGAATGGAACAGAGCTGGCAGATCTTTAAGGACACCTTCCATAGAGCACAAGAGCTATCAGTCCCCAAGTGTAAAAAATCAGGCAAGGATGGGAAGAGACCAGCATGGCAGAGGGAACCGCACAGGCAGTGGAAGCAGGGACAGGTGTCCTGGGGGGAATACAGGGAAACGGCCGGTTGTGTAGGGAGGAGGTCAGGAAGGCCAAGGCGAGGATGGAGCTGAATTTGGCAAGGGATGTAAAGAATAACAAGAAGGGCTTCTACAGGTATATCAACCAGAAAAGGAAGGTTAAAGAAAGCGTACCCTCCTTGATGAACAAGAATGTCGAACTTGTATCAATGGACGAGGAGAAGGCTGAGGTACTCAACAACTTCTTTGCCTCAGTCTTCACCAGCAACCTGTCTCCTCACCCCTCACGAATCGGTGGACCAAAAGATGGGGAGCAGGGGGCTAAAGCCCTTCCCACTGTAAGGGAAGATCAGGTTCGAGACCACCTGAAGAACCTGAATGTACACAAGTCTATGGGACCTGATGAGATGCATCCCAGAGTCCTGAGGGAACTGGCTGATGTAGTTGCCAAGCCACTCTCCATGATACTTGAAAAGTCATGGCAGTCAGGTGAAGTCCATGCTGACTGGAAAAAGGGGAATGTTGTGACCATTTTTAAAAAGGGAAGAAAGGAGGACCCTGGGAACTACCGACCTGTCAGCCTCACCTCTGTGCCTGGGAAGATCATGGAGCAGATCCTCCTAGAAGATATGCTCAAGCACATGGAGGACAGGGAGGTGATTCAAGACAGCCAGCACAGCTTCACCAAGGGCAAGTCCTGCCTGACCAACCTAGTGGCTTTCTATGAAGGAGTGACTGCATCAGTGCACAAGGGAAAAGCAATGGATGTCATCTACTTGGATTTCTGTAAAACCTTCGACACAGTCCCCCACAACATCCTTCTCTCTAAATTGGAGAGATATGGGTTTGATGGGTGGACTGTTCAATGGATAAGGAATTGGCTGGATGGTCGCATCCAGAGGGTCGTGGTCAATGGCTCGATGTCCACATGGAGACCGGTGACAAGTGGTGTCCCTCAGGGGTCCATACTGGGACTGGTGCTATTTAACATCTTCATCAATGACATAGACAGTGGGATCGAGTGCACCCTCAGCAAGTTTTCAGATGACACCAAGCTGAGTGGTGCGGTTGACACACCAGGAGGACGAGATGTCATCCAGAGGGACCTGGACAAGCTGGAGAGGTGGGCCTGTGTGAACCTCATGAGGTTCAACAAGGCCAAGTGCAAGGTCCTGCACCTGGGACAGGGCAACCCCTGGTATCAATACAGGTTGGGGGATGAAGGGATTGAGAGCAGCCCTGCAGAGAAGGACTTGGGGGTACTGGTGGATGAAAAGCTGGACATGAGCCAACAATGTGCGCTTGCAGCCCAGAAAGCCAACCATATCCTGGGCTGCATCAAAAGAAGCGTGGCCAGCAGGTCAAGGGAGGTGATTCTGCCCCTCTACTCTGCTCTGGTGAGACCTCACCTGGAGTACTGCGTCCAGCCCTGGGGCCCTCAGCACAAGAAGGACATGGACCTGCTGGAGTGGGTCCAGAGGAGGGCCACAAAAATGACCCGAGGGCTGGAACACCTCTCCTATGAGGCCAGGCTGAGAGAGTTGGGCTTGTTGAGCCTGGAGAAGAGAAGGCTGCGAGGAGACCTTACTGCGACCTTCCAATACTTAAAGGGGGCCTACAGGAAGGATGGGGAGATCTTTTTAATAAGGCCTGTTGTGACAGGACAAGGAATAACGGATTTAAACTAAAGAAGAGTAGGTTTAGACTAGACATTAGAAAGAAGTTTTTTACAGTGAGGGTGGTGAAGCAGTGGAACAGGTTGCCCAGAGAGGTGGTAGAGGCCCCATCCCTGGCAGCATTCCAGGTCAGGTTGTATGGGGCTCTGAGCAACCTGATCTAGTTAAAGCTGTCCCTGCTCACTGCAGGGGGGTTGGGCTAGATGACCTCTAAAGGTCCCTTCCAACCCAAAGCATTCTATGATTCTGATTCTATGATAAGAGGAAATGGGCTCAAGCTGTGCCAGGGGAGGTTTAGATTGGATATTAGGAAAAATTTCTTCATGGAAAGAGTAGTCAAGCATTGGAACAGGCTGCCCAGAGAGGTGGTAGAGTCACCATCCCTGGAAGCGTTCAAAAAACGGGTGGACGTGGCACTTCAGGACATGGTTTAGTGGGCATGGTGGTGTTGGACTGATGGTTGGACTGATGATCTTAGAGGTCATTTCCAACCTTAATGATTCCTAGTTTTTACTTTCGTTTTAAATTATCCAGCCACCAAGCCAGGAGGCATGGGGTTGCTACTCTACCCTTAATTGGTTTAGTGGTGGACTTGGTAATGTTAGGTTAATGATTGGACTGGATGATCTTAAAGGTCTTTTCCAACCTAAACAATTCTATTATTCTGTTCTATGATTCTGGGACATACATAATTTCTTTCCGCTGTATTCAGTGTTGCTGGCATACAGCTATTGCTGCAGGCCTTCTAAAAGAATGGCAAAAGCTTCATCTTTTTTCTTAGAAGTGGATATATTTCTCTGTAAGTGATCACTTTGACTTCCTAAATTCCCTCTTCCTGTTAGTGTTGCGTTCCCAAAGGATCTTACTCTCATTGCACATCACTTTCTGATACCATGGTACCAAGTAAGTAAATTGTATATGAACTAAAATTAATTTGACAGAATTTTAAATCATCATCATTTTACAATCATTAACATCCATGGCTGATACCACAAAACATTTTGAGTGAAAGCTCAAATATTCCTCACATCGACCTCCCAAGTTTTTACTAGCTTGGCTCTGTGGCTATGGAGCTGTAATAAGTAGGAGAAACTAGGACTTCAGCTAATGATCTTTTTTATTGTATATTTTTTTTAACTTCAGAAAGGACAGTCAGAGCTATACAATGTCAGAATTAGCCCAGATCCATGCAGCTTCTGGAAGCTGCGTACCCCAAGGTTTAAAAAACTATTTTCCAGTTTTATTTTTTTCTCATTAAATGTGTAATGCTTTGCTGCAGTATATGGATAAAATATTTCAGTAAAAGCTACAGAATTTTACTCGTTACACAACTTCATTGCGGGAATTTCACTTGGCCTGGGCATCATTAGTTTTTGATCCATTTTACTAAAATTGCTGTACTGATTTTGGCTGGGATGGAGTTAATTTTCTTCATAGCAGCTCACATGCTGCTATGTTTTGGATTTGTGACCAAAACAATGTTGGTAACACAGGGATTTTTTAGCTACTGATGAACAGTGTTTGCACAGTGTCAAGGCTTCTCTGTTTCTCACCCTGCCCTGCCAGCAAGGAGGCTGGGGGTGCCTGCCAATGGGAAATAGTGAATGAATTCCTTATGTTGCTTTGCTTGTGCATACAGATTTTGCTTTACCTATTCAACTGTCTTTATCTCAACCCATGAGTTTTCTCAGTTTTATCCTTTCCATTCTCTCCCCCATCCCACTGTGGGGAGTGAATGGGAGGCTGGGTGGGGTTGAGCTGCCCACTGGGGTTAACGCACAACAATTGTGCAAACAGTAGCTCTGTTTTCTTTATCTTCTCTGGAGTTTGGAGAGGAAGCTATTCAATTCCATAAAGTCTTCCTTTTAATTTTGCATGATATATTTTACTCTCTAATGTGAGGGAAGTTCCATGATGATGTTTTATCTGCTCATTCTGTGCTGGGTGTTTTCTCTGTTTCCGGTGCAACCCGTGGCAGATGTACTTTTAATAAATCAAACATTCCTGAGTGTTATACACATTTGTTATATGTAAATTCCTCTCCAACCAAATTTAAGTCTCCACTAAGAGGAATCTTTTTGTGCTTGCTTCCATAAAAAAAGCCAGATCTTTCTGTGCATTTCTGTAGGCATTGTTTACACTGAAATCTCTTGGAGATTTAATTTTACACTGATTTATTTTCTTTCTATTTGTGTTGGGAAAGATGATGAGTCTGCTCCCTTTCTTGTACTTGAAAGCAAGATGAGAGACCTCTTGGTAAGAAGGCATGTGGGTGGTTGAGGTATAGGTGTATTTGCATGCCATGCAAACAATAGATGACAAATGTGACATCAAGTGCAACTTAAGCAATTATTTGGCAAGGGGAAGCATTTAGTGGCAAACTGCATCAGCAGTCTTACATAATAGCTAGACTACTCCTATTTTCTAGTGCTACATCCAGGCTCTGATCTTTAACATCAGTAAGAGCTTGATGTCCATCTATATGAGACATCCCTTCTCTGCCCATGACCTCCAAGTTTGCCATACTCTCAGAGAAATGCTCTTGGTATTTTGATGCTTGCACAAAGGAGTGATGCCTGGAACTAAGAGCAGTACCAACTTAAGTCTATTCCTTTAATACGCTAAGCATTGTTCAGTACAGATCTAAGCCAAGGAGTGTCTGGACAATGTTATATGGTTTAGTTTTAGGTAGTCCTGCAAGTAACAAGGAGTTGGACTCAATGATCCTTATTGGGTCCCTTCCAGCTCGAGGTATTCTATTATTTTAAGTAGACTGAGCACAACCATCTCCACCAAGGGCTATAAAAACATAAATGATTTTCTGCAATAACTGAAGACAAGGAATTTGGCTGCAAAAGCAACAGTATAGTAATGGTACCTTAGCTTCTGCTTACCTTGGTATTATTACTGAACTAGGAGAAAGTAAATGCCCATATACTGCGGTCAGATTTGTGAGCTTGATGCTATACTTGCAATACTCAGTGAGAGATTACTTCTATCAGGGGCCTCTTCTTGAAGGCTGTTTAAAAATTTCGGCTGGTTAATACATTAAGGATAAATGTCCCAGATTACATTTACTCCTACTAGTGACTTGCTTTAAGATTTGGCAGAGGAGAAAGTATAGAGCAGAAATAAAGGAAATTTGGGTATTTGCATCCCTCTAAAGAGCAGGACTTGTTATACTGCAGCTGAATACAGATATAGAAAATCCTCTGGTACAATGGCAAGTGGCTGCTTGGTCCCCTACATGGATAAATGATACTGTTTTGGTTGTTAACACATCTTTTTTCTTCTTGACTTTTGTTTCTTTCTGTTTTCCTCTTCTCAGGTGCTTTTATATGTATATTTATACATAAACACTTGAGATTCTTAAAAGACCCTTTCAAGTTTAAATTTCTCATTCTTAAGGTAGAGGTAATCTCGAGGTGAGTTGGTAAGTACACTGAAACATGATTTGACCATTTCATGATGGTAGTGAAAACCTGGCCCTACTGAGATCACAGAAAAGCTCCTGTATGTTTCCCTGGGACCAGGGATTACATCCAAGATCCTCTCTGAATGTTTGTGATGCCCTTTAGTAACCCTAAAGTGTTTGTTGTTATTTTATATTTTAAATTCATTACATTGTCTGGAACAAAGAGACTCAGCTTTATTGTCTTTGGGTAAATTGGCTTATAAGTTAGGGTATGAATGTTTAAAAAAAAAATACACTGAGTGTGTGCTATAAATGCTCAACTTCAGGAACTTTTAACGTTTGTATGTCACAGGTTACCTGTGAATGGCCATGGCTGACATGGCTGGCAGGTTTGACATTGAAACAGGTGCCTGAATTGTCAGTTATGTTGGTGGCTTCTTTACGCCAGCAAATCTACCCTTACAGAAGAGAGGCTTTACACTACTTGAGATGTGGAGATTAAACTGTTATTGCATGTCAATGTGAGCATTCCTTAAAGCCAGCATAAGAGCCACTGCCATATCTTTAGCTTGAAACATAATATGAGTCAAACAAAAAAGTTACTCATTTTCAGAAACTTCTTTCAGTTAATCAGTGGCAGGAGGTTGGTTGTTTAAAAGCAGTAACAAAGAGAATTTCTTCCCTCTTCTGCTCCCCCATGTCAAATGCGTGATGGGTACTTTCTAGAAATCTGGTTCCTTTAAGATATCTCAATCTATATGTTTAACTAGCCAACTCCTTTGCAGTAATCTTGTCCCTGGTATGTCAGAATGTAAGTGGTCATTTGAGACATATGGCATGTTGACCTCAACTCACCAGAGACACATTTCTCCAGTTGAAGGCAACTGTTATTTGCTTGAAGGTGGGAAAGCTTTGGCTGTTGAGTCAATCTCATATGGTGGTAGGAGCTGTAGGGCTTCTGCCAGGAAGATATGACAGCTGTAGTTTCTCAAATGAATTAGGAAATTCTGTTTTCTCAAATGAAAACCAGAAAAAAAAAAGAAGTTTTCGTAATTGGAGAAGGCTGCACTAGCTTCAGGCGTTTGAAGAGTCAGCTTCCCTTATTTATCCTTGATCCTGTTGAGGCAGTTGATCAGGGTTGGGTAATACTCCTAGTGTCTTATTTCTCCTTGCCATTCTGCACAATGCAAAACAGAAAATGGTGGGTTTGGAACCTGCTGGCGAATACTGCAGGGCTCATACTGGTATTTTATGTAGGAGATAGAAGAGTACTGAAGGAAGAAATGTTAAGGCACTTCCTTCTCATCTCCCGTATGTTTCTTGGTGCATATCATATGGTTTAAAAGTTTTGTGTCTGCAGCTCCTTGACTGAGCAATCATCAGCTTATTTGAGCAAATAAGCCTCCAAGCAAGACAAGCAGGCAGACAAATACCTCCATTGTAAAGTATTTCTTCTCATGGGATTTAACAACCAAAGAAGGTCCCTTTGCTAACTTGTCTTCCTGATTAATAAAGAGAAACAGTATGGACTAATCCAGGCTTTCTGATTAAGTAGATCAACTGCTAATTAGAGATGAACAGCCTCTTTACGAAAAGGAAGGGTTAGGGAGACGCCTGTTATTCGGGATAATTGCTGTAAATCAGCTCCTTCAAGTACCTGAGAAAACTTCTGCTGGCATTGTGTGAATAACCTAAAATAACTGTCAGGAGTCTTGGAAGATGCTGGAAGAGAAATCTTACATATCAGTAGATAAAGACTGATTATATTCTAGCATTGATTTGGGGCTGTATTGGGAAGGAGCACTCATGTCCTAATCTGTTTGTCATGAGGAAAATAAATGAAAGGAAAATTCTATTTTCCCTTATTTCCTAGAACCTTGACAGCTGCCTGCATGCCTGTCTCTCCCCCTTGCCCACTCTGTGATTGAAATGCAACTGTGGAAAACCACGATCTTTTGTTTGCAAGATGCTTTGACTTCATAGGTGTCTTCTGTCCTGTGCCTGGTGTCTGACTGCCACAGGGAGATGTTATCCAGAAATTCTGGAGGACTTTTTCCTCTTTCCCCCTCTCCCTACTGTACTCCCAAAGGTGTATCATGCTTCCTTTGCTTACCAAGGAATTGTTGACCTCATGTTTTTCCTTCGTTAGGCTGAGATGGGACTTCTTAAAGATTAATGTGATTCTGCTCTGAAGGAGGGATTTGTGTAATTGGCATCTCCCTCAATGCCTACAGCCACTTCAGTTCCCTAATCATAGCAGTGTCTACCCTCCAGCCAGCAGATGATCTGCTGAAAGGACCTGTGGGTGTTTGCACAAGATGAGAGGGAAAGTGTGGATAATAAATCAAATGTACAAGTAGTCTATGGTAGTTCCTGTAAGGTGGAGAATTATCCAGATTCCAGGCTATGAAAATGAGATGCAGCGGGTTGAATGAAGGATGCACTCACTGCATCTCAACCTGTGTTATACTACTTACTTCAAACACATCCTATTGATTCTTTAGCACTAAAACAATGGGCTAGTGTGTTATTTACTCAGTGAGAAATAGTATCATTTGGAACTATATTTCACTGAGATACCTTTTCAATATGCCGGAAAGGGTTGTAAAAACTGTCGAGCAATGGGTACCTAGCAATCTAGGAAATCTAGAGGCTACATCTTCTATTTCTACTCCATTTCATAAAAATTCTGAGTGTTGGTTTTTTTCTTTCATTGGTGTGTAGATCTTGTTTGTTTTGAGTCTGTTTTCCCCTTGCTTTTGTTAGTATGTTTTGTTTATGATTTTATTTGATATGTATGAAAAGATTACATTAGTTTCTATTCAAGGCAACTTTTATCCTCCTAAATGGGGAAATTTTTCCTAATATCCAGTCTAAACCTCCCCTGACACAGCTTTAGGCCATTTCCTCTCATCCTATCACTTCTAACTTGGGAGAAGAGACCAACACCCACCTCACTACAACCTCCTCTCAGGTAGTTGTAGAGAGAGACAAGGTCTCCCCTCAGCCTCCTCTTCTCTAGGCTAAACAACCCCAGTTGCCTCAACCGCTCCTCATAAGGCAATAAAATGAAATAGCCTCATATGCAAATGACCTTATTTATAATTTCATGAAATTTGATAAAAGCCATTAGAAACATGCTGTAAAGAAGAAACCTGGAGGGAATAAGGAACATTCTGGAAGGTCTGCCATATCGTCTTCTAGCTCTGTTGTCAGTGGCTTTGCCAGGCTAGTAAATGAAACTCTCTTTTGGGGCTTTGGTGCAAGTAGTAACAGTGACATTGAGATGCCCCCTAGATTTGCAAACTGTAATTTACAATTGTTTATAACTTTTTTCCATGATGCTTACCCTTTGACAGATGATTGTGTTAGCTCAGAATTGAATTTTCTGTGGCTCCATCATACTTGGAACATAGAATCATAGAATCGTTTAGGTTGGAAAAGACCTTTAAGATCATCCAGTCCAACCATTAACCTAACACTGCCAAGTCCACCACTAAACCAATTAAGGGTAGAGTAGCAATTTCATGTTTCCTGGCTTGGTGGCTGGATCATTTTTTAATGAATATAAAAACTAGGAATCATTAAGATTGGAAAGGATCTCTAAGATCATCAGTCCAACCATCAGTCCAACACCACCATGTCCACTAAACCATGTCCCAAAGTGCCACGTCTACCTGTTTTTTGAACACTTCCAGGGATGGTGACTCCACCACCTCTCTGGGCAGCCTGTTCCAATGCTTGACTACCCTTTCCATGAAGAAATTTTTCCTAATATCCAGTTTAAACCTCCCCTGACACAGCTTTAGGCCATTTCCTCTCGTCCTATCTCTTCTCACTTGGGAGAAGAGACCAACACCCACCTCACTACAACCTCCTCTCAGGTAGTTGGAGAGAGTGACAAGGTCTCCCCTCAGCCTCCTCTTCTCCAGCCTAAACAACCCCAGTTCCCTCAACCGCTCCTCATAAGGCCTGTGCTCCAGAGCCTTCACCAGCTTCATTGCCCTTCTCTGGACACACTCCAGCACCTCAATGTCCTTCTTGTATCGAGGGGCCCAAAACTGGACACAGTATTCCAGGTGCGGCCTCACCAGTGCCGAGTACAGGGGGACAATCACTTCCCTGCTCCTGCTGGTCACACTATTCCTGATACAAGCCAGGATGCTGTTGGCCTTCTTGGCCACCTGAGCACACTGCTGTCAACCAACACCCCCAGGTCCTTTTCGGCCAGGCAGCTTTCCAGCCACTCTTTCCCCCAAGCCTGTAGCATTGCATGGGGTTGTTGTGACCCAAGTGCAGGACCCAGCACTTGGCCTTGTTGAACCTCATACAGTTGGCCTCGGCCCATCAGTCCAGCCTGTCCAGATCCCTCTGCAGAGCCATCCTACCCTCGAGCAGATCAACACTCCCACCCAGTTTGGTGTCATCTGCAAACTTACTGAGGGCACACTCAATCCCCTCATCCAGATCATTGATAAAGATATTAAACAAGACTGGCCCCAAAACTGAGCCCTGGGGAACACCGCTCATGACCGGCTGCCAACTGGACTTAACTCCGTTCACCACAACTCTCTGGGCTCGGCCACTCAGCCAGTTTTTTACCCAGCAAAGACTATGCCCGTCCAAGCCATGAGCCGCCAGCTTCCTTAGGAGAATGCTGTGGGAGATGGTGTCAAAGGCTTTGCTGAAGTCCAGGTAAATGACATCCGCAGCCTCTCCTTCATCCACTAGGTGGGTCACCAGGTCATAGAAGGAGATCAGGTTGGTCAAGCAGGACCTGCCTTTCATGAACCTATGCTGGCTAGGCCTGATCCCCTGGTTGACCTGCATGTGCCTGTTGAGCGCACTCAAGAGGAGCCACTCCATAATCTTCCCTGGCACCAAGGTCAGGCCGACAGGCCTGTAGTTCCCCAGGTCCTCCTTCCAGCCCTTCTTGTAGATGGGTGACACATTGGCAAGCCTGCAGTCATCAGGGACCTCCCCTGTTAACCAGGACTGCTGACAGATGATGGAGAGTGGCTTGGCAAGCTCCTCTGCCAGCTCCCTCAGTACTCTCAGGTGGATCCCATCCAGCCCCATAGACTTGTGAGCATCCAGGTGGTGTAGCAGGTCGTTAACTGCTTCCTCCTGGACTATGAGGGCTCCATTCTGCTCTCTGTCCCTGTCTTCCAGCTCAGGGGCCTGAATACCCTGGGGATGACTGGTCTGGCTATTAAAGACAGAGGCAAAGAAGGCATTAAGTACCTCAGCCTTTTCCTCATCCTTGGTGACAATGTTCCCCCCCCCACATCCAGCAAAGGATGGAGATCCTCCTTGGCTCTCTTTTTGTTGTTAATGTACTTGTAGAAACATTTTTTATTATCTCTTACAACAGTGGCCAGATTGAGCTCTAGCTGGGCTTTTGCCTTTCTAATTTTCTCCCTGCATGACTAACAAGATCCCTGTACTCTTCCTGAGTTGCCTGCCCCTTCTTCCAAAGGTGCTAAACTCTCCTTTTTTCCCTGAGTCCCAGCAAAAGCTCCCTGTACAGCCAGGCCAGTCGTCACTTAAACTTCAAAGCATTATATAGCTCTCAGCCTCAGAGAGGGCCCATGGGATGTAAAGTATTTACTTCTGTTTGTGTAAAGGATGACAGCAATGTAGAGAAACGAATATGTTCAAGGTCTCTTGGTTAGTGGGTAATGTCTGCAATTAGAAGTCAACAGAAGTGGGATTGTACAAAAACTATTGTAAGTGTATTTCTGTTCAGTTTTTTTAAAAAAATATTAATTATGTATCTTGTTGGGGGTGTATGAATTTTTGATCATCGTCTGCGTGTATTTGAAGGTGTCACTGCCAAAACTATGTTTAACAGAAACTAGGTGCTAAAATGGCTGTTTACTTCTAAAGTCAGTGATTCCTTACTCTGAGCCAGTGGGTTTGTCTTTCTCCAGCAGAGAATAGGTGCATTTAAACTTGAAAACCATGCCTTGCAAGGAAATACCAGAATCCAAAGACTGTACCCTCTTTCTAGTGGTGGGGATTTGACAGACTTTTTCTTGGCCCATCCTTTTTCCTATGTCTTGCAATGAACTGTTATTAAGAATTCTGTGCAAAGGGATGTTCAGTTTCTTTGTTAATAAAAAGTAGAAGCTGGGAGTATGATATCTGTAAACTCACGTTCAGATTTACCGCTTAACATTTCCAACTTTCTCTTCTCTTTAAACGTATAGTATAGACAGACCTCAGGGTGGGGTTGTAAGACTTAGATGTTGAAGTGCTTTGAGGTCTTTGGATGAAACCTCTGTATAAGGGCAGATTCTTTGCCTGGAACAGTGATAGCCAGACAGTTGTGTTGATCTTTGATTCTGGTTACTACCAGTGCAGTTATGACTGTTACACTAATTCTGTTTTGAGTAAGTCTTTGTAAGTACTTCTCTGTCGGTAGTAACTTTACAAAGCTTTGTGCTCACAAGTGTAGTACTGGGTATATACAAACTTAAGGTGTCTCACAGAAGCTTGGTCCTAAATTAGAGTAGCGTAACTGTGACTTCTGTGTTGCAATGGCTTTCTCTGGAAGAAACATTACTTTTATCTTAGTCAGCTGTTTTGTGCTAATGATCTTGTCAGCTGTACAGTTTAATTAATATTCTGTTTGTGGGGTCTTTTAGTGGCTGTATGAGTGTCAAAACTCTGAACTGTAGGGTTTTTTTTCTGGTTCAGGCAAAGTAACTGTTAGAAGTCTGCTACTGAGATAATGGAAGAAACAGTAGACAGCTTTTCACTGTAATGTGCAGGCAGATCTGATGTAATTTATGAGTTACGTGAGTGTTCTGGTATTTCCTTTCTTTGTCACAAGTGTTAGTTTTCCTTATGCCTACTTACCTTTCAATTAAATCAAGCCCTGTCTGAATGTGGGCGCTCAAAACATTATTTCAAAGAAACCTTTCCTGTTTCTATTTTGTTGGTTGCATACTCCCACTGCACACAACTCTGTTTTAAATTCGTAAACCTGATGTGCATTGCATGCTCTCCCCAGTCCGCAGTGTCAAGTAGGAGAGTAGTTCACCTGCTTTTCCCAGCCCACCGCCATCACACAGTATGAAGCAGTACTCTCTTCCTCTCAGACTGGAAGATAAAGACAGACCTGAACTAGGATGCGTAGTGCTGTTCATGTTGCAACCGGCTCTGTTAAGGTACCCGAGGAGAATATATAAAAAGAATTTCCATTTATTTCTAGGTATTACCAAAGTTTGTTTCAACTCCTTAAATACTTTTGTTTCCTGTGGAAGTTGAATAGTAGAAATGGGGTTTTACAGAGTGTTGTTGATTTAAACCTCTCATAGTGAGTTCTGTTACATCATTTTTCCTGTGGTGTGAAGAACGGCTAATGCTAAACCTTTGTGCAAGATGTTGTAATTGTTTTTAACTGTTTGGCAAGCTTATTAAACAGCATGGCAACATTACCTGTTTTCATACCTCCATAATGAAGTTTTCTCCCATCTCCATATTCTGCACATCCCACCCCACGCCCTTTTGCCATACACTGAAACTTTGCCAGGTAATTCACTGTATTATAGCAACTAGCAAAATCCCTTGCTTTTCTGATAAATCTTTTTAGTTTATCAAGAGTGCGGAGATAGCTGTGCTCACACAGCTTGTAAAAGAGTTGCCTGCAGTCAAAGTACTTCTAACACACTCTTTTCAAAAAGTGCTTACTATTTTGTTCTTTGGAGAAGAGGTAAAGCTTTCCCATTTTTACAGTTTATCTGATTTTTTTCACCACAAATATAGAGATTTCCAAAGTTGCCTGGAAGAAGACTGGGTCTATACATGCAGATGCATGCACATGCACATACATAAAACTGGGGGAAGAGTCCCACAACGGAGCATTGTTCTAGCCTAATTAGCAGACAGGCAAATGGGAAAGGAATAGCGTAGCATTTTCTGGCATAGATTAGTGGAGGCAGCCACTGCAGTCTACATTTGTTTAGGATGGGTGAATAAATTGGAGTATTTGTTACTGTATTATAGATGTCTTGTCACTTGTCAAAGGTGAAGCCGGCCAAGGGAAGAATAAAAAAGGCTCTTGTCAAGCTGGTGAGATGGCCCGCTTCTCTGCTGTCAGCTCTGATTGCAGTTAATTTTGCTATAGAATACAGTTGCCATTTCCAGCACTGAAGCATGAATTTTTAATAATGAGAGCACAAACCAACCAAATCAAAGCAATCACTATACCTAGCATGGATATTAAAAATAATTGATTACTGGGTATAGGAGGAAAGCATGACGTGTATGAGCAAAAAAATAAAAAGAAGTCTCTTAACCTGTTTCTATAGGGTTTGTTGATTGCAAAGAGAGAATATAGGATTCAGGGAATGTGAATAACTGCCTTGAGTGGTATTACTTTGTTTTCTGTTCTGTTTTTTTTTTTAAATTCAGATATTATTCTGCATGTTAACCAGAACAGTTCATTAGCTTTTATGGATATTAGACCTACTGAAAAGTTCTGTGGAAGGTCTGCAGAAAGCTTTTGCTGAATAAAAAAAGGCTAGAGAAAAATTAACAGTTCAAAGTTTAAACCAGTTAGAAAAATAAAACAACAATTTGAACTTGGGTCTTTTAAAATGCTTTCTAAATGGAAACTTTAGATGGACCTAATTCCTTCTGTTTTCCTGATCTATGGTTTGCATAGAGGACTGTATGTAAACTTCTGTTGAAGTGTTTGGTTGCTGCAGTTATGATGTTGGAATAGATTGCATTCACAGCTCCCCCCAGAAAAGGCTTTTGTTCATTGATGGTGTTATATATGACCATGTTATAACAGTTGGCATTTCTGCTGGGAATCTCTTAATCGTGGTTACAAAAGTGACTGTGGTGAGAGAGGTTTTTGAAGATGAATTTAATTAAATGCTGTAGCACTTTAGCACTAGGTAAATAGCTAAATAACAGTAGGCAAGTCAAAGCATAACACTTCTGTAGCCTTGAAAACATTCCTACCAACATTAATAATCAAAATACCTCCATGATACAGATAAAAGTAATGAGCCAGACAAGCATGTTTCTCCAGATTTTTAGAGAGAACCAATGTCAAGTTCTCATCTTAGTGATGTACTCAGAGCCTGCTGCCAACTCTTTTTTCTCTAGTAGAAATATGTTAATAGAGTAAAATATGGTTATAACCAACACTGTGATTTTAGACTGCATTGTAATAAAAGCCAGGATTTTTGCGCCTATCAAAAATTACCCACAACAATGATCTTTTACCAGCTTTCAAGTGGAACATAGTGAGATATGCCATGATAACATTTTCTCTGTTCATGTGGTTTTTTTAATGTCCAAGGATGTAGATGCATATCTGTCAAGAGTCTTGTTGTGTAACAATTTGACTTGATTTTAAGCATCTCTACAGTAGAAATTGCCAAGTAGCCAGAACTTTAAATTGGCCAAGTAGTTCGTTCCCCTTACTATTTCTTTTTCCTCTAAGTCTCAGTTAGAGGTATGTTAGAAATTAGAAGAATTTCCCAAGAAACATCTGGTTCAACTACCAATAAACAGTCCTGGTTTTCAACAGAAGTGAAGATTTTTTTTTTTTTTTTTTTTTTTTCCCCCTCTGGTCTGCTAGGTCAGCAGAGAAAAGTTTTCTTCTCCCTGTTCGTTTTTAGCCATGTGTGTCCGTGGGACAAAACTGAGCAGTAGCATCTGCCTGCAGACAAAGCCAGAGCAGCTGAATATGTCAGAAACAGGATTGTTTTCTTCCCTTTGCAAGAAGGTTGTAGTCATTATGTAACTGCTGATTCAAGGGGTCCTGGCTGTCCTGTTCCTGGTCAAAATATTTTGTATGTAGTGAATGTGTGATCATATGCACAGGTGAACATATGACAGAGCTGGTTGACATAAAATTGAGTCCGATTATTGCTGCTGTGAGGAACTGAAGACTGTTTTGGTATTACTTATGAATTGTACGGGGGTATTAACAGTGTCTTTCAGGCTGTTGTCTAGCCAGCATCTCTAGGCATAATTTGGGCCTTAGGCTGCCAGTTCCATCCTCTGGTGCATTCAACTCTGACCTTGTTCACAGTGAACCAAGGTGAAGCTGCAATTACTTGTGTGAAGAGGCAAACCATATGCATTTGATTCTTGTCTGTCTGTTCCCATGCAATGATTGCTTGTAATGTTGGTTGTCTTAGAAATACATGTAATATCAGTAATTGCTCTATTATGAGTTGCTAGGCATGTATTTGATGCTCCTCTGATTCACACTACTTGTACTTTCATATTAACATTATGATTGCAGACACATTAATACAGCAGAAATTCAGAAGTTCAGATGGATATGAAACTCAGGGTGCTGTGGGTGGCTGAACAGCTGCAGTGCTGCTCACTTTTTGAGACAGTTGAGCTAAAATAATTTAAAATTAATTTATAATTTAAAACTCTTCTGTGTTTGTAGAGCACGTGGATGACCAGATACATCCTCCTTTCCATGTCAAGTTTTGAGGCCTGAATTTTTACTTGACTTGCACTGAACAGGAGGTTTTATTTTGACTCCCACAAGCGAAATGTTTCAGAAACATAGAAGCAAGACAAAATTTTGTTACATGATGTAGTTGTTTCTGCTGTAGTTGCTATGCTGTTGTAGCTTGCTCTCTGACCTCCGCAGTTGCAGATCAGTGTCCTGGTTTGCAGGTGCTCTGTCTAACAGTGATTTTCCCCCTCTTTGGCTACTAAGGTGTAATTTTAATTTGCATTAGAAAATAAAATGTTTTCTGTGTTTTTAAATGTATTAAGAAAAAAAGGACCTTTTGGAACTTTTTCCTGTAAAGAGACTATTTGGTGGTGGACAATCTGTTACTGTTATTATTACTGAGGTAATATAGAGGTAATACTAATCTATATATAATATGACCTGGGTTTGTTTCTGCTGTTGTCAAGCTAACATGCTCCTGACAAACCAGTGTCTGTTGACACTGTAAGTTCTTTGGAGATGGTAATGTCAGAAAAAACCAAGTATGTTTAATACCTAACACTATGGCACTTGATACCAGTTAAGTACTTCTAACAAAATGTCAGCACAAATAATGAAACAAAAGAGATTAAAAGCCTTTCTATTTGAACAGGCTTCATAAAAATACCATTTTTAACACTGCATAGATCAGTTTTGAATACAACCCTTTTACTATTTTGAAGACCCTCCCTTTCTGCTTAAAGTTGATTCTCTCCATATTGTCTTGGTTTTGACCTGTTTTCTAATCCAGAGATGTCAACATAGCCCCGAGACTACTGTTCCTGGGGTAATCCTTGATGTAGAGAGTGAGAACAGCATCACAGACTTTGGACTGCTTTTGTTCCCAGATAGCTTTTTAAAATAGCTGCCTGGGAACTGTCTCGCATTTGATGTACTCTGAAGTAGTTACAGTGAAGTAGTTGACAGTGTCACTTTTCATTCATGCTGTTTGCCATTATATGTGTTAATCTTTCCAAGATGATTTGTCAGAATATACATCTAGCAAAGAAGCATGGTAGAAGAGGAGGTAAAAGCTATATATTGGGCTTCTGTCCACCATGGTCTTTTCTAAGAAAAAGACTGATTTTTTCACTGTTCAGGAAGTAAACCAACATTTTAAAGCAGAAAGTAAAATATCAAATACTGGTTTAGGTATCCTATTATTTTCATTCAGTAAAGGTGCTAAAATCCAGGACATTCATAAAGCTTTTGTCAATGAGTATTTTTGCTAGCAATACTTTTTCAGGATTGCTGATGCATGTTCTTCCCTTAACAGAAAGGAAACTTGAAAAAAATGAAAAACTATTGCTGTGTTTACCTGAGGGGGCAATGGAAGAAGAACTTATAAGTTGTCTGATCTCCTAGGGCTGTTCCTTTCTTAGCTTGGGCAACACGTTACTAGTTTTGCTATGTCCAGAGAAGCAAGCAGAAGTTTCAAGCATAAGAAAGACTCTTCCTGAAAACCTGTTTTTATTTTGCAACCTTTGAAGTTAGAAAATCTGTATTAAGGAAATCTGAGGGTAGACATCTCTCTTGCATTGCTGTCAAGAATGTATGGGCTTTCCCTCCTCCCTTTTCTCTATGTGTTTTTTGAGCTGCAAGTTATTGTTGCTTTCCTTTTACCCAAGCATTCCCTCAAAGTTTGTTGGTGCAGCTGATGCTGTAGTTATCAAACCTTGTCAGCTAATACTGGAAGAAGCATTCTTGCTGGAGTCCCTCCCCATGCCAGCACAAGTGTTTGTGGATCTCTGCAGTGAACCAGTCTGGTTAGGCTGATGGCTTTATTTCTGTTGAGTTAGTTTTTGTTTGGATCAGCTCTTTAATGTGGTTTGCAACACGCAGCCATGCTGTGCTTGCACGTGAGAAGGGGTGATAGAGAAGTGAGAACAAGCAGCCCATGGCAAGGAGAAGGGCAGCACCACTTCGTTCAGGTAATTCAAAGTACACATCAAACTATGTCATCCATGCTGTGTAGCAAACTTGTTTGGGTGATGTTACAACGCTCCTGTTCTAGATCCTTTCCTTTTATTATACACTTGCAGCCTGAGCACTGTTTCTTTTCAGAGCTTCTGAGATATTGTCTGGATACTAAGCTCAGATTTCCAAACCCAAAAGCAAATAGCAGCACAGTCCAGCTCCCAAAGTGAAAGTGAATTTGGTTTTGATGTGCAATAGATTCAACTTCTGAGTCTCCAGAACTCCATATGCATGCCTAGGTGAGAATTATTTCTAGAAGAATATTCTCATGAGGATTTGAATTTCTGTTATTTTTATTGGGCTCAAAAGATATGTCCCATGTTGGCCATTTTCATTCATTCTGGGCTGTTGGTGGGAATTGGAAGTTACCACCTCCTGCTGGTGTTAGCTGGTCTGGACGAAATGTGACAAGTGACTTTTGTTCTGGTTTCCAGTTTTGGAGTGTTGCTAAATGGTAAAATCTCCTTGTCAGTTTTCATACTACACAGCATCGATTTAGTAACAGAGCAGGAAAAAGATGCATACTCATATTGTTCTTTTTGTGCTGAAGCATGCATGGGTGAATGTGGGGAAAATGAGTTAAGCAACTGGATGTTTTACTGTGTGTCCTGTTTTTGTACTGATAAAAGAAGTTGCCAGAAAGACGACACTGAAGATGCCATTTGTCTCTGAAATGTGCTCCGGGTTGTTTGGTGCTCTTTCCACAAAAAGTGAAACTTTGCAGTGGGGAGGAAGGATAGAGGAGAGAGAAGAACAATCCTATTGTCTTAGAATTAGTTTTGCATCAACTTTGGCCAGATGAGAAATACTTGCCGTAGTTGCGACTTGCTTTCTTGTTGGGCTGTCTGGAGCAAATCATTAATGTAATTTGTTTACAAAATACTCAAGTCTTCTGTTAGCCCTTGTCATTTATTATGTAGGGCTTGTGTGTGAAAACCACGTCTAATGCACTGATACAGCTAGTGGGAAGTTTGGCTGAGCTGAGGAATTCTATATAATGTGATGAAATATTTGGACCTACCCTCAGCAAATTTTTTTTTTTTTCCCTTAGGTTCTAGATAGAGATTGCTATGTTCCATATTAGTTTAGGAGGCCAGGAGAAAGATGTTTTTATTGTGAAATAAGAGTGCCAGCACAAGTAGCTAGCTGAGAACTGATTAGGAATAACTCCCTGCTCAGACGAGTCTATATTTCAATGAAAGTTTGATGTCCTTATTTTAAAGAAATCTCTTATTATAGTGACAGTGGCAGTTCACAGCCTGCTGTGCTGTATTGAAGTGTTCACATCAATAGCAAAATTAAATGATACCACGAATGGTTTTCTCCCCAGGTGCTGAAGAAGTCTTGCTGCTCGCTAGAAGGACTGACTTGAGGAGGATTTCCCTGGACATGCCAGATTTCACTGACATTATTCTGCAGATAGACAATATCAGGCATGCAATTGCCATAGACTATGATCCTGTGGAAGGCTACATCTACTGGACTGATGATGATGTCCGGGCAATTCGTCGGGCCTACCTTGATGGCTCTGGAGCACAGACTCTGGTAACCACAGAAATCAACCATCCAGATGGTATTGCTGTGGATTGGGTGGCAAGGAACCTGTACTGGACTGATACTGGAACAGACCGCATTGAAGTGACCCGGTTGAATGGGACATCAAGAAAGATCCTTATCTCGGAAAACCTAGACGAACCTCGAGCAATAGTGCTCAATCCTGTAATGGGGTAAGTTTTGTGTCTATTGATAGCCCTGTGATAGGTCTTTGGATCCAGTTTATGGTCTCCTGAAACTGAAAATCTGCAAGTTGCGAGATGATGTGTGTATTATTTGTCAAATGTTCTGGAAATAACTGGCTTTCTCTTGCTTCATCCCTTTAATACTGTGTATATAAAAGGTGACTTCTAAATATAGTGTTCTTCAGTGAACCTATACATTGTGTGTTTGGTTGAATTCTGTTTTCTCTGCATCTTCAGTGCTATCATAACTATGAAAGAATTGGGCCACTGCACATTTTCAATAGTTTGATTTATTTAATGCTCAAACTTTATATTGTCATTGCTGATTACAGTTTGAGTTAGCTTGTTTGCTGCAGTTGGGAAAACACAAAGTTAGTAAGCTCTTTCAGAAGCAGGACAGATCTTGACACTTTTTTGTCTTGCATATTACGTGCATTTACTGTTTCCCCTCTTTTTTTTCTTTTACAGCTACATGTATTGGACAGACTGGGGTGAAAGTCCAAAGATAGAATGTGCTTATTTGGATGGCTCAGAAAGGCGAGTTCTGGTGAATACATCCCTAGGTTGGCCTAATGGCTTGGCACTGGACCTTGAAAAAGACAAGCTTTACTGGGGAGATGCAAAAACAGATAAAATTGAGGTGAGTAATAGAGCTATACTTGGGTGCATTCTTAGAAAACAAGTGCTGTTCTCATGTGCCGCTTTATGTCTTGGATACATTTATCCATTTTTGAGGAGTCTGTTGTTTCATTAATATTAACATGATATTTAGCATAACAAGACATATTTGAGAAGAAAGGTAACACATTCATGTGGTTCAGAAAACTTTTGCAAGAAATGTTGTGTTTGTTATGTCTACATTGCTACAAGTGTAATTTAATTGCTTGAAATCTCAGGTTTTACCTGAGGCTTTTGCAACAAATTAGGACACTCAGGTACAACCCCTTTAAAAGATGTTTTGACTTGTCTGTGGTGCTTGGAACTAGTATCCAAAATTGCTGCATACGAAAGACTTGATGCAAGCGTACAGGAGAAGGTGGATGTGGGGGCCCTGGAGAGTCATATTTCAGGACCTTAATGATTATGTGGTGTCCAGATGCATGGACAAAAAGCAATTTTTAATGTACCGCCTGCTTTGAAAACAACGTAGGCATTCTACCTCTGAATTTGAGGAGGGGAAATCCTCGTCACAATGTTGTATAAGCATTTATGACAATATTTAGTATTTCTTAATTGTTGAAAGAATGTCTGGTAGAACATGGTGTGATACCCTTATGCCCCACTTTGGGAAGAATTTTCTCAAAAATGCAAAAAATTCATCCTGTCTACCTATTGCTCAAACACTAGACAAAGTTGAACAAATTATCAGCTCGTTTGTTATCATGTACTCCCAGGAGTAAGGTAGTGAAGTGTCTCTGGAGGTTCACTGTTTTAAATTTAAAATATGGCCAAAGCAGGCATCTGTACTGGTCTAGTCATGGACATTGACAATTGCACCAGGAAGGCCTAAGATGTTTCAAGAGACATTCTCCTAAAGGAGATGCCTTTTTTCCCCCATTGTTTTTACATTAGTATCCCATGATTAAATCTTAATTGAATAGAATAATTGTGCTGCCATAGAAGTGAAACAAGTCTTAGATATTGGTGCAGAGAACTGAGTCCCAAAGTAGTTTCACTCAGAGCAGAAGGTGATTAAATTAAATATCTGAAAGAGTCAGAATGAAGGTTTGGGGCAAGTTTTTTGGGGGCTTCTGAGCACGTGTTCATGAGATTCTGAGATTTCAGTGAATTATCAACAACAGTATTCAACTGAGAGGAAATTCAGCAAATTGATAGAGCTTGGTAATATTTTGATGTAGAAGGGCACATGGCTTTTGTGTACTCTAGGAATGCTGATGAACAGCCATTTTGTAGATTTGTTGTGGATGTGTTCATGGAGTTGCTGAAGACCTGTATGTAGTAGCAGGCTTACTTGCATGAGTGTGTCCATTTAATTTGAGACAGCCAAGGATATGGATAGAGAATATGGACACAGCCAGATGTTGTGAAGAAGTCTCAAACAGTTGCTTAAGATCCTGTTGTGTTTCCCACCACCCTCAATGCTTAGTTTCTAAATAAAATAGTTGTTTTAAGAAGTGCATCTGGTTACTGGCCACTTGTATTTCTAAGAAGGAAAAATTGGATTTTGAACCTCAATCTAAAGCTGTCATAGCAGGTTATGATTAACCCAAGGGTTTGGATGACCACATGAGATGTGACCTCAGATCAGGCAAATTCAAAAATTTCTACTTTGTTATCATTAGATTTGTCAGCCAGACAAATGTTCCTTTTTAATGTCTTGTTAAGCTCCAGGTGACCGGTGGTCATAGGACCCTTGACCTGGTTGTGGTGTGTTCTTAGTATGAAGTAGTTGTTTATCTTCCGCAAGGTTGTTGGAAGAACAGTTTGAAAATTAAAGATGCTAAATAGTTAGCTTTGAGTATTTTAATTTGAAAAGGGAATTCTCCAGGGAATTTGAATTAGCTTCAAAGTAAGACAAGGGGAATAACTAGCTAATTGAAATAAAGTCATAAAAATGATTATCAAATAAGAATGTGAAAGTAAAGACTCCAAAAAAAGTTTTTTCTCTTTAAAACAGTAATTAAAAAAATTCTTCCTATGTTATAAGCTAGTTTGCTGAAGTCATGTTTTGACTATACTGTTACAACAGTCTATTTCTGTACCAATACCTAAGAAAACCAATATAGAAATTTTTCCCTTGGTCATGGCCTGTGAAGTCAATTGAGTTTTCACGTTGTTTGGGGGAGTAGCATATGCAGCATTTTTAGATAAATAAATTTTGGGGAATGACTGTGCTCTCTAAAGGTTTCGCCCTCAGGAAGAGGGGACGCAAGACTGTCTGCTAGCTCCAGAAAAGCAACTTCAGTGTTTGGCAGTAGCTAAGTACTGGGCTTGATGACTATCAGAGAGCTCCCGTCCCCCATTACCTTTCAGCCTGCAGGACAGTGAGCGTTCCAGATGCCACCTTTTATAGCTGGGACCATAGTCATGCAACGCGTTTCATGTGTTTAAGCAGTCTATTCAGTCTGTCTCACTTCATTGTAAGCCAGTGAAGCCAGCGATAACTGTTTGGTTTTGGCATCAAAGTTTAGGAAAATCAGAGAAGCCAAAGTAAGGGCTTTTTATTCCCTCAGTTTTTCTTTTGCTTATTATACTTACTTTTTGTGGTTCTCATCTATTTGCACAAATAGAGAGAGGAGGGTGGTTCACTTGGTCTTGCAAACAGAAGATATTCTTTACATGATGTGGTTTGTGACATCTGTAGATATGTTGACTCCTATATATTGTGCAACCACGTTTTAATTGCTAGCACAGAGTCAGATGTCCATGCTCCTAGCAATGGATTCCACATTTTCTTACATTAAAACACGTGTAAATATACTCATTTTAAGTCTCCTCCCCTTTTTTGTTGTTGTTTTTGTTTATTTTTGCACTTTTTCTCTTTATGCTTGGAGTTTACTTTTGTTAGCTATCACAGACAGACTCCTTCTGAGGCTGTACTTACAAATATCTGAATAGGCCCATTTAGGATATGATGGGGGGAAAAAAATCATGTGTGTTTGCCTGCAGTTCTGAACCATGCCGTGAAAGGGTCTGTTGTGGTCAATTCTGAACTGGCATGAGTTAAAACGGCACTGGCATGTTATCAGTAGAAATGGATGTTAGATGTCTATTGCAGAACTACCGTTAGAAAACAAATTCTCAGTTTCCATTTTGTAAGATGTGCCAGACACGTTTGTATATTCTGCTCCCTTGGGAAAAAGCTGTGTGACTTAACCAGTCACTGACACAGCTCAGATACTGGCCAGTTTGAGACTGGCCTCTAATAGAGCTTCTTTTCACTATTACTCCTCTACAAGATGGAAAAAAGTGTGCTAAGGAAATATTTTAGAATAGAAGCAAATTGATCCGATGGATTGTATTTCACATTTATTGCTCATCTTGCTATATGTGAAACCTAACAGTCCTTTCCTGCAAGATTTCTGTGTTTGAGAGGTTCTTCCGATACCTTAGATTTTCCCAGTAAGCCATAGTTTGTGCTACTCTGCTGGATCCAGTACATGTGAAACCTTACTGTATGGTGTATGAGGTGGGGCATTTCCACTTTTACTTGCTGTTGAAGTTATTCAGCATAAACTCATTCTCTTATGCATGTGTTCTGTTGCAAGCAGCATGCCATTTAAGTGCCTTGCCAATGCAGCTGGTGTCTCAGTGATTTGTTCTGTATGTGTATGTATGTCTGTTGCATCCACAGCTTGGCAGAAACAAAAACCAGCTGACTGCAAGTCAAGGATACGTGTTTATATTTTACACTATAGTTGACCTAGCTGAGTATTAAGATTTTTCTTTTTCCTGGTAAGCACCTAAAACTACCTTGAAGCATGTTACTGGATAAATTTAGTTTATGTTAACACCTAAAACCAGCATAGCATAGGTGGAATAGTAGATAGTAAGCTGTAACTCTATTTTGTAACTCATTAGGTAGCAAAAAAAAAAAAAAAAAAAAAAAGTTGATGAAGTTTTGGGTGGTTTACTCTGTTGCTACACTGCAAGGAGGGAGTTTTGCTTCATCTAAAAAGACATTCAGATTTATGTTGAGTGCTTCTGAAGGAGGAAGACTTCAACTGGAGGGGTCCCTACATGGTTCAGAAAGTGGCACTGCAGCTGCACACTGAATAAACTGAAACCATTATCTCTACTACTGTGCAAATCATGGTTGGACTTAAAGCCTGTCAGGGAAGAAGTAATATTAAGACTGGTGCCCGATAATGTAAAAAGTGCACTATATAGGCTTTTCTGTAGCTTTTTGATGAACTGCTTGTAGATGAGAATTGCTTTCATCACATAGCATGCCTTCAACTGCTTTCTGTATAAGAAACAAGAACAAGAATGAACATAGCTTATGCATATTTGTGCGTATCTCTGCTTGGTATTCTGCTCTGGTTTCTGGTATTTTAGATCTGCAGGGAGTCATCTTACTCTCCCTGGGAAGGCCTGTTCATATACAAAGTTCTTAAACAGTGACTGAAATTTGAACAGCTTGAAAATTTGATAAGCTGAAAACATCTGTCCTATTTTTCCTGGACCTCGGGTTTGAAATGTACTGTAAATGTCTCTGGTTTGGTTTTTATGTTTGTTTGTTTTCGGGGTTGTTTTGTTTGGTTTTAGTAACATGACATTACTTTTGGGTGTGCTCTTCCACAATTAGAAAAGAAATGCTGCAGAGCTGTTAAGGGTACCAAGCAGTGTCCTATACCAGGAGACTGTGTTCTTATTTGTGCATGTAAAACTTCACAGGGTGAAAAACAGCAGTTACCCTTTCCTGGCAAAAAGCCTTTCCTAACCTTTCCATCTGCAGTATTCAGCTGCAACACAAAGGACCCAGTCACTTCGCAAGCGGTTTGCATCCTGAAGAAACCATTTGGCAAGACTTGTCAAAATTTTGCGTGACAGGAACCTATGGAGCTTTCACTGCAAATTTGGCGCCATGTGGTAACATTGTTCCCAGCTTTTAATTTTTTTTTTTTTAAATCAGCTTGGCAAAGTGTACGGCAAGGAAAAATATATATCAAATTTTGAGTTGTCTCTGTTGAAATCGTGATTGACCACACGGCTTCAGCTACGAGTAAGGGGCATGGATTAATCCAACTGAACTCTGGATTTTACTGACACAGAAAAGGTACTTTCCAGGAACAAACAACAGATTAATCAGGATTACAGGGTTCCAACAGAGAGAGAAGCAAAGACCCAGTGGCATCCACGTGTAGAGTTTCCTAATTCTCCTTAAAACCAGTTCTGTGGTTAGCCAGGTTTTCCCATGTATTACTTTTTCATCATTTGCTTAAAGTGCCTAAGGTATAATTGCATTATGAGCAATTACTGAATTTTCGGGTGCCTGTTATTATATATGCATTTTACTTAAGTTTGTGCAATATTCTTTTAATAAATGTTATGCGGACTATGCCTTCTGGCATCTTCCCCTCGTTTCCCCCCCCCTCCCCCTTCCCCTCTATTGACAAATGTTCTTCATTTGTCTTTGCAGAAGACTCATAATTATGTGCAGTAATTCTTTGCAAGTTTGTAGGGTATTTAAGTCTAAAGCGTAAGTCAGCACCAGATGACAATCTTGGATTTCACTGTAAAAATTTTCCAAGATGCAGTTATGTGGGCTGTCATTGAAATTTAAGGAAACAATCTTTATAATTAGTTTGTTGTCAATTACATTCTATGTAAATAGTGTAAAATGACATTTGGAACAATTTGCTACTTAAATGGGAGTAGGCTTTGCAGAAGTCAGTTGTACTGAGAAAAAGATTAACTAAACTAATTTAAGGCTGCTTTTTCTAAACAAGTCTGAGTATACGTCACATATTACACTTTGTTTTCCAGTCATTTAACCTAAAAAATGCAGTATTTAATTTATGCATAAGACGTTTTCTCATAACCAATACATTTTTGTGTGTGTGTTTTCTTTGCATTGGTATTTTTCACTGAAGGATTAAAAAGATTATGTAGTGTAATAAACTACTTGGGAAATATTTTGGACTGATTTATTGAAACAGGCAAATCTCATACAGAGAACAGCTAATTTAAACTTATCGCCATGTGGTAATTACATATAAAAACCTCAAAGCATCATTTCTATATAAATATAAGTGTATTTCAGAAGACTTAGTTTATATTAGTGTAAATAATCCCCACACTGCATATTTATATTAATACATGAGAACCAAAAAGAGAAATTGATATAGAAATAAGAAATACAGGATCTCCTTGATCTAAAGAATAGATATCAGTCTAAGCAGACAGCTGCAGTAATAAAATCACTTAAATTGATGATAGTGAGGAAGCCTTAATTTCAGTGATTTTTTTTTTTTTTAACTTCTCGGTGACATTTGATTTGGTTTAGAACTATGGCACTGAAATGTCAGCTAATGTAATTGTTAGAAATAAGTTATTAATTGAAGGTTATACTATGGTCCCTAGATGAAGCATATATGCACTATATCCTATACTTTTTGCTTCTGATACATTTGTAAATTATATTATTTGTAGATGCAAGTGCTCCATACCTAAAGTGATACGTATCATATTATACTGACATATAATATGTTAATGTTGAATAGCACATGTCAGAATTGGGCTAGCAAACCGTGTATACATCCCTGCTGTTTGTATAGCTCTGTTCAGCTGCGTATTCCTGCAATCTGGGCTGCTCCTTTGAATGCTGCCTTTAGTGCCACTTCTAGTTTTTCTTTTTGCAATGTACTCTCCTGCCTGGGATTAAGCTGTGTTGTTGGGGGAGCGACAGGTATACATGTTTGTGGCCACTGGCTATATTTTTTTGTTGGAGGTTGTGTATGTGGTTTGTAAGCATTATATACCACTATGTTTTTATTAGTTTTAAATAGCTGTTATGCCTCTGTATTGCTATGTGTTTTGCTTGAAGAACCAGCAAGCACAAATGCTGTTGTACATGGATGGGTTGGTTTGTTTTACTTGAAGGGAGCTGCTCAGCAAACACGATCGCACAAGAGCTATATTTGTAGCAGTGTCTAAAGACCTGGCGTATAACTAACTGTCTTTTAAGGTTCTGAAGGGGAATAATCTATACTAGTGAGTTTGGGACCAACTTTTTACCAGCAGCCAGATAGTCATTGTAGAATACATAGGAGGAGTCATTTGGAGGAAGGACTATCTTAAAATGTTGTCACAGGGTTCTGGCAGTTCTTGGACTTTGTTAAGACTGATGACAAATTAGTTATGATTGCTTTTCCCAGAAGGACATCGCTGGGATGGAACACCGGCTTTCTGGGAAGGAAGAGAGCTGAATCTTTGTCTTCAGTGCTTTAATGATTACAATTATAAATATCTGTGGAGAGTTGCAGAAAGAATAAAACAGATTCTCACTAATTCTACAAAACTATTTAAAGCCTGACAGGGCTCCTTCAGTGAAAAGGGGGTGTGCACCTTTAGGAAGAAGAAGGAAACCTGGCAGCTAGGGGAAGAGGTCTTTTTATTCTCTCCTCTTTAGGAATCCCCACTCTCTCATCTGCCTGTTGGCTGTGTCCTACTTGCACTGTCAGACTCATTACCAGATTTGGAGTCAAGAATAAGCACCTCAGTTCAGACCGGCAGGGATGTTAGTGAAGTCTCCACTTCCTCTGCTGAAAGAATTTAGAGTTTTCTGCTCAGGCGTATTTGGAATGATCTTCCTTAACTGGTTTGCTACCGTAGAAATGATGTTGCAGTTAGCCCAGCCTTGTACACACCAGCCTGTAGTGGGGAACAGAGACTGCTGAGATGGCATACAATGATCTGTAACACTCGGCAGGTCAGACTGCTGAGTGATTTCAGATCCTAATGGTTTCTTATGAACTGAAACTCTTCTGGCTGTGTTACATGCTTCTAAAACCTGAACTCTGGTTCAGGATTTCCTGGTGCGAGACTACCTCTTTCTGGAACACAGAAATATAGCCAGCCTCTACCTGCTAACATACAGTCTGTATCCTGTTTAGGAGCATAGAGCCTTCTAGCCCCATCTTCTAATTACAAGATCAAGTTGTCTGCATTTTGCTTACTGCTTAATTAGAAATTTCAATATGTTATTTTATACCTTGCACCACATGAGCTTTGTTTACTTTTAAGAGGACTGTTACCAAGTGAGGGAGCTGCTGAAGAAAGTCAGATCCAGATTCACAAAAAGAGATGCTTTGGCTGATCAGAATGTTGGTCTAAGCTATGTAGTAAGGAAGTGTTCACAGAGCAGAGAGACTTATTGGCTGAATGGAAGAAGATAAACATATCAAGGTGAATTCCCTCCTGTCCCTTTTCAACGTTCTCAGTTAGCTACTAGGCGAACTTCTGTCTGAGCCCTGAGGAAAAGAAAGGTATGACAGTGTTGAAGAGGGAAGTGTTTGGTATAAGGGACACATCCGAACTTTGGCCATTTCCATCCTGTGTTCAGTGGTGCTCTTGGAGATACATAAAATTTTCCATTCTTCAGCAGTGTTGAGTAAAACTTTTTCTGCTGTTCTGCTGATGGGATGGGATGGGATGGGATGGGATGGGATGGGATGGGATGGGATGGGATGGGATGGGATGGGGGGCGCATCTGCAGGTGGATGGTGACCTAGCCTCAATTATGTCTTGTCTTTATCACCTTTTGGCTGAAATGCAGCAGCCCAGCAGGCAGGGGTGTGGAGGCTTCAATCGTCAAGGCAAATGTCCTGGACCAAAAACATTGTACAATGTCTCCTCAGCAGCACGTGGTGCCGTGAGCACATTCTTAGTTCTTTAAGCTGAGATTTCCCAGATAACTTCAAATCTGTCGTGGTTTAGCCCCAGCCAGCAACTAAGCACCACACAGCCGCTCGCTCACTCCCCCTACCCCGATGGGATGGGGGAGAGAATCGGAGGAGTAAGAGTGAGAAACACTCCTGGGTTGAGTTAAGAACAGTTTAATAATTGAGATAAAGTAAAATAGTAATGATAATAACAACAATATAATAATGATAATAACAATAATAATATACAAAGCAAGTGATGCACAATGCAATTGCTCACCACCTGCTGACCGATACCCAGACAGTTCCCGAGCAGCGATCGCTGCTCCCCGGCCAACCCCCCCCCCCAGTTTATATACCGAGCATGACATCATATGGTATGGAATAGCCCTTTGGTCAGTTTGGATCAACTCTTCTGGCTATGCCCCCTCCCAGTTTCTTGTGTACCTGGCAGAGCATGGGAAGCTGAAAAGTCCTTGACTAGCATAAGCAGTACTTAGCAACAACTGAAACATCAGTGTGTTATCAGCATTCTTCTCCTACTAAATCCAAAACACAGCACTATGCCTGCTACTAGGAAGAAGAAAATTAACTCTATCCCAGCCAAAACCAGGACAAAATCAAACTCAAGACTCCAGTTCTTTTTTCATGGTCTAGGCCATGTATATGGAAAAGGCAGCTACATGTCTGAAGTAAAGACTGATGTCTGGGGTACTGTTGAGCATAAATGGATTTTCCACAATAAAGGTGAATCTTTTCTGTAGTAAAGATAATGTTTTCTTAAGGGTTGTGCTGAGATACTGGATTCACCTCCCCTCCTCACCCCTTTTCCCAATTTCCAGGAACTATAAAAACATCAAAAGTTCAGTATTCTCTGTTCCAAGTGCAAGGTTCATATTAGTTGACCTTGCCTTCAGCGTTGTAAATAACCAGAAATGTTAATCTGTAAAGAAGTAGAGCAAAAAACAGCCTTGCAGCAAAACCCCCTTGTGTGGAAGCAGTCACAGCATGGGCTTCTTGTCCCAAGTAGAGGATACAGGAGGTGATGTGGCCTGTGTTAGTCATGCCACTTAATGCACTAGTAGAAAACTCTCAGATAATGATTTGATTGAATGACCCTCCATAGGATGCTCTTGATCAAGGATTCTCCAAAACTTTTATATGCCCAGCTTGATACTGTATCCATTAGCTTCAAAGTGAAAAATCCACAAATATTAGCAGCTGTCAATTTAAATACTCTTTTGAGTTTTTCCACAGTGGAATCTGTACCAGTATGAACTTATTTTCATCTACAACCATTTATGATTTATTAGGGTTGCTGTATAGTCAAAAAGACCTCTAAATCTTCTCGCTTTTCCAGGGACTATATCAGTTTGTACTACTTTTTTTAAAGGGATGACTTAAAAAACGAGTGACTGACAGACAGCTTCTAAATTTGGTCTTTGTGGAGTGCTCAGGAATTACTTCTGTATGTGCAGCTTTTGCTATATTTATCAAGAGGAAATCCTGAGGATGTATTAAACTACAAAGTTGAAGAATTATTTGAGTTTTACATGCTTGAGGCTCTCCTTTCTCCCTGAAGAATTATTTCAGGCTATCTGATATCAAATCACCCTTTTCCGCTTGCTAGGGAGAGAATTCTGCTTTACTTCCCTTGCTGGGATCAACTTCCTTTATTTAAAAGAGGGATTTTGTATTTAGTGGTACAAAGGCTTCTGTACCTGTGAAGTGTGGAAATGGGCCCCCCTTTATGAAAACCTGATGTCTTTGCTGGCACAGAATATGTATGTCTTTTTCCAGTTGCTGAGAAAAAGGTGGCTTCTACGGAAGCTGGAGTAACTTGGAGTTTCTTTGTCAGTCTAGCAGGCAGGATAGTTAAGAGAGTTTTTAACTTAGCAAGTAACTTTGAGAAGGTTACTATATTGTTTGCCAATAGCTATGAGAAATTTTCTTTAAACACTGTTCCCCTTTTTGCTTTTGTTTTCCTACTTCCTCCTGTTCTCTTCTGAGAACAATACTGAGCTTTGCCATGCAGCTTACCTCTGACCCAGAGGGAAGGTGATTTGTACTGCTCAGGAGTTGTGATCCCATGAATATTGTCTTGCAGCAGTGTTGAGAGAGACTTGTTTCTTTGATACTTTGGGGATAGTTGTGTCAATATGCACAGTGTACCCTGTCAGGTGGGTTGGTTTGTCACCATAGTTTGGGAACTAACTTTTAACTGGCAAAAAGTCCTTCCCCTGCTCTTACTTTCCTATTGCTGTCTTGGAAGGAAAGTATTGGAGATACTTGACCTTTCAGTGTCTGGAACTCTCCTTCTCATATGTAATCCTTTGAACCCACTGGGGAGGACACCGCACCCTTCTTGGTGTTTAGTGACCTTAGGTGTGAGCTTTTCAAATGAAGAATAGAGTTTTGTGCCACAAACACAAATTCTAGCTGCCTTCTAGTTCAGCTTTGTTGGGTTTTTTAAGGGTTCTGCATTGGTGATGGTATTTCACAGCACCATAGAAGATAATGTTGGAAAGCACCAGCTGGATTGTCTTGAGCAATGCTGGGAGGGCAGGTGGTGATACCACATGTGCCTGTCAGCAGAAATTTCTGCAACCTTTGGTTGTGAAACATGTGAACTTGGATGCTGTTAGAAACAGGAGACGTGACTTGATGGGCTGGCCTGGTGGGGTTCCCATGTTTCTGAAGAACACACACTAAAAATAGAGGCGTAGAACTTGATTTTCATGCCACATCTTATTAGTGAAGTTTTGAAAGCTGTCAGTACTGTTTTTAGACTCGTATCATCCGGCCCTAATGAGAAAGAAATCTAACAGACATACATGACAGCCACCACCAGCCTACCCGAGTTCTCCCAAGATTGCCTGCAACGGTGGGAAATTTTTCTGATAAATGTCAGTAGTATAGATGAGAGGTTTTTGTGTCTATTTAGCCTTTCTAAAAATTCTTCAGTGCGCTGATGGGATAGCAGTCACTCAAAGGAAGACTTCCTTTGCTTGGCTTGATTGACCAGAGTCATTCTGTGGGAAAGGATGCTAACTTATTCTAAACTGAAGGTGACCCTTGCCTTTTCGTGAGCAATAAAGACATAATAGAGGCCCAGTTAGGGTTCAGTGGAACCCCCACAGCCATCTGCACACTTCATTGGCAGAAGTGGCTTTCACTTGAACTTGCATTTGACAAGTGTTTTCTGTCTCTTTCTCATTCAGAAGGGTCCTTCAAAGCCAAGTAATTGAAATGCTCTCACCCCTAGCTCCTTTTCCTTCTTCCTCCAGACTTGCTTAAATTGCAGGGCAACTGATATTCTGTGTTAATGAGTAAAAATGCATGTGCTTCCAAAGCTCACACTTTTTTTCCTTCCCACAGGGAAGTTTCTAAAAAAACACCCCTCTTTTCCACACTCTCCAGCACCAGCTTCGTAAAGGAAAAGTTGGGGGGAAAAAGTATTGCTGTTGTGTGTTACGTTGCCATTTCTCTCCCCCTCTTTTTTTCTTTTTCCAACAGGCTGGACTTTTTGAAATGAAACACAAATCAGGTCTCTGGAATAAAAGGTTGTGAGTATGCCTTGTGGCATTTGGAATGAGACTATTCACTGCCTGAATGACTATAAATAGAAAGCAAGGAGCTGCGTATTTCTCAGTTCAGACTCCCTGCAAAGAAGCACTCTTCCCAGTTAAAGGGTGACTTTTTGAAAGAAACCTTGTTCCTTGTGCTGAATTGAATTGCTCCAGGAATTCTTCTTCTTGCAGCTTGCATAAAAAGGCATTAATCTCTAATTTATTTATCCTTTTAAAAGGCAGTATCCTCCATCATAAATGTATATTCTTAGCCAGGTCACCAGACATGCCCATCTTGTGTGTACAGAGTTGCAGATAAAAAAATTTCTGGGTGCAGAACAAGCATTATTCTCGTCAATTTTTGTGCCTGAAAGCTTTCTTTTTGGCTCTGGGCCAGCTGTCGGCTCCCTTTTTATCTAGTATTCATTGCTCAGTGAGAAGGCTAAATTAGCAGTACTCAGGTTTTGGGGTTTTTTTTTTAGGGATTGAGGAACAGAATGGGAATTGTGATTGATTTTTCTAATAAAAGATTTGATTCTCCCAACACACTTGTGATGTTGCCGACAGTAAGAACCCCAATAGCTTACTGTTGCAGTTTTGCAGACAATTTGTTTGGCTGATTTGGCTTTTAAAAAGTGCTCATAAATCTTCCATGTTGTGCACTTATGCAAATTTAGTGCAATCATTTTTCTTTTGTCTTTTCAGAAGGACTATAGTATTAAAGAAAGAAGCATAGTAGATGGGGGGAAAATGTTTGACAGGTTTGTGAGCTGGCAGTGTTAATGATCCTAGCACTTGAGCTGTTGGATTGGCTTTTTTCTCTTTTTTCCCTTTTTTTTCTTTTATTTCCCCCTTTTTTCTTTTTTCCCCTCTCCCGTTTTCTCCCCCCACCCCCCTCTTCCCCTTTTTTCCTCCTAACACATTGGTGGTTTTTGTGGTGTTATTTTGAAAGCTGCTTCTAATTTTCTCCTCAGACTTTTTGTTTCACATTTTTTTTCTGCCTTCAAAAAGCTAGCAAGGGCAGCCTTCTTCGTAGAGTCTTCTTTTCCCTGTTCATAGTTTTTAAAGAATGGGTCTATAGATTCCTTGCATTGCTCTTTCCATTACTGATGGATTCCTAGTTGTCCAGGTTGTGGGTTTTGTGTGTGTTTGTTTAACAGAGGAATTAAAAGGTTGACAAGTACCTACCTTAATTTTTTAAAGCTTAGTCTGTGCATGGTTGCAGTGGTTTTTGCATTAGTGTTAATGTAAAAATGAGGGCAACAACGAACGGACAAGAAAGGCAGTAATACAAGGTTGCTGTTCTTATTTCTAATAAAAGGGGAAAAAAGCAGAAAAAGAAATGTGCTCTTCAGCAAGCCCAGGAAAGCAGATTTTAAGAGGTTGCCAAGCAGGCTGAGAAGAGATTCTGAAATATTTAATTTCTTTGTAGTTTTCTAAATTGTAATTATCTTAGCTTAAAACAGATGGTCAGTGTCACTTCTAATCGGATTTTTCATAGCTGGACACATGAATAACAAACTTTATAGAGAAATGTGTTCAAGTTGGTCATTTCCTTCTCTTGATCCTGACTTTTGGGACATCTTGATTATCATTGCCATTTTACATTTTGTCTGCGTGCTGGTTTCTGTCTGGGACGCCATATGTTTTCCTTGTCACCTTCATTATGTGACTGACTTCACCTACGAAGGGCCCCTGCTGTCCTTCTGCATTTGCAGCTAGTGTAGGTATTTCTGTTGCTTTTTCGCTTTCCCGCGGGAGCCTCTTGTGAGCCATTGTATGAGCACATGGGGCTCTTTTTTGTCTTGCCTCCAGTGACTTTTGTCCAACATTTAAAGCCGGTTTGTAGATGTCACCTACCATCCACTCACAGCTGAAACATTTGCCTTCTACTATTCCCATCTTAGCTCATATTTTTACAGTGATTCTTTTCCTGCCTCTGAATTTGAAGTGGCTTTGCTTCATGGGATGTTTTACCTTTATAAATCTCCTTGAGCAGAGCTCTTAGTTTAGAAAGACAAGCGATTGCCCAGAGTATATTTTGGCAGTTACTCATCTGAGTTGCCTTCAAGTTCTTCACTTGACTTAAAGTAACTTTCTAGGTTAAAAAAAAAAAAACATGAAGTTTTTCTTAGATCAAATATTGCATTGGCTTATTTTTAATTATGTTGCCCACTAGTGCATGATTATATGAAATTTTGGATCATGTGCTTTTTTAACTTATCAGTAAGATCTTTTTTTATATAGTGTTTATATATAAAATATTTATATTTAATAATTATATATGTATATCCTGTTGAAAAGTAAAACATTATTATTTGTAAAGTGGGTGGCAAGCACAGAGTGCACCTTTCTTCTAGCTATGGGTCTGGTTTTATTCCTTGTTAAAAAATCAAACATTTTTGGCAAATTTAGCAAGAAGAAACTTTCCAGGGAGGACATCATTAGAACCTAGGTAATGGCTTCTAACATAAACTTGCCTCTTTTCTGTCATATGTATAATTAACATCTTAGTTCTATTTTGAATGCCTGAAAACCCCATTGCTCTCACCTAGCAGGTAAAGCACAGGCGAGTCCCTCTGCTTTAGAAACCGCTAGTTTGTGTCCTTGGAGAAAAGGCAGGTGAGATCTGCCTATAGAAGAGCAGAACTGTGTTTTGTTTCTCTTCCCTGACGTTTCTTCTTATAAAGCTGGTTAAAGCAGCAAGGTTGTAGACCCAGCTACCCTGTCATCATCTTCCGTTCCTGTCATGAATCCTTCTGTTTTAGCCCCAAGCAGTTAGCGTAGGTCTACATGAGGAAAGTCCCCACTCGAACCCATTGTCTCTTGAAAACATCTCAGAATGGATCTTCAATTTATCAGATAATCAGTAAGAATTAACAATCTCAATGCGTCAATTTAACCAATGTCTATAGTAAAAGATCTGGTTTGGTTTGAGGCCTCCCTCCCCTTACTCAGATACCAATAGGGAAGATCTTACAAATTGTGCTCAGTGTGGATAGTCAATCTTCTAGTTTACCTCTCAGGTTCCTCTCTGCTCTTGTCATGTGAGGTTTTCCTAACCCAGAAGCAATGGATGTATAAGTCTCATCCAAATTCTGTGCTATCTCTGAACAGTAATAGCTATGTAATTGCCTTTTCCAGTGATGTAAAGTATAAATAAAACCATTGCTTTTACTTTAATACTGCTTTTACTGGATTCTTCTGTATGTTCCTTTGTTTTTTCTTTGCTTTACTTTTCTTCAGTCTAACCTCACAAGGTAGCATTGTTGTTAACTCTCAGGCTCAGGGCTCCAGCTACATGCCTGTAGGAGTCAGAAGATTTCTGTCTCTCATGTATAACTGAGAAGCTGAGAAGCCTATTCACCTTGGCTGCATCTGGAGGCATGACACTGAATCAGTGGTCTGAGGTGATGCAGAAAATCCTTTCTTCACAGGTACTCGGTGTGCCTTGTGTGTATGTGCAGAGCCATAAGGATCTGGGGTGAGGAAGGAATATTCTCTAGAATATTCTCTAGAACTTGCTGTCCAGCCTGATAGATGATCCTCCTACTCTTACCATTGTATAGAAGTGGGAGCCATGCATCCAAGTATCATCCACTTTGCCTGTGGCATGCTGATTAGTAACTTCAGTGCAACTAGAGGGAGCTCAGTATGGAGAAATGTGTATGAATTTAAGTGGACCCTGTTTTCTTAAATGGTTTTGAGATTGAAGTCTATGAACCATTTAATGAGTTGGTGATTTCAGGGGGGAGGTGTTGTTTTTTTCTTTGGAAGGCAAAGCAGTTATATTTCTTTTTTGGCAAAAATAGTTCTCTGCTTTCCACTGATAAATGGTGTCATCACAAAGCAGCATAGGATAACCTACATATTCCCTGTTCTCATTGTATAACTGTTTCTGAAGACTGGATTTGCTGGTGCAGATTCGTGCTCACTGGAAATAATACAACTACACAAGTCTGTTGTCAGAACAGAATATTAATGGGTGGCATGTTATTAAATCAAATTAATAAAAATGCTTAAAAGAGAAGCTGCAACCAGCAGCTGAATGTAAGCTGGTACTACCTGCAAGTAGCAACATGAAGCAGGACCTGGACTGAAAGCACAGAAATGTGTGTCTTTGTTAAAGTGTAAGTAAAATATTTGTCATGAGCATTAAAAGAATTGTTTGGGTTTGCTTGCACAGCTTCCACAAAAATAATGTCAACTTAAGCAAATTTTCAACACCCAGCTTGTCACTACCTGTGACAGCTTGTGTAGAAATCACTGCAGCTGGGAAATCTCACGCCTGTGAATTTATGCTTAGACTGGAAGTTATTCCTGAAAACTGCTGTGCTTCAGACACCATTTTTGCTAGTCCAAACTGATACAAGAGATGTACTTTGCCCTGCTGAACTCCTAGTCTAAAACGGCAAGGCCCAGCCTAAGGTGTGATATTACCATAGTGATTTGGAAATGTTGGGCATGAGAAGAATGAGCAATTAATGCCAGGTTCCACGGGGAATCTGGGAGGTGGCAGAGATCAGAACCAGGACATTCTAAAGATTCTTCCAGAGTAGTCATTACAAAACTCCTGAGTTTGGGTTGTTTTGGGTTTGTTTTTTTTTTTTCTTAAAGGCTTGTTGCGTTCTGATGGCCCAGCAGAGGTTTAATAAGGCCCAGCCTTGGGTTTGCTCCCCTAGGGAGATACTGTATTTTGCAGCAACTTTTCAAGAGTATCCTGTGAGGCAGTGAAACCTAAGTACTTTCCTTCTAGAGAAGGATTAAACTTTGCTCCACCCAATTCTAGAAAGTTGAAGAGCTCTTGAGGTAGGGAGCATCATTGCCCGTGATGTTAAAGGTTATTAAATTGAGACACGTTTCAGTTAAGTGAACTGCCTGGAGGCGGTTAGATTTGGGACTCAAGCCAGGTCTAAAAGTTGGGACTCAGGCCAGGTCTAAGAGTTGGGAGGGTTAGGAGTGTGGAAGAAGTCGTGCCCCTCAGCCTATGCTAGAGCTGGGAAGGTCATTTGCTCAGAGTACTTATGTCATCCAGAGATCACCAGCACTCCTTCCTTTGGTATGAGAAATTCCTCTGCTAGTGGGTGTTTCTGGCAGAGTTGTACTGGGGTAATCTTCCAGCATAAAGTAGTCCCCAGGGGACAAAAGTAGGTGGTACTTGTACTGACTTGCTGCAAGACCTTGTGTTGGGTGTTTCATTATAATGTGCCCCTGCAGCAGAGGAAGGTTAGTGTTTTCCAGCTTGTTGAAGCCTCACTAATTTAAGGTTTGTGAAATGCTACATAAATGCACACTTACTGATGCCAGGAAATGGGGGGATTCAAGGCATCTTTGCAAAGTGCCACTGCCTCTCCTTGGCCTCTGCTCTTTCCTCCCTATGGTTGTCTTACGGTTTTAATGTTCTGATCTCGTGAATCTGCCTTTGAGGATTCGGTAGTAGACCAAATGCCAAAATTGTTCTTGGTGCAAGCATTTGCCTTTTGTCTGGTTTTATCAACAGACTTCTGGCATGACCATACACAGGGAGTAAAAGGAACGTCTGCTCCTTGTGTTTGACGCTTTGTATTCATGGCATTATGGAATGTGGGTCTGGAGACTTTGTATGGTGCTTATGCATTAGCAGGATCTCCTTTTGGTGTAAGCTTAACACCCTCACAACAGTTCTACCTTGTCTGTCACCTGGTTGTTCTTACTATGGAGGTGGTTCACAGGGAGGAATCCCATTTGTTCCACAGAACTAGTGCACTTGATGCCACCCTTGTGTAGTCAAGAGCTTCTTACCCTTGTTTTTTGTTGTCTTCTACTTCTGAGATGGGAGGGATCTACAAGATAACTGGCCTTTTTTTCCTTCATTTTCATAGTTATCAGTAATGTGTTGATTGTATGGAATGTATGGAAATCAATGTTATCTGTTAGTTACCATTATTAAGAACAAAGTAAAAGTTGCATCAGTTTGTGCCTTCATTATCTATTTCCTGGCTTTTGAAAGTTTGAACTTGTGATTGTAATAGGGCACCCAGTAGCACAGGACAGCTTTGTCGATGCAAAGTTAAAGTTGTTTTTATTGGTGAATATCCCAGATTGCTTAGATCTTGTGAAAGAAGTTGAAAACACATAGCAAATGGTTCTCAAAAGAGAAGAGATTGCCAGTGAGGTTTCAGAGGGGGAAGATGAGCTGAGATCAAAGATAATTTGCTGCTACAGACTGATAATAAAACACAAATCATTTGGTTTTGGAGCAACAGACTAAGTTCTTAAGCATGGCAGATCAGTCCTGTCTCCAAAGTGGAGTGGGATACCTTATGCTATGAATGAATGCTGGAACAGTTGAGATAATTTCTTTTTCTCCAAATTAAACTTGGTTCAAATGCACTTTGTTTTTCAGTTTTTCCATGCTGAAACAAGCATTTGGAGGAGAGGCATAGACAGAGTGAAGAGGTCCTATGCATCTATATACTCTATTAACATCTGACAAGTTTATGTCAGCAGATGAGGCTCAAACAGTTTATTCTGATAACATCCAGGTCTTTGCCCTTCTTTGAGTTCTTGAGCAACTAATCCATTAGTGAATCAACTTAAGAACCGCTGTCTTTTTCAGCCTTGGTGCTTTAAAGTAAATGGACTCAAGCTTCTCCGTTAGAGACCCCGGCAAAGAGTGAAATGAAATTCATTTCAATAAGTTCTCAGATTTCTTCTGCTTTGGGGAGGTGAGTACTAGACAAGCCAAAGGCATGTTGCTTGCCAGCTTCTCACCCTGGTATCTTTCCAAATAAGTGGGTGAAAGTTTTCACCCTAGCTTTTTGCAAGTATTTTTTTCTCCATGGTGCAGCTGCATTTGAGAGTTCCTTAGAGAACCAACTGAGTGCGCAGTGTCAGCTGTTCACGGTCAAGGGGTAGGTAAAAGTCTCTTGTGTTGAATATACACTTGGAACTCACACATCAGTGGAAGGTTATGGGAAAGCTCCTATTTCTGATCAAACCAGCTTCAGCTTCCCATTTGAGAGGAACTTCCTTTGACTATCTAATAGTTTACTATGTAACAGCTGCATAGTCCAGGCATTCCCAAAATTTGAAATATTTTTCGTGTGGAAATGACCAATTCTTTTAAAAAAGGATTTGGGATTGGCTGTACTGAATACATTCACCACAGGCAGTGTTTGAGTAAATTAGTTGATTTTTTTTACTCACAATCAGCATAAAATCAACAAATGTAAACACTGTGATCCCGGTCAGGAAACCGCTTTATCCCTAATACAACCAAACAAACCAACCTTCCCTTTATCCAGAGAAACCTCTCAGACAATAAGCCATTAAGTCTAATTATGGTCCCAGTAAACAGGAGACTGATATTTTTGTAGTCACAGTGGCTGCCTCCTTCCATGTCCTCAGGCTCAAAAAATACATTTCCAATAGACGCATGGAACGGTTGTTATAAATGCTGTTCTTTTATGTCAGCCCAGTAACTTGGAGTGGAAAATTATTTTGGTCTGTTTAGATACCTCTCTCTGGTCTTCAGCCTTGTTTAATAAAATCAGGGGGAGAGGTCCTCCATGAGTCTGTTTCTATGCTGACATACAGAGTTCTCTGCAGCATCCTTGTAACCTGGCTTGTCATCTTTGCTGACAGTGAGCTGGGAGCTAAGGCTCAGACATGGCCTTAAGCTATTCTCTGTAGCAGGTAAGACTCTATGTGCTCAGCTGGGGTTACGGAAGTGCCAGGCACTCCAGGCTGGGTGGATGTCCATCTGTCCTTACCCTCTGCTCCAATGAGGCGCAGTGCCACCTCATCTTGGTCAGTTGGTGTCAGGATCCAAACTGGGCTGCCCAGGGAGGATTGTGGCGGTTCTGTGATTCCCTTGGGCTAAATGAAGGTGAAACGACACCAAACAATCGATTAAACACTTTATTGATGGTAAAAACCAACCTGAACTTGGAAAACATAACGGTAGGCAACCTGATCTAGGAAAGTATAATGGTAGGCAATGTGGGTTCTAATTGGAATACTTTTAAGAAGAAAGGAAAAAGAAGAAAGAGGGGCAAGGGGGAGGAGAGAGAGATCGCCACCCTTGGATCCCACGATGTCGATGATAAACATGGCAATCCTCCAGTAGCAGACGTGCACACAGCAATCCTCTGGTGGTGGGCACACTGCTCTTGGAATGCAGGGCCTCTGGCTGTGCTGGCAGCAGGTGGGAGAGGCAGGTCTGGAGCAGCAGCCACCTGGAGTCCTTGAAGTTGTGTCTTTTATAAGCTAGGCCCCGCCTCTAGTCTTGCCCCCTTGAGGATTTGTATGGCTCTTGTTCCAGAATGTTCTTCATCTTCTGCGCAGGCGCCATTGTGGGGGGTGGTCGTGAGCCCCTTCCTCAAGTGAACTCCGCATGACCTCTGGCCAAACACATCGAGTTGCAAGGCACATCAGAAGGTGGAACTTGGCATCCTCAGACACACCTTCCCAGCTCTATGCCAATCGGCTTCTTACCTGTGGTGCTATGCAGACCCTAATTTGTCACTATGGAGACGTTAACTTGCCTCACCACAATGTTTGAGACATTAACTCTTTCAGTCTCTCACAGCTGGATCATAGGAGAATGATACAGTTTAGTCCTGTCCAGCAGCAGTACCAGGAGATTTTATTCAGGTGGAGTTTGCATTCCTTAAATAAATGAGTGATTGCAGCAGCTTTCTTAGTGTCTAAATGGTGCTTAGAATATGTGCCACTCACTGGGTCGGAGAAGTACTCCAGTTTTCTCACACACCCATGAGTGAAGAGTGCAGTTCTGGCAGCCAGAAGCATCCAGGTTCTCCATATATTAACTATGAGCCCTCTTTCTTCTGTAGTTCTGCAGTGTACCTGACTGTTTTCAGAAGATGCTGAAAGGTCTGTGAAAGTGCCATTTCTACCAGATCTGGAGTGTTGTAACACTGTCACTTTCCTTCCCCTCCACTTTCACCCTCATAATTTCTTTCCACCGGAATACTATAATGATCATAAACATTGAAATTCGTCAAACCAAAACATTGAATAAATATGAAGAGACAAAGATACAGCTCAAGGAGAAGTTTCATTCTGAAAAGGAAGCTCTGGAGAGTCCATGAAGTACTCTGAAAACTTGTTCTCCCATTGCAAGTGGTTAGATACTGTAATTTTAAAAGATCCTCATGTAGAAGTTAAATGTTTAAATGAGGCTAAGAGGAATTTGTGAAACTGAAATGATAAAAGCCCCTGCAGCACTCTCAAAATGACAGCTGGGAGGCAAAACTCACTTTGTGAAGACACGTTTATTTTCCAGGCTTTCATACAGTAAGACCTGGTACTCAGTTAGGCTTTAATTTACATGGAAGTGAGCTGCGCCAGAAACTTCATTTAATGACGGAGATTTTTTTTCCCCAGAACAGTCATCTCCGTCTTGGGTACTTTGACCTTGGAGATTAGCAATGAGATAATAATTTTTCTGTGTTGTAGAGGTGCAGTTTCATTCTTGCCTCTGGCATAAATACCTGATTTCAAGAGTCTATAATAATTTGTACATGGACTTTGAGCTTCTGAAGGGAGAAAAAAGTAGTCGTGTAGTTTGCGGTCTCAGCATTTGGAAGTAGGAGGAGTAACAGGAGCCATACATATTCCCCTGGTTAAACTGTTTGTATTCCTTTTAAAAACATCTTCAGCCAAACCTTCCCCTCAACTTTGTTGTTTCTGCCCACTTATGCACTACCTGTCAGGGATATGAAAATTATGGATCCTTATTTCTGGTAGTTCCTGTGTGTTTTTTCAAAATGTGTGGGTGGCAGTGTCAATCTGGAGGCAGCAGTGGTCCTGTGACTCTACTAATGCTGCATTAACCATCCATGTGACCTACAGCAGTGTGTGGCAGTGTCCTGACTCAGTTTCCTTGCATGCAAGGTGGGGATAACTGATAGCTTTCTGTACAAAGTGCTTGGATCCGTGGATGGAAAGAACTATGAAAGAGGCTAAGCACTGTAGTTGTGAGTGGAAAATTGACCTCTAGTTACCCTCCCCCTTCTTCTATGTATAAAAGCATATTCCTCATTACAAACAACATCAAAGCAATCACAATATGGATTAAAATATACCCCCCCCCCATACTAATATGCAGCAATGTGGAGTTCAACATAAGCCATTAGCAGTATCTCCAAGTATTTGGCAAAAGCAACTACACTTGTGTAGCTACAGGCGATGAAAGTCCCTACTATAAAAAGGGAGGGACAGGGGGAGTAGCCTGCACTGATCTAATTAGTCAATGAGGCACAAAGTATGTAAAATCTCATTATATATCACCAGGAAAATTTGGCTTGGAAAGTAAAGAATATGCAACTGATTTGTCCATGGGTGGGTTATTCATGCCTTTGAATCTTACAACAGGAAACAGGGTTTCTGAAAACATGTTAGAAACAGACACATGCACTTACATACACACACACACAAATATATATATATGTATGTATATTATCTGTGTTTATACATATGCGCATGCATACGTGTAGCCATATCCTGAAACTCTTTCTCAGCCCTTACTCAAGGTGTGCTTTCATGAGAAAGTTCCTGATAGGGACAAAATGAAGATTTTTTTTTTTTTTTTTTTTTTTTTATTCCGAATGAAGACTGTGAATCTTGCTAATGCCAGTCACAGCCTGAAAACACAGTGTGTGGCTGTTCCAGTATTACTTAACCCAGACAATGGGTTTGTCCCATTGCCCCAGGCAGTGCAGCTCATGCATGGAATAGCTCTTCTCCCTAAAGATCTGCTTAAAAATGGTGACTTAAAATGACTTTTTAGATCTTGCCTTTTGCCCTTTTATTTTAAGCCTTTCAGGGATTCATGTTAAACTTTTTACATTTCTCTGAAACCCAGAACTCTTGAAACATTTATATTAGAATTTAAGCCAAGATTCCCACCCAGTCAGTGTCTCTCAAGAGCTGAAGTAAAATGCCAAATATGTTACAAAAAAAACCCCAAACAAAAAACCCCCAAACCACAACACTCAAGCAGCCACCCACCAAGCCCCAAAGCTAAACAGACAAAACAAAAGGGTAGAGGGGAGAGACAGAGGCACTGAAATGAAGAGACTAGTTCAGTCTTGCAGGTGGCCAGTAGCAGGAAAAAAGGAAGTCTTCCCACTCTAGCATCCCATTTCTTCCACACATGGAGTAAACCAGAAGGTTTGTGAGTCTTCAGAAGTATGTAGAATCAGAAGGAGGGATGGGATTTGAAGAAAGTCATGAGTGTTATCACAATTAATGATTTAGTTCTTGTTTGCAGGGTTCTTTAATAAATATTTAATGTTGGCTATGTTCCAACTGTATTCTGTTCTGCCCTTCCCTCCACTTTTCTGTGCTGACAAGATCACTTGTTTAATCCCATTCTTGAAGAAGTTGTTCCCATTCTTTCATTTAGATGTTAAAACCTGCGTTGACCTAGTCAAGTTCTTTATCAAAACAAAGCAGGGGTCATTCTTTTTCCTTGCTTGCTTTCCAATGCATCACTTAAATATGGGGAATTGGGATGTATCTTACATGCTTCCCCTTTTGTCCTTTATTTTTACCTACACCACTTCAATAAACAAACATCATCCAGGAACTGACATACCAGTGGACTGGGAAATTGGGATTTTTGTTCCCTCTTTGATAAGTGAAGACCAAGGCCAGAAACTTCCCCCAGTTACTACTTAGTAGGTACGTACAGTGATAACTTCTGTAACCTGCTACAAGATCTGAGAGCGTATTAATGGTCTTAGCAGCTGTGTATGCAGACATCCTGTGAAGCACAACAAGGAGTTATGCATGTTTAAAATGTGTTTCATCCCAATTTATGGAAGAACTCTTAGAGGAATTATGAATGTTATAATTTCCCCACGCCAGCTACATGAAGCTTACCTCCCTACCTACTCTGAGTGTCTGTCCTCTGTCTGAGCGAACAAGAGCCTTCCAACATTGCAGAGTACGTACAGCCTTCGTATTATACTGATGCTCATCTTTTGTCAGTGAAAGATGGCCTTACCTTTCCCATCAGGTCAATAAACTATTTTCACCTGGGCAGCCCTTCTTTGTCCTGTTATGCAGCCCATTCTTCTGGAGATGGCATCTTCTGAAAGGCAGGTCCAGTAGGTCTACCGGTCCCCAAACTAGACAGAACTGCAGCTGCTGTTGCGTATGGCAGTCTGTCTTTGTGTCTTTATCTTCTCTGCCCCAGTCAGACAGGTAGCCTCGTTTTTATTGGCCACTTTTGCATCTGTTACTCTGGTTCTGCTTTGCTTCCCTCCCTTGAGCTCTGCTGGGACACAAGTTCTCCACCCAACTCCTCCTTCTACTCTGGTTGAGGAGGTAATGTGGATCCTGATCATATCAGAAGTGACTTGGTAAAGAGGAGAAAGATCTTGTGGCTCTCAGAAGTTAAGGTAAGCATAGTCAGATCCCACAGTTCTGCCTGGGTGTTCCCTGCACTAAACTGGTAAAAAAATCCTCTTCCCTTCTCCCTGAAATAAGCACATATCTGCTGGTCCCTCTCAGAGACTGCAAACTAACGAGGTCCCATCTAGAGCTCTTCCTGAGTAGTGACCACAACTTGCCATGTTAGAATAGAATCTAGAAAATAACAAAACTGTGTTGCTGGAGTTTAAATTTGAGCCTGGATGTGCAGAAAGAAAAAAAATTATGCATCTGTGCCACTGACAGTGGCACCAAACTACCCAGCGGTTATTGGTGCTTCAGAGCTACTTTGAGAATTCTCTACTCTATGGGGAAGGACACACCAGAACATAGAGTTCTTGTAGTGCAAGATATTTCCTATTTTCTGGGACTAAATCTCTGGTCCTCAGTTGCCTTGTCTGATACCTGTACCTGTCTACAGATTGTTTTCATGTGACATGGGGCAGCCATATCTCAAATGCATTTATCAGCAGAAAGCATCCAAGTGTCTGCTCACACACCAATGTGGCTCTAATTATTCTTTGTTTCTGAACATACAAGTCAGCTTCCTCTTTCCAAAATTCAGATGATTGAAGTTAAATATCACAGTGGAAATTACTTTGGCTGTTTTTTTTCAGTCTGTGTCAGAGTAGGAGTCTGTTAGGTGGTCTTTGGCTTGCAACTCCCCATTGACATTTTCTATCAGTGATAGTGAAGGCACTAGGAGTGCCTCAGTGGAAAATTCTACATCAGGTAAACTTAATTGCTGGAAGGCTATATGATACAATGACTTTCTCCTTTTTTAAGAAGGAATTCTGATGTTGATGTGTATCACTGTCGAAGCTCACATCATGGATTGATTACTGATTGTTTTCTCTCTATAAACAGTGCTAAGCAGAACTATATCAAGATGCAGCTGGCTGTAGGTTTTTCCTTCCCATACGGTAATGGAGACCTTAAAAATTGTATTTTATCCTTAGCTATTTAGAGAAGTCATCTTTTTTTTTTTTTTTTTGGTCCCAGAGAGCCTTCTGAATGGTTTGTCTGAAGAATGCCTTCATGGCCACTTTATTGCAATTAAGACGGTGTGTTTTTTGGTTTTGCAGCTACTTGTTTTTGTAGCTATTTCAGAGTGTTTTACAATGGAGTTGTAAACCACTAGTGGTGAAAAGGTATGTAGAAATTAATACCTTTCAGCTAATTATATATAAATAAATAAACCCACAAGAAACAGATGTGCAGGTGGACATCCGAGGACCTAGCTTTTGGATGAGGCCAGTTTCATCCCTGAAACTCTAACATCCTTTCATTCTGTGCTTTCCACTGAATGGTACAGCAACCTTAAAGCCAGAGGTGCTGTGCAAGATATGAGATAAAAAAGGATATCTGGAACTAAAGCAGGAAAGCTGAGCCCCTTTTGGAACAGGGGTAGAATGCTTCGCAAGTGTTGGGGCCCTGCACTTTAAGCCAAAGTTTAAATCTAACTTTAGAAAAGAAGTTGAATATTTGTGTCCATGAAAACTGAAACCAGGTCTTTTTGCAGGCCTGCAAACTTGGTGGAGATTATAATGAAAAAAAAACCCCAAACCCCAAACCAAAACATTGGCAATTACTGAGGTTGCTAAATGAGCGATTACTACTATGTGGGGTTGGCAGAGATCTCTAGTAAAGCGTGGGGGGGGTGGGGGGGTGGTGTCTCCACAGCCCGTTAATGTATTTCAGCTGGTACTGGGAGCTGTATACCTAGAGTCCCACAGGTGGCACAGTTCCTGAGAGGTGGGCCAATGTTCTCTGGAACTGGACTTGACCCTTGAGTGAGAGGCTGGAGGGAATGATTTATATGCTTGAAGCATGAATGCAGCACAGTGCCTCATTCTGAATAGCTGTTGTGCTTTTGCAGCAGACTTCTTAAATGAAGGGGCAGAAGGTAGCTAAAACAGACTGTCTAGCCTTTTTATAAGCGTCTTTGTTTTAAAGTTGGCTGAAGGAATGAATGGAATATTAGCTGTGGTATGTTGAGGAAGACTCCATCTTGACTAAACAATCAAAAAAAGGAGCTCAGATACTCAGTACAGTTTATGAAGAGAACATGGCAGGTACAACACCAAAATCAGATATTATGCTTTTTTTTTTTTAAGTATGTATGATTGTTCCCTTATAAAAATAGACCTCTTCTTAGACCAGAAACACTTCTACATTATCCACAAGTGTATGCATAAAGGAGGTGGATAACCCTGCAGAGACTGGGGGAAATAAGTCCTGTAGTGCAGTGAACAGGACACTGGGAGCCAGTGAAACCACAGTCTTGTGTTAGGAAGCTCCCCGCCTCTTCCCCAGTCATGTGCTTTTTCTATAACTTGGATCACAGGGCAGCTAAGTCACTTGCTTTCATTAACCAGAAGCTCTAGGAAGGGCAAACTTAGAGTATGCAAGTGCTTTCCTAAAATTAATGTAAAATAAATGCTAAGAAGGGAGTAGTGACATCTGAGAAATATTTGTTAACTAGTAGTCTGTTCTCTGATCTTTCAAAAGCTGGATCTGATACCCATGTCTCAAACTAAGATCACAAGAGTCTCCTGAGCCCACGTAGTACTGAGTGAGAGAAATATGTTTGTTTTTCTCTTCGGTACCAGTGTGTTGTTGTCAAGATGTTTTTTTCATTATGATGGGAAAATAACTTTTAGATCCAGGACATCCTTGGTATCAAGTATCCTGCTGGTTTGACATATGCCATGCAGGTTTGCCCAAATACATCAACAGTTCCTCAAATTTTTCTAATGTGATAAGGTGAGTTTTTTTAGTTGAAAGGAACCACATAGATCTGACAAAAAGGAAGTCTTGATTAAATCTGTGATAGTACTGTAGAGGTTCTTCCTCTTCTACTACTAAATGATTCATGGAGTGCATGAGAAGATGGGGGACCATTAAGGGAAATTTCAAGATTTCAAGAGTGGGTGTGTCATCTATTATGGGATTATAAGTTCAAAATATGCTTACAAACACTATCTAGAAAGATACAGCTTCTGGCTGCATATGGGGGACTTTACACCTATGGGATGGTAATAACCTATAGATAGCAAAAACAAACAGAAATGATATATTGTTAACAATATGTATGTTTTAAACAATGCCTGGAAATATATCTGAAATGTAAGTTTGCTTTATAAAACTAGGTTTTAAAAGATTTTTTTTTTTTAAATCTAGAAGGAAAATTAAAAGTTCTGTAACTTAACTTACGACAGTGTAGCTTTTTTTCCCCCTTAATCTAATTAAATCAATCTAAAGAAAAAGAAAATGCAAAGAAGTTATTTTTGTTGTTATGGTTATGTTTGCAGCTTATTAACATAATTGCACCAAAACTGGGATTGGAGTTTCTTGTTTTATAAGTGTTGCGGTTTGTCGTGGTTTAGCCCCAGCCAGCAACTAAGCACCACACAGCTGCCTGCTCACTCTCCCTTCCCCAGTGGGATGGGGGAGAGAATCGGAGGAGTAAGAGTGAGAAACACTCCTGGGTTGAGATAAGAATAGTTTAATAATTGAGATAAAGTAAAATAGTAATGATAATAATAACAATATAATAATGATAATAGTAATAGTAATATACAAAGCAAGTGATGCACAATGCAATTGCTCACCACCTGCCAACCGATACCCACACAGTTCCCGAGCAGCGATCGCTGTCCCCCAGCCAACCCCCCCCAGTTTATATACTGAGCATGACATCATATGGTATGGAATAGCCCTTTGGTCAGTTTGGATCAACTCTTCTGGCTGTGCCCCCTCCCAGTTTCTTGTGTACCTGGCAGAGCATGGGAAGCTGAAAAGTCCTTGACTAGCATAAGCAGTACTTAGCAACAACTGAAACATCAGTGTGTTATCAGCATTCTTCTCCTACTAAATCCAAAACACAGCACTATGCCTGCTACTAGGAAGAAAATTAACTCTATCCCAGCCGAAACCAGGACACGGTTCTCAGTCACCACCACAGCTGGCAGGCTGTTTGTTTGCAATGCATTCCGTATGTACTGGAGGCCACAGTATAGAGGGATTTACAGGGTACAAGATGGAGTGCAAATAATGGAGGTGGGAAGCACCCATCTCTGCTTTTTTTTTTTTAGTATTAAAAGGCTTCACAAAACAGCAGTCACACAGAATCACAGAATGGTTGAGGTGGGAAGGGACCTCTGGAGGTCATCTTGTCCAGCCCCTGTGCTCAAGCAGGGCCACCTAGAGCTGGTTGCCCAGGGCCAAAACTTTTTGGTTGCCCAGGGCAAGGTGACTTTTGCATGTCTCCAAGGATGGAGACTCCGCAGCCTCCCTGGGCAACCTGTGCCAGTGCTTGGTCATCCTTAGAGTGAAAAAGTATTTCCTGATGTTCAGAGGGAACCTTCTGTGTTTCAGTCTGTGCCCATTGCCTCTGGACCTGTCACTGGGTATCACTGAAAAGAGCCTGGCTCCATCTTTTTACACCCTTCCTGAAGGTGTTTATATACATTCATGAGATTTCCCTATGAGACTTCTCCAGGCTAAACAGGCCCAGCTCTCTTGGCCTTTTCTCATAAGAGAGATGCTCCAGTCTCTTAATCATCTTTGTAGCCCTTTGCTAGACTCACACCAACATGTCCACATCTCTCTTGTGCTGAGGAGCCAAGAACTGGACACAGTACTCCAGGGGTAGCCTCACCAGTGCTGAGTAGAGGAGAAGGATCACCTCCCTTGACCTGCTGGCAACACTCCTCCTAATGCAGCCCAGAATACCGTTAGCCTTCTTTGCAGCAAGGGTACGTTGCTGACTCATGTTCAACTTGGTGTCCGCCAAGACCCCCAGGTCCTTTTCTGCCAAGCTGCTTTCCAGCTGGGTGGCCCCCAGCATATATAGGTGTCATGGACTTGTTCCTCCCCAGGTGCAGGACTTCGCAGTTCTCCTTGTTGAACTTTATGAGGTTCCTGTCAACCTGATTCTCCAGCCTTCATGTACAACCTTTGAATGAACATCCAAATACGATTTAATTTCAGCTAAGGGATCACAGGATTGGCAGAAGGGGCTGGAGAAACTGTAGATGTATGTTGGTACATACTATGTAGAATTGTGTTTAATGTAACATAAGGGTGACCATGTCATTGACCTTACCACAGAAAAGGCTAAATTAAGAAGTAGTATTATGTGCGCTTCACATTCTACATGACTGCTTTGTCCAAGGGGAAATCAAGAAAAATATGTTGATATGATGCAGAGTGCATTACACCCAGAAAAATAATCTAGTGGTCAATATATATAGTTCTTTACCTTATTTCTATCATTTTAAGCAGTTGACAACATGTAGTTGTTTTGAAAGGCTGAAACTGGAATGCAGGAGAAGAGTGTGCCGTTCTTGTGTCTCAGAGTGGGTCACTCTTAGATTTCCTTGCTACCTACAGCTTTAAAGTGTTTCTTCCGTTGGACTTTAATCACACAGGCCACAGGTCAACCTGATAGCATACATCCTCGGTCAGGCAGGAATGCCGTGTTTCTGATGTGTTACCCAGAGTACACAACACTGGCGTAAATTCCTTATTATGGCAGCTGTGGGAAGACAACATGTGGTGTGGTATAAAACTCACTGATACAAACCTAGCCCTTTAATGCTTTCTGAGTAAAATTGGTGGAAAAAAAGTCATAAGAGCAGTTTGCTTCAGGTGGCCATGGCATGTCGATTTGAAGACAGAAGTCTGCAAACCAGATTTACACGGAAGTGTTGAGATTGGTTTAAGTCAGCACTACAGGCATGTCCTGCTTGACCAACCTGATCCCCTTCTATGACCTGGTGACCCACCTGGTGGATGAAGGAAAGCCTGTGGACGTCATTTACCTGGACTTTAGCAAAGCCTTTGACACAGTCTCCCGTAACATTCTCCTTGGGAAGCTGGCAGCTCATGGCTTGGACGGGCATAGTCTTTGCTGGGTAAAATCTGGTTGGGTGGCCGAGCCCAGAGAGTAGTGGTGAACAGAGTTAAGTCCAGTTGGCAGCCAGTCACGAGTGGTGTTCCCCAGGGCTCCGTTTTGGGGCCAGTCTTGTTTAACATCTTTATCAACTATCTGGATGAGGGGATTGAGTGCACCCTCAGTAAGTTTGCAGATGACACCAAACTGGGTGGGAGTGTCGATCTGCTCGAGGGTAGGATGGCCCTGCAGAGGGACCTGGACGGACTGGACCGATGGGCCGAGGCGAACTGTATGAGGTTCAACAAGGCCAAGTGCTGGGTCCTGCACTTGGGTCACAACAACCCCATGCAATGCTACAGGCTTGGGGAAGAGTGGCTGGAAAGCTGCCTGGCCGAAAAGGACCTGGGGGTGTTGGTTGACAGCCGGCTGAACATGAGCCAGCAGTGTGCCCAGGTGGCCAAGAAGGCCAACAGCATCCTGGCTTGTATCAGGAGTAGTGTGGCCAGCAGGAGCAGGGAGGTGATTGTCCACCTGTATTCAATGCTGGTGAGACCACACCTGGAATACTGTGTCCAGTTTTGGGCCCCTCGATACAAGAAAGACATTGAGGTGCTGGAGCATGTTCAGAGAAGGGCAATGAAGGTGGTGAAGGGTCTGGAGCACAGGCCTTATGAGAAGCGGCTGAGGGAACTGGGGTTGTTTAGTGTGGAGAAGAGGAGGCTGAGGGGAGACCTTATCGCTCTCTACAACTACCTGAAAGGAGGCTGTAGTGAGGTGGGTGTTGGTCTGTTCTCCCAAGTAGTTAGCGATAGGACGAGAGGAAATGGGCTCAAGTTGCGTCAGGGGAGATTTAGATTGGCTATTAGGAAAAATTTCTTCACGGAAAGGGTAGTCGAGCATTGGAACAGGCTGCCCAGAGAGGTGGTGGAGTCACCGTCCCCAGAAGCGTTCAAAAAATGGGTAGACGTGGCACTTTGGGACATGGTTTAGTCTAGTCTACCCTTAATTGGTTTAGTGTAGACTTGGTAATGTTAGGTTAATGGTTGGACTGGATGATCTTAAAGGTCTTTTCCAACCTAAATGATTCTATGATTCTATGATTCTATAGCTGAGAGAGGGCAGGAAAAGAAGTTAGTTTTACCTTGAATCAAATCCTTGGTCTAGCTGACTGTACAGCCACAGAAATGCATATGCTGGCCTTGAAGGAAATGAGAATGAGCTGTAAAGGCTGATGTATAGGGGAGGTTCTTGCACCATATGTTCCAGTGGCTGAAAATGATCATGAAGTTGTGGGGCTATTGTGTAATAAAATTATAGCCTCAGCTTATGCTGAGAGAGGTAAATGAGCAACTTAAACCTTTACCTCTGGCTTCAATTTTCTCAAGTATGTGGAGCCAAGCATTCAGCTGGGGAAAAAAAGACTTAACCCTCCTCATGGATAATTGTTGAACAACACTGGCTTTTGTAGCTCTTAATCCAAAGGAAGAGGAGAATCAGACTGAAGAACTTTTCCCTAGGAAGCAAATAGTTTTCCACTGGTAGCAACGAGAACTAGGAGAACCAGTTTCTTGCCTTCACATACCTCTGAAAGAAGCGAGCAAAGGGAATTTGAAATCTAAATACACATTTCTAGGGGTATTAACTTGAGAAGAAATACTACTGTTTGAATTACCATACTTCAATTTTTCTTGGCTGGAAAATAGTAAGATTTTTTTTTCATTTTACACAAAAATATTTTCAGAAAACATTCTTTGATTATGTAACTGTTTTCACAGAAGCAGCTTTTAGATTCTTTTTCCAGTAGAATGTGATTTCTTTTCTAATATTAGATATCTGACTCCTAAATGGACTTCTGTGAATACCCCTGCAACATTTCTCAGTTATGCCATTGACCTCTTCTGAGCTGAGAATAAGCTTCTCTCTAATTCCTTGCTTAAAATATGAAAAAACATTTGTATTGCCTTCATCCTCTGTACTGAAATGAACTGCTGCTTTATTTTTGAAGCCTTACTTCAGGCAGGGCTGACATAGCTAGGTTGGAACTGAACACAGAAGTTGATACTTCTCTGTTACTCAAGCAAGATCAGGAGTGATCTAGCCCTCCTTGTAGAATGACTTAAATCACGGTGTCCATCCCTCAGGACCAGACTGATGTTTTAGAATTTGGGGAACCAGCCCTGGCAGTTAAATTAGGTGAGTATTTCTATGAAATGTTAGTAAAGGCTGTCATTTCCAATTAAAGCTAAATCCCTAATAGCATTCGTGTTAATGGATGAGGGCAGCGAAGAGGCCAACTTTAAAATGGCCTAATGCTTTTTTGCCTTGTTATGGTTTATAATTTTGAGTATGTGAAATTCAACTATTTTAAGGTTAAAATAATTATCTATAATGTACGTTGAATAAAGTGCCTTTAGGATTAAAGTAAATTAGTGTATTTTGTTTGCAAATCTAAGTATTTGTGGCTCAAATACTTATTCAGAAGTAACCTTTTTTTGGTGATTGTTCACTTTTTTTTGTTTCAAAATAAATGCTTATTTCACAAATTTCATGCAGAATTTTAGATTTTTAGTGTGTTTTCATAGGCAGCTTACCAATGATTCCTTTAAGATTTTTTTATTGTTGTCAGAAGTTCCAGCAGGTTTAAATAAAGTTTAAGCATATGTTTCTGATTAATTTGTAAGCTTTCTGTAGGAATATTGGAACGAAGACTGCAAATATTTTTGTTTAATTTAGAATACATGCTTTTATGCTACTTTTGAAAATAAAAAGCAGGTTAAGGCTATATATTTGTGTATCTTAAAGATATTGTATACAAAGATATTGTATATTGTGTATCTTAAAGATACACAAACAAGAGCTGTAGTAGGGTTATGGCTTTATGTTACAGTAGCAGATAAAAGTTGCATCCAAGTTGAATGCTGTTCTGCTCACTGCTGTACATGCATATCATACTTGGCAGAGTTCCTCCAAAGCCTTTGATATTATACAGTATTTGCATTTGTCTCCAATCTTCCTTCCTTTCCACCTCTTATTTCTCTGTCTGTTGAAAGTATTATGAACCAGAAATGTCATGTGCAGTCTAGATGCAAATTCTGCCCTCTGCTAATGAGACAAACAGCTTTGGGTATGTGTTAATCAGTTCCAACTATCTCTCTCTTTTTGTACTTGAGAGTTGCATTATTTGAAGAGGCATTAATAAGATCTCGGCAAGGAGAAGTGGGTGCAGCTGATTATCTCCAGTGATCCCTCTCTTTTATTTGAGAGCATGAGTGCTGCTAAAATCATACTTGAGCTCAGGGGCAGAGAGGATTCTAATTTGGAGATTCTTCCCCTCCTAGTTAGGATCAGAAGGTAGGAAACACTTTGCTCAGATGATCATTTCCAGTCTTTCTTTCTAAGTCAACTTTTACTTCTTGTTCCTTTCAGGACTTCCTATTACATTATTGAGTTAGAACTTAAAAAAGGGCATCTGGGGTCAGGCGAACGTCCATCCTAGTGTCTGACTCAATGAACCAAAACAGGTATCTACAGAACAGGAAAAGCTGGGTATGCATGCACTATTTACCTGAACTACTCTCTCATCTTTCAAACATTTTTAAGCTCAGGGGTTTTCCTTTGACATGGCAGGGCAACAATTGATCCATATAGTTTGGGTGCCTGGGAGCTAAGAGTTTAGTGATCAACATTTCTGTCTTTGCCCTTTACCTATATTAAAATGTACTGTTAGAGGAGTGTATTTGTGGCTCACATGAAATGCTTTATTTTTTAATCTACTACTCCATCACTGTTGTTCTAGCGTGGGCTGCCATAGTTGCAGTTCCTTCTATGCTACAGAAACAACTATTTTAGAAATAACTATCCTTCTAAAAACACGCTCTCCAATCCAAAACCACAAAAATACAGTTACTGGTGTTTCATTGTCCTTTTCTTGTAAGCCCAATGTCCTGTAATATCAGGTTTTCCGTTGTGCCGGCCTTTATGGAGGGAAGTACTGTCATTAATGAATTACTTTTAAAAAATTATAGTTCATATTCACATAGATTTTCCTCCCCACCCCTTTAAAATTGAATCCTGGTTTTCTGCTGAACCTTTTAGGCTTCAAAGCATCATGTTGCAATCTCTGTGTGGAAAGATGAGGTTTTGCACCAATCCAGTTTGCAAGGTCAAGGGAATACAGCGCAGAAAGATAAATCTTAGAGTGTAACCAGGTGGGATGCTTGCCTCTTGTGCAAGTTCAGGGTGAAGATGTGCTCTTTTCCCCTGTCATGAGGCTCCTCACCTTTCACACATAATAATTTGAAAGTGAGCCTGGAGTTTTGGGTTTTGGTTATTGCCGGAGAGAGTCATTAGTGGGCAAATTATAGGTGAGGGATAGTGTTGGGTCAGTTTTTATTGCTTGGCTTTGCAGACATGCCCGGTGGGTGACTCAGTCACATGTGCAGATTATATTTTGCCTCTTTTTCCTGGGATTGAGTGTCTTCAAATAGTGCTGTTTTCACATTAAATATAAGCTTTCGGGGCATTTGCCTAGCAATAAGAGAGCACAAGCATTATGATTTGTTTCTAACTAACCGTCAACCCTCTAAGGTACAATTATCAACTATATAACATAAAAGTCTTCAATTATTCAATGTATTTACTATTTTAGAACATATCCCCCAGTTGATTTTAAGTATAAAATCACTCCTACCATTTCAAAAGGAAAGAACTCCTCTTTTTACCCAGTGAGGCACACTATAAAGACATACTTTTCCCATGGGTCTATTACATTGCTGAAGATGGTTTTATACAAGTTCTTTGCATCAGTGCCTGCAGGCAGTCCCTGCCCTCCTTCTCTCATAGGATGTTCCTGCTCTGTTCTGGTGGCATAGCAGTCTATGCAGCCACGTAGAAAACCAGAGCAGGGGACTGATCCAGTTGAAAAATAACCAGCCAAAAAGGTTTCTGTTTTTCAGTCTGATACATTTTCTGCCACACAAGTAGTTGTGCTGACGCGGCAAGAATGCGTCAGTGTGAATATGGGAATGAGGGGCCAGAGGCAAGGTGGCATCTGCTCGAACTGGCCTGACCAGCACTGTCTGCCAAATTTTAAGCTGCACTCTGAAAGATATATTAGCTTGGCTCCTTTCTTTGGTATTAAGAAACAGTTTGAACAGACAAGGCAGGGTTCGGAAAAGAGGAAGAAATTTTACCCATGTTGTGCACATGGAGAAATAACATTTGGAGAGATTTGGTGACTTACTTGAGGTTACACACTGGCATCCATCTTTATCTAATATTTGAGCCGTAAAATGAACCCATTCTCCTGATACCTGAGCTAAGTGCTCAACTTCGAATAGAAGGGATTCTTAGGTACTTTTCTTTTGGAGTGGACTTCTTAATTATGACCTTAGACCAGCCTGATAAAGGCAGAGAAGCAGCTTGCAAGTTGCAGTTGACTGTAGCTAACTTCCTGAAGACATGTACGTCTGCTCTTCTCCTATCAGTAGATGCTGAATATACCTCTTTTATTTACTTATTGGGGTACAGGGAATCATGCCTTAAAAAGCATCTGTCTTGTAAGCTAAAAGGACGTCCTAAATTTCAGCTAAACTCTTGACTCCACTATTTCATATTGGTTTGATCTAGGAAGCTGATGGTCTGGCCTCCAGAGAGGGCTGCTGAAGAGAGCAATGTAATGGAGCATCTTCCTGTGTTACGTTTACCCCACAAGAGAGTTTGAGTTTTGGCTGCAGAAGTAGTGGCACCCTCCCTATGCAACACCACAAAACATGTTCTGTGCCACAATCATCAGAGACAGGGCCTTCAGTTGTGCAGGACTTGGTTTCCGGTGGTGAATGTAACGGACCGAGCTTCAGAACATCCTCTAAGGATCTGTCTGTCCTGCCAGGCTTTGGCCTGAGAAGGAAAGGTAGCTTTATTTGAAAACAGATCAAGATTTTGCTGGCCAAAAGTTATGTGTGTTGCCTTTTTAACCATTTGCAGGGACTGGAGACCACCTGGTAACTACATTTTGTCAATAAACTCTCTGAGGGCTACCTTGCATAACTTATTAACAGTGTCTCAAATAAATATGATTGATAGTACTGCTTATCCCCAGTGACAGTGGAGTGCAGGCATCTTATCAAGGCAGGAGGAGTCTTGCCGTGATCTGTTCTTTCAGCAGATACATTTCAGCTGTGAGAGGGCTTACATGTGTCAGAGCTTGCTGTGTTAAGGTACTTGGCTTTGTTCTGCAGGAGCTGGCAATGTAGTTGTGTTAGCACAGTATCTTAGTCTGGGCTCTGTACAGCTGTTGATACTCCAGCTAACTGTGGACAACCTAGTTTAGGTTTCTGTGCATGGCTTTTACTTGTGCTTTGTTGACATACACCCTACGTAGTGGTATGTAAGACTGGATATATTGGATTAGTCTAATGCAGTGTTTCTATAAACGGTACAAATAGGAGGGAATCATGATCAGAATTTGCTGTTTACTTGGGCCAGGAGGCTTCATGAGATGAGGAACTGAATGAATATTTGTAGATGCATAGGAGATGCAGGAGTCCTTAGACTTTCATTGCCTCCCTCCAAGGAGGTATTGTATGCCCACTGCCTTTGGTTGTATTCTTATTGGATTAGGATTTCGTCTGTCTCCCTCTGATAGAAATATTTGTTTAATGGGAGAACTTTGATTCAATTTCTGAGGAATAACTAAGGGAGGTACATGAGACTTGGCTAATCCATTATTAAATGAGGTTAAAAGCATCCATTCTTCAAGGTGTAGTGCCATGAATAGATGGACATGTCAACTGATCAAGGGTCTATTCTTTTAACCTTTGACTTCCAATGCAATTTCCATATGTGACACTTCTGGTGACTTTGAGCATCGTTTGGCTCTCTGAAGCACTGTACATGCCTATCACAGTATGAAGAGGATGTGAAGAGCTACAAGTGGCTTCTGGTAACTGCACTGTGTTGAGGTTAAGAAAATGAAAATGTTGTGATTCTCCAAAGTAAGACTAAGAAGCTGAGTTCCAAGCAAAAGGTCCCACTATGCTGGACAAAACACTTCTAGCTTAATCTTAGTTTACTGTGGACAGAGGTTGACTGCATGAGACCTAGCATTGTATGTAAAACAGAGATGGAAAGACCACAAGAGGGGGTCATGACTAGACCAGTGTTTCTCAATCAGTTGTTCATGGACCTCCCATTGTCCATAAGATAAAAGATTATTTAAAAAAAAATTAAAAATCCACATATATTTGGATAAGCAAACAAAAAGGAGAAAAATAGGAGTAGTAAATACTACATTTAGCTTAATTTTTATTTCATTGAAAGTTAATGTTAGTATGGTAACATTGGACAGGAGGCAAGTCTTGTCTTTGGAAAGGTTAACCAGCACTGGTGCCACTTTCTACTTCACGATTAAGTGTAGCTGTTATTCTTGACATCTTTTTGACTTTTTAAGGAGTTCTAGTTGGCTACTGAAATTGCTGATTTGTTTTTTGGACTCAAAAGTTTACCACGAATTCTTTTCTCATATCGAGCTCATTGTTTTATTTTTTTGTCTTTCCTTCTTGTTGTACATATAGGTTGTAAATGTGCTTGCAGTCCCAATTCCATCAGCAGGAGTACAACATAGTAAATATTTATATGATGTGCTATTTCCACAGACTTCTAGCTGTCTGTAGAGTTGGGAAGATGTTTGGGTTTCGAAAGGAGAGGGCAAAGATCTTACAGGACTTTTCAAATCCCTTTGAAGAAAAGGGAAATCAGGAGAGAAGTGAGAAAAACTAAGATATGTGCATTTTAAAAATATGATTGTAAAAAGTTAAAATTCTTCTTCACCTTTCCCAGATTAGTTAACTAGATGTTGGGAACGCATGTTGTTTTCATAATGGATGTTAGCTACATTTCAGAGTTCAACTTTTTCCCCTTTTAAGGAGTTTTGAAGCATGCCATCTTGTTCCTGCTTATGAGAGATAAGTTGCAGAATTGACCAGCTGCACCCTTAATCCTTTGATATCCTGTAACCAGAACAAAGTTCTGGAAATCTCAGGCTGATGTAACACATATGGAGAACATTAGCTGCTCCTAGATGAGGTTTATAAAATACAAGCAGGTCCAAAATCACAATCATGTTAACACAACCTTTCCAATAAGAAGAAATTTGTCCATCAATCAGTGTCTGTTAGAGCTTATTACATGTGCTTGTGTTTTGAAAAGTCTGTCTGAAAATGCAAGACTCTCTGGAACTAATAAGATTTTGAAGTCCTAGGAGAAAATCAGGTGTGCTGGTGATTTGATATGGAAAAATACGAACAGATCAACACTGCAAATGAATAGCCACTTCACATGGTGATATGAGATGATATGAATGAGAATATATTTTGTTTATATTGTTCCTAGAGAAGACAGGAGATGACTGTAAACTACTGTTTTTCATGACGTAAATTTATACTCTGTTGCATTTGGCATCTTTGTAGTTGTTGGGTTGTTTTTTTTTTTTTAACAAGCCACTACTTAACTGTCTTACATTCATTTGTAAGTGTAGATTTTAATTTGTATGTAACAGAACAAATTGATAAAGAAGATGTGGTGGAGTCATTGTATTTGGAACAAACAGTTTTGGACTATCCTGTGAAGAAGCCAATATTGCTAGATTGTTGAGAATTATTACACCAGCTATTTTGCTTTGCCTGTCTGTAGGACAGGCATGGCTGCCCTACCAGCCATAGCATACCACCATGGCTGCAAGACAGAGTCTAGCAACAGGGATGGTTTGCCATTACTGCTGTGCTTTATCTGTAAGCTTTTAGGCTGTAAAGGTACCTGTGAAGGAAGGCTGCCAAAAAAGAGTACTAACATTCAGTAATCCTCCTTGGAATTCTCTTTATGGAGCATCTCAAAGTGGCTTTTGTATTAGGAGTGAAAATATGACCCATATGTGTAGCCATAGAGAAGTATCTTGTCGTGCTGTATCCTCAACAAGCTAAAATGACATGTTCTGCAATGAGAAATGAGGAAATGTCTCTTAATGAAAGGAAAAGAATATGTAAGAAAAGGGTGGTGGTGTGTCACTACAGGTATTTGCGAATGGCAAATTGTTATCCACAGTTCAGTGGGGATGTTTCACTCACGATGTTGTATAGATTCGTTCTCCATGCTCTCTTGGTTCGTAGCTTATTCTAAATGTAGGTGGGTGCTGATAGTTTGCAATTGGCAACCAACACTAACACCTAAGCAATGTGAGAGTTCACTAAAATAATAATAAAAATATACGTCAACATCAAAACTCAACTGAAATGAGAATGATTTGAAAGAAGAACCACAATAGTACATATGGTATTAATCCATGAAGTGTAGTGACAATAGAAACCTGATGAATTTTATTTATGAGGCAGCTTTTACCAGGTAGCCTAAATATTGTCAAGGTGGACAGAAATTGTTGACAACAATGAGGAACTGCTTTCTGAATTCTCTAGTCTTACTCAAGTGTTTGAGGCAACAGATAGCTGTCTCAGGTAGTCTTGATTGTGGAAAATGGCCAGACATGTCTGTTGTCCATCTATATCCACCCTTTTTTGATAAATGGGTTCTGGTATGTTTGTTTTAATGTTATTCTCTTTTCTGCTTGCCAGTGTCTGCCAATACATGCCTGGCATTAAGCCCCTTCAGACCAGGAGGAGTTCACTTTTGTCCTGAAGCATTGATGAAAGGTGGTGGTGTTTCAGCGGTTGGAAATGTTAATGAATGGCTTGTACTCAGCTGAATATAAACTGTGGTACATACTGCTCACAGCTGCTTCCCTCTTTTCTTTTTGGGGCAGGCTTCTTCACCCTCCGGAGTTTTCCACTTCTCTCCATTTCTTCTTTGTCTTTTTTCTTTCCCTGTTGACTGCCACCCACATGATTTGTCTCACAAGTTCTTTCTCTAGCCAAGGAAGACTGAGCATTGTTCACTTGAGATACCTTTTAAGAGTCTTCTGGTGAAAATCGTTAGAAGCCATTCCCAGAATCACAGAATGGTTGAGGTTGGAAGGGACTTCTGGAGGTCGTCTGGTCCAACCCCCCTGCTCAAGCAGCGCCACCTAGAGACAGTTGCCCAGGACCGTGACCAAATGACTTTTGAATATCTCCAGGGATGGAGACTCCACAACCTCTCTGGGCAGCCTGTTCTAGTTCTCAGTCACCCTCACAGCATAATAAAGTGTCGCTCTCCTTTTCCACAGGGGAAGAGGAATAGATGCACAAAAGAAAAGTCATAGACCCACAAGCCCACCACATGGGTCTCCTAATAGTATAGCAGCCATGACATTTTACCCTTGCCAACCTGCTACATCTGCTTACTGCTCACATAGTGATTTAGCTCAGCCCAAGAATTGGTTTCCAGCTTTGTCTGTAGCAATTGAATAAATTTTGTTTTATCTTAGTGAATTATATATATGGGAGCAAGGTATCTGAGTTCCCTTTGTTGTTCTGTCAAAAGACATCCTATATGTGTGCTGAATAGTTTTTTTTATCACAGATGCACCTGAAATGTAACTTGACTACATGAGTCATGCTGATGTGTAGAATTTAATTGCATTGTTTTACTTTAATCTTCTTCAAAGAGCTAAGCGCTTTTGAGTGTTATATTTGGAAATATTTGTTAAATCATTTTGTGTATACTGCAGCAGCATGTAAAAAAAAAAATCACACTTTATTGCCTTACTGTGTTTTTTGTGTAATTCAGTTCATCAAGGTATTTCATGTTGATTTCATTTTGCCTACAACAGATTTTAGCTGAGCTTAGTGATGCCTCATTAGGAGATATGTCATTGGAAGTCTTAAGACTAATCAGGGGGTTTTAGTATGTGCCTCTCTTCAAGGGGGGCTTTCAGTGTTTCATATGGAAAGCACAGCATATTTAGTGTTGCATTTATCCTTGGACCCAAGTCAAGATCCATTTATCAGTTATGGAAAGAGGACAAAAGCCCTGAGTAGAAAAAAGGCTGTTCTAATATCTTTGTGCTAAATGATAAGGAATGCACCTTAACAGCTTCCCTTTGGCTGCAGTTGGCAGGCTACACACCATTTCAGATATTAAATGATGAGTATTTAGTGGTAAGAATTATGAGTCTTTAGTGATAAAAATTACAAGTATTTAGTGTTGATGGTATTTTATTAGCTGTGCCATTTTAGTGAAAGAAGTTTTGCTTTTGGCCATATTGTGAGGCCTGCTTGTAGATTTTTATTTTGCATCCTCATGGTTTCAGTTAATATGCTAGAGTAGAGCTGAATCCCTGGGAAGATGGATGACAGCAAAATTTGAAGTAAAGACTATGTATATGTACCTATATTGAACCGCATGCAACAGCTCACTGTTCAAGCTTTGCCCTGGCTCCTACTAGAAAAGAGTCTAACAGTTAGTGTTTCTTGCCTGTTGCCATGAATTATCTACCACTAAGAGGGCTCGACTGCCCATGGCACAGAAAAATTCTCCAAGTCAGAGCTGCCCTTCTGCATCCAAGGGAAGCCTGCTTGGATTCATAGGTGTTCTGCCCACAGGATTGCGGGGAGGGATGTTTGGGAGAGAGAGACCAAACACTTATTCCATCACCTTCTTAGCCAAAATGTAAGCCATTAAGCATTTTATTGCTGTCTGATTCCATATTTTGGATCTCCATTCCCTCCATGCTTGAACAACAATATAATGTAGAAATGCTGTAATAAGGTCTCCCCAGAGCCTTCTCTTCTCCAGGCTGAACAACCCCAACTCTCAGCCTTTCTTCATAGCAGAAGTCTTCCAGTACCCTGGTCATTTTTGTGGCCCGTCTCTGGACCCGCTCTAGCAGGTCCATGTCTGTCTTGTACTGAGGACTCCAGAGCTGGATGTAGTACTCCAGGTGGGGTCTCATGAAAGCAGCATAGAGGGGGAGAATTGCTTCCTTGACTGCTGGCTTCTTATGCAGCTCAGGACATGATTGGCTTTCTGGGCTGCAAACATACATTGCCAGCTCATGTCCAATTTTTCATCCACCAGTATTGCCAAGTCCTTCTCTGCAGGGCTGCTTAATCCATTTATCCCCCAGTCTGTATTGATACTGGGGATTGCCCTGAACCAGGTGCAGGACCTTGCACTTGGCCTTGTTGAACTCCATGAGCTTCATGAAGTTCAACAGCTTGGTGTCATCTGTAAGGTCTGTAGATGCGCATGGATTTAAATAATGTGTGTTTCTGCATTCTTGGATCCAATCTTCATCTGGTATATTTTAGTCAGCAGCTCTAGTATTCGAACTATACTTTTACTGTCCATATCTGTAAAAGTAGTTGGAAATGTGGTAGTTTGATCGTCATCCTGCTGATGCATTGTTGTAAAAGAAGTGGTGTCTTGTTTACTTAGTGTGGCACCAGTTTGGCTCCAGCACCTGAGTATGCGTGATGAACTTTTGAACCTGCAGTATTGCCTGTGGGTTTGATACTGTTTTAAAGAAGTGAGCATTTGGGGTTTGCCTGGACATGATGTAATAAGATAATTGCAGAACCATTTAGCTTTTAACCACAGATACGGCCTTTTTTTTTTAATGTACTCTATTTAGCTTAACAAAATAAAATATTAATCTTCAGTCCCTGCTACTTCATCAATAGTTCCCCCTCTCTCCATGGGGTCACAGGTCCTGCCAGGAGCCTGCTCCAGCGTGGGCTTCCCATGGGGTCATAGCCTCCTTTGGGCACATCCACCTGCTCCAGTGTGGGGTCCTTCCATGGGCTGCAGGTGGATATCTGCTTCACCGTTAACCTCCATAGACTAGAGGGGCACAGCCTGCCTCACCATGGTCTTCACCACGGGCTTCAGGGGAATCTCTGCTCTGGTGCCTGGAGCACCTCCTTCCCCTCCTTCTTCACTGACCTTGGTGTCTGCAGAGTTGTTTCTCTCACATATTCTCACTCCTCTCTCCAGCTGCTGCTGCTCAGCAGGGGTTTTATTCCGCCGTCTTAAATACATTATTGCAGAGGCGCTACCACTGGCTGATTGGCTCAGACCCCCCCACCACTACCAAAACCTTGCCAAACAAACAATACAGTGTGCTAGCATTTAACAGTTTTTTTCAGATAAAATTCATATAGTAAAATTGGTGACCACATCTTATTTGTGTTTCTCTAAAGGGGAAATGTTGTGCCCAAATTAACTGTGTCACAGAAGAAATGCATGTTGCTTTCACAAATTTGTAAAGCATTATAAGGTTTCAAAGTGGAGATACCATTTTTTATCTACCATGAGTGTGCTTGAACATCCTGAAATTCACATGCTAATTTAGTAAGATGTGGTGATTGTCATTGGTCATGTTAAAAAAAGAAATTGTAGGTGCTTCTGCTGCTTACCATGTCTGGACAGAGCCTTATAACTTACTGTTTTATAATACCTGTATTAAATTGTGATAAAACTGATGGTTGATTTTGACTGCCCACAATATTTTTAGGCATTTAATGGTTTGATATTACATTGCATTTAAGTTACAGACATTTTTTAAAAAGAAATAAATATTGCTTAAACACTTAGCAATTTAAAAGTCAGGGGAATACAGTGTTGAAATTACCATAACTGTCTATAAATCACAAGAAAATAGAAGTGTTGCATGATGAAGGCAACTTAATCCCTACAAAGTACAGGTTTAGTATTTTGAGTCTGAATAAACAAATAATTTCCAAATAATTGTAAAGAGGAGACTATTTAAAACCTCAATCAGAAGCCATAGTAGCCTAAATTAAAGCACAGCAGTTGTCCACGTGTGAAGCATTTCTAACAACAAATGAAGAGTTGACTGAATCACGTTGGAAAATAAATTGTCTTTAGTTGTGATCTTTTCTTTTGGTTTTAATATGATACTGAACTTGATGCTGCTCACAGTATAAATTTTCAAGCAGCACCTTAAAAATACTGTAGTTACATTGCAGCTTCCAATTGCAAGAAGTAGGATGGTGAAGAATCTGGGGATTTGTCAGATAAATATTTTGCCTGGGTCTTACAAACACACACTCTTTGCCATGGGTAAGAGATGTCTGGGTGATTGAAAAGATTATTGCAGTTTGTGTAGTAGATGGAGGTGACTTTAGGCATGTGACATGGAGAATTGTATGCGGACACTTTCATTTCCTGTCTTGCCCAGTGATGATTGATCAGGGTCAGACTGTACACATCTCTTTCCTTATGCCAAGCAAAGTGGGGCAGCACGAGATCACTGTAGTAATTCGTTATGAAATAACTAACCAATAGCATACATATATCTGTGGGGCTTATCCCATCTCCAATACTATTTTGCTTTCTCTGCAGTTTTAGGAATACAAATTTATATAAGTCAATACTTATTCCACATCTTAAAGATCTTGCTTATCACAAGAGTAAGAAAAACTTCATTCTTCCATGATAAAAACCCCTGAAATTTCAGAAAGTGCAGATTCTACATGGCTTTGTTGCACCCTTAAAGAATTCTGATGGCCTCTGTTCCCCCTGATTGAGTGCTGATGGTCACTCCAGCAATTCCTTGTTTCTGAGCAGAGAGTTCAGTAGTGAGACTAAGACATGAATAGAGGTTAAAAATCTCCTGAACCTCACTCCCATCCAAAAAAAACGCTCCCTTTGCAGTGGTCTTTGCAGGTTTGAACTGATGCAAGTTAAATTCATGTTGCTTAGGTTTTTCAATGGAGAAGGAGTGAGATAAGCCACTTCCAATCTTGTCATTCCAATATATTTCTCTTTCAACAAACCTAGATGTATGTTCTTTTGATAGAAGTGTGCTGTGAATTTCAGGAAGTTCTAGTGTAAAAATAGAGGAGTTGTCAAAATATGATCGATATTGCCATTTTAATTGTACCCGCATTAGAGAAGATTATTTTTTCCTTTTTTCTCATGCGTCCCACAGGTCATAAATGTTGATGGAACAATGAGGAAAACCCTCCTAGAAGATAAGCTTCCACATATATTTGGGTTCACACTGCTGGGAGATTACATCTACTGGACTGACTGGCAGAGACGAAGCATTGAAAGAGTTCACAAGATAAAGGCTAGCAGAGACATCATTATTGATCAGCTGCCAGATTTAATGGGCCTTAAAGCAACAAGTGTTACCAAAGTGTTTGGTAAGCATGGACAATCATAAGATGGATCTATACTAGTTTCTAGATGGGCTTGCTTTCATTAAGCAACTGTTGATTGCTTGTAATGAATAACTGTGGTCTCATGTGTTTGAATCATTTTAAAGGAAAACTGCAGCTAATGTTTGTAAAGTTGGGAAAATACAGCACTGCAAAAGAAGTATGGGCTTCTAGTTTTTAGTGACATTTGACATAAGCTTTCCACAGCTTCCACTATACTCTTAATTTTTGTGAGGAGAATTTTATTCCTGCCTCCAATCTATAGAATCATTACTTCTGGTGCTCACAGAATTGCTCCATTTTCTGTTGCTCTTTTCTTCCAGTACAAAATCCCAGTGATGTTCAGTTAGCAGAATGCTTTTTACTGTTGGGTGGTATAGGCAGAGTTAGTGGCTTGTAACATTGCCTAAAAGCACGTGGCACTTAAATATTAACTTTAACACCTAAATTGTACTTAAATCTTAACAATTAAATCTTGCCCTTAGCATGGGATCAGCAGCTGTAGTGCTCTGTGTTCTTCCACTGCATCTGCTGAAAGGTGCAGCCAGTGTTTTAGGTCCTCTGCTGGCATTCATAGGACCTCCTGGCTTCAGTAGTAACTCATGAGAGGTGCATGTTCACCACAGATCTGTTTACCACCTGCAACATTGGAGTCTGGGCATAGCAGTAGACGGATTTGTTGGTCAGCTGTTAAAATTACTGAGAATAGTTGCAACAGAATCATGTAAAGTAGGTTGTCAAATTACACCCTGCCAGTACATGGATTTCTAGCCTTTCAGGAAGCTTTACTTAAAGGATAACGAAGTCCTCAAGCTGCAAGTTGCAGCATCAGTCTGAAATACGTATCCCTAAAAAGGGAAAATTAAAAGAAACTTGGTGGAGACTGACCTTGGAGATTTTTTTGTGATAAGAGTCTTTAAATACCTAAATCCTCAGTTCCAGCAGATGGAGAAATGCAGTCATTTATCTTTCGGTCCTTACTTTCCCCTCCGCATTCCCTCCCCATCTGGTCATGGCTGTTCAGACAAAAAAATAACTGAGATTGTGGTGATCTTCTTGGAATTGCTTCTGCCAGTGAATCTTCTCAGCTTTAAATTAAACCACTGGGAAAGAACTGCAGTTATCCAGCTCTTTTCTTACCATTTTGTGTCATTGTACATTTGTAAAACTGGTGGTTTCAAAGAGGTACAAAGATGAGGCACTTGGCCAAAATTAACCAATCTGAACAGGGATGTAATTACCTGCCTTCAGTGAAGGAATTTAATCTTTGGGAAAACTAGAAGGATATGTTTGTAGCTGTTAATTGTCTATAGGAGGGATAGAACCAGCTTCCTAATCCTTGGGTAGAAGGAAAGAAACAGTTTTGAATGTTTTTGGTTTTTTTTTTTTAATTCCCTGTTGACAACCCATAGTGTTAACTCATTTGGAAAAATTATAATTACACTGCATTTCCGCTCCCCTTTCCCCCCCTACCTCCACAGTGCACCGATATCTGTTTTGTTTTGTTTTGGTTTTTAAGGAACTAATTCATGTGCAGAGAACAACGGAGGCTGCAGCCATCTGTGTTTCTTTACACCCCAGGAGACCAGGTGTGCCTGTCCCATTGGCCTTGAACTGTTGAGTGACATGAAGACTTGCATCATTCCTGAAGCCTTCTTAGTTTTCACAAGCAGAGCAGCAATTCATAGGATTTCCCTTGAAACCAATAATAATGATGTTGCTATTCCTCTTACTGGAGTCAAGGAAGCATCTGCTCTGGATTTTGATGTCTCTGATAACAGAATCTATTGGACTGATGTTAGTTTGAAGGTATGACTGAATTCCCTGAACACAAGCCACAGAGCAATTACTTTGATCTAACAAAGGTCTCTGTTACATGACCTGTCCTACAGTTGCTGATGTTGTCATTGAATTGCATCCAAGGAGTCTCTTGGAGATCAAGACAGTTGCATTGTTGAATGCACAGTTAGGTTGCAGACATCTTCCTGCTTCAAATAAAAATCCAAAGTGGTGTCTGGTCTTACCAAATGCCTCAGTCTTGGATGCTGCACGTGTTGCATCCATATACGTATCTATTGCAGAAAAGCTGGTTTCATGTCACGTAGCAGAGTAATTTAAACATTGAGCTTGGCAACCCTCCGAGCTTTCTGTCCTCTTCCAGTTTTGACTTGGAAGGCAATCTTACTCAATATTAACATTTGGCATGTGAACGTGGGATTCATTGCTGTTAGTCTGTGGCTCCAGCTTGGCACGGAAGAGGCCAGGGAACTTGTCCAGTCACCTCCAGACTGTGTTAAGCCCCCACCTGCCCCCAGTTCTATCTCAGTGCCTTCCCCAGGAGTTTGACATTTCTTGTGACATGTTTGGTTCACATCCAGCTGCATGCTAAAGTGAGTATTGTGCTCTTCATCAGTGTTACTTTGCTTTTTGAAGTGAATTAAGTAATGGTAGAAAATGACAGATTCACTTCACTGGAACTGAATTCTTCTGTTTAGCCTCTTAATAGATTTTCCAAGAGCAATCAGAAGTTTCCTTGCCCATATCCCTAAGCCGTAATAGGGAAAAGCTCACTTTTAGTGACTGCAGGGCACATGCAGTTTCCATAGCCTCTCTGTGAAAACTAATGAGGGTTGGGTTGTGCTTCGGCATTAACAGTGCTGCTTGTGGTATGGATACCTCTCCTTCAGGAATAGTGCCAATGTAATAAATTAGCATACTGCAGACACAGTTAGTAAATAAGTCTCATGCAAGCACATGGAGAGATGGAGCTATGGTCGTCTTAACCATTTGTAGTGGAAAACTACTTCATTACTTCAACTGCGTCAGTGCATAGATCCCAGTCTTACTGAATGCAGAACTGGAAAACATTTTACTTGTTTGTGGCCTCCTGAATTATCCAGCAGTGTATTTTCATATACATATGAGTGTAAGTCTCAGCATGTCTGGGTTTTCACTCCCCCTGTCCCCCCACCTCCTGCAGCTTAGCAGCAGGTAGTGTAACTTCAGAGCCCATAGTCATCTCCCTTTTCTTTGGTGACCACCACTTCTCTGATCTCCTTCTGCCTCTGGGTATATGAGGACTTGTTTTCAAAAAGGGATTATACTTTTTCTGAGATGTGGGTTATACCTGTAAAAATATACTACATGATTTCTGGTTTTGACATTTACCTTTAAAAATATAAAATTTCTCTTACCCTGATACATTCATTTATCAATTTATTAATAAATTAATATCTGAAATGTTAGCAGGCATGTAGAATGATTGCTTAGTGTTGATAATAAGGGTGGGTAATTGTACATTGGTCCTGGAAGTTACCAATGATTTACCTGGGGGTTGTTTCAGTGCTCCTTGTTAGGAGTGGCTTGTTTATAGTCCTTGCCCTATGACTTGTTTTCTTGAGTGTGCATAACTGAAATGTAGATGGGATCAGCAAACTTGCCTCCAGGTGACTGATCATGAGAAACAATTTAATTCAGTTTTCTCTGAATTGAGATGTGTTTCTGAGGCTTAAGACAGTGAATTAAGTAATTTTAAAAAACAACTTCTTGTGCGCAAATAGAAGAGAGAGAGAATGGGCAAGAAAGAATCTGCAGATACCTAGTGCTTTCTGAAAATAATATCCTTTTAAGATGTCTTGGACTGGTCATCAGAAACCACTAGCTTTCTGAAAATTCAGGTCTTTTTATCCTGTGAATTGCTATATCTTTTTTGACAACAGAAGACTATTTAAAAAAATGTAACATTGGCTAATTTTTTTTACTAATTTATTTTTGTACATAAACTTCATAATAATTATTACTTTTTATTTCAGTGGGGTATTCATAAACGCTGTAATATTTTTACACAATTGTTTTCCAGACCATAAGCCGAGCTTTCATGAATGGGAGCTCTGTTGAACATGTGATTGAGTTTGGGCTAGATTATCCTGAGGGAATGGCTGTAGACTGGATGGGAAAGAACCTCTACTGGGCAGATACTGGAACCAATCGCATTGAAGTAGCCCGCCTGGATGGGCAGTATAGGCAGGTCCTTGTGTGGAAGGACTTGGACAACCCAAGGTCTCTGGCTCTTGATCCTACCAAAGGGTAAGGGACAGTGTTGTCTTTCAAAGCTTTGTGTGCATATTCTTGTATGTTGCAAGTTAATTGGCAGTTTATATAGCTCCATTTCTTCAGGGTCTTAGAAAAGACAATAAACGCTCCACAACCCTATGGGTTACAATGAAATACTAAGAATTGTCAAACATATTTTTCTGCCTTTGTCTAAAAAAAGAGTACTGTAGTACTGCACATAACCACATGGGTGGTTTTTTGTTTTTTTTTTTAAGGAACTGGAAATAAATTTAGAAAAATCAAAGCATGCAGCTAAACACAATCTTACCTAGCTGATGTACTCTTTTTGTTCCACTTCTCATTGCAGATACATGTACTGGACTGAATGGGGAGGTAAACCTAGGATTGTTCGAGCATATATGGACGGTACAAACAGCATCACTTTGGTGGATAAAGTGGGTCGTGCCAATGACCTCACTATTGATTATGCAGACCAAAGGCTATATTGGACTGACTTAGACACAAGCATGATTGAGTCATCAAATATGCTAGGTAATCTGATATGTTACACCAGCCAGTAGAGAAACACGCAGTGACAATAGTAAAGCAATTGAATAATATGAAATTGGAATAATATAATTGATATTAAATATGTTTGTATATTTTTCTTATGAGAGAAAATAGAGAGTTAAATGTTTAAGGAGACTAAAAGAAAGCTTCCTAAAGTAATAACCATAGGATGGCTTATAATAATAAAGGGGTCCAGGAAGGCTGGGTGTTCTTCAAGAAGGAAGTCTTAAGGGTGCAGGAGCAGGCTGTCCCCATGTGACGTAAGATGAACTGGTGGGGAAGACAACCGGCCTGGCTGAACAGGGAGCTTTTGCTGGGACTCAGGGAAAAAAGGAGAGTTTAGCACCTTTGGAAGAAGGGGCAGGCAACTCAGGAAGAGTACAGGGATCTTGTTAGTCATGCAGGGAGAAAATTAGAAAGGCAAAGGCCCAGCTAGAATTCAATCTGGCCACTGTTGTAAGAGATAATAAAAAATGTTTCTACAAGTACATTAACAACAAAAAGAGAGCCAAGGAGGATCTCCATCCTTTGCTGGATGTGGGGGGGGGAATATTGCCACTAGGGATGAGGAAAAGGCTGAGGTACTTAATGCCTTCTTTGCCTCAGTCTTTAATAGCCAGACCAGTTATCCCCAGGGTATTCAGCCCGCCTGAGCTGGAAGACAGGGACAGAGAGCAGAATGAAGCCCCCATAATCCAGGAGGAAAGAGTTAACGACCTGCTACACCACCTGGATGCTCACAAGTCTATGGGGCTGGATGGGATCCACTGAGAGTACTGAGGGAGCTGGCACAGGAGCTTGCCAAGCCACTCTCCATCATCTGTCAGCAGTCCTGGTTAACAGGGGAGGTCCCTGATGACTGGAGGCTTGCCAATGTGACACCCAAAGAGGATCCAGGGAACTACAGGCCTGTCAGCCTGACCTTGGTGCCAGGGAAGATTATGGAATGGTTCATCTTGAGTGTGCTCAACAGGCATGTGCAGGTCAACCAGGGGATCAGGCCCAGCCAGCATGGGTTCATGAAAGGCAGGCTGGACCGATGGGCCAAGGCCAACTGTATGAGGTTCAACAAGGCCAAGTGCTGGGTCCTGCACTTGGGTCACAACAACCCCATGCAATGCTACAGGCCTGGGGGGAAGAGTGGCTGGAAAGCTGCCTGGCCAAAAAGGACCTGGGGGTGTTGGTTGACAGCCGGCTGAACATGAGCCAGCAGTGTGCCCAGGTGGCCAAGAAGGCCAACAGCATCCTGGCTTGTATCAGGAGTAGTGTGGCCAGCAGGAGCAGAGAGGTGATTGTCCCCCTGTACTCAACGCTGGTGAGACCGCACCTGGAATACTGTGTCCAGTTTTGGGCCCCTCGATACAAGAAAGACATTGAGGTGCTGGAGCATGTCCAGAGAAGGGGAACAAAGCTGGTGAAGGGTCTGGAGCACAGGCCTTATGAGAAGCGGCTGAGGGAACTGGGGTTGTTTAGTGTGGAGAAGAGGAGGCTGAGGGGAGACCTTATCGCTCTCTACAACTACCTGAAAGGAGGCTGTAGTGAGGTGGGTGTTGGTCTGTTCTCCCAAGTAGTTAGCGATAGGACAAGAGGAAATGGGCTCAAGTTGCATCAGGGGAGATTTAGATTGGCTATTAGGAAAAATTTCTTCACGGAAAGGGTAGTCAAGCATTGGAACAGGCTGCCCAGAGAGGTGGTGGAGTCACCATCCCTGGAAGCGTTCAAAAAACGGGTAGACGTGGCACTTTGGGACATGGTTTAGTGGACATGGTGGTGTTGGACTGATGGTTGGACTGATGATCTTAGAGATCCTTTCCAACCTTAATGACTCCTAGTTTCACTTTCATTCAAAAATAATCCAGCCATCAGGCCAGGAAACATGAAATTAATTATTACTCTACCCTTAATCAGATTAGTGGTGGACTTGGTAGTGTTAGGTTAATGATTGGACTGGATGATCTTAAAGGTCTTTTCCAACCTAAACGATTCTATGATTCTGTGATTCTATAATGATGGTGAGATATGATGTCATTTCTCTTCATTGATATGAAACTGCCTGTGTTTTACCAAAGCAGAGATGACCTCTTGAGTTTCTCAAAGTGAGGACAAGTTACAAGTTCACTGTAAACCACCCCTGACTTTCCAGTCTGGACATGTAATTTTCTGTTGAAGTAGTATCTCTCTTTCCAGCTTCAGACTAGTTGTATTAGTTCTAAACCAAAACCAAAATACTGCTTGCATTTCCTACAGTCTGAAGGGTTGTGCAGCTACTTCTGCAATGTATCATAACATGTTTCGTACACACTTTACACATTTTCATATCTTCCATTGAAATTTTGTTTATACATGCAAGGGGTGTGCTAAGATTTACTAAACTTTCACATTGATATTGACATGATAACTAACTGGATAAAAGAAGGGAGTTTTGTTTTCTGCAGCTGGCATAGAGCTTTTGTATCATCCAGATGTTTTGTAAATATTAAATCATCTTCAGGATTTTAGCTGAGGCAGATATGAATTCCTTTTTGAGAAAACAGAGTTTATGTAAGTTTCCAAATGCCATACAGTGAATCAATAACAGGATCAGAAATGGAATCCAGAAGTTCATGACCTGACATCCTATCCCTTTTCCATTTCCAAAGAGAGACCTTTGGTGAGGTGGGAATTAATGCCTCTGGGATTCCAATGTAAAAATCAAAGTTTATGTGGCAGAACATATGGTATTTAAGCAAACTCATACAGGATTGTTACAGCAGTGCTCTGATTGATGACATATATAATTTCCCTGCAACTCTTTTTTTTTCTTTGTTTTAATCTGTGAAGAGTGAGAATTTTTTTAAGGTGTTATTGTGTGTGCATATCTTCAGAGTACAGAGAATCTACTAAGGTCAGGAAAACAGAATGATGCAGTTTTGGATTCTGAGGCTATTTCTGATTTTGCATTTCTTGTATTTGTTGCTTTGGGATGATAATTACTGAATGGTTGTTACTGTTTAGAAATTGTTTCTTTACCTAGAGTTAGGATTTTTCCTACCCAAAGGGCGTGATCTAGCAAAGCTCTCACTAAGCTTCTGCATTATACTTAGAGAAACAAAATAGCTGGAGGTAAGCTTGAACTAGAAACTGATTGTGGCGTTGAGAAGAAACACAATATTGAAATCATCTGTGGTAAATTAAACTGGTTCTAAAGCTGAACCTACTGTTAACATTTATTTGTGGTGAGAAAGTAGAAGGATGACTGCTGAAGCTAACAATATGATGTCTTTTTAGTTAGGAGATTATAAAGACTCAGGTAGACTTCTAGCAAGTGGTCTCATTGGTTAAGGAAATGTTATTAGGCTTGGCCTACGTTATGCAGTGCTGGTCTCCTTGCCAGGAGAGACCTGAATGAGTGTAGCTGATAGAAACGTCAACCATGCCAGCCATGAATAAAGAACTCTTAAGTGGATGAATGAATGCTCTCCCAGCTTAATCTTGTACATTATAAAGATTACCCAGCAGGAAAAAATCACTCTTTTGGGAGATTTTCCTCCATCTACTGACTATCAAAATACAAGTGGCTTATCTGCTTCCTTCAAAAGACCCTATCTCCTGAATTCATCACTGTGGACCAGAATTGCTCCAAGAAATATCTGAGAGCATGCAAGATATCTGTGCCCCTAACTTGGACACTTCAGATGCCTAAAAGTGGTTGGGAAGGTTGCCTCTGTATTTAGTTTTGGTGGTTTATAGTGAAAAGGCTTCATGTTCTAGTTTTGGGTTTTTTTCATTCTTTCTCCAGTCTTGGCCAAATGGAAAAGGGCATGATGGAAAGTAGAGCAGGGGAAAAAAAAAGAGGTGTTCTGTAGAATCTAGCATTGGACGTTTGTTTGAGGCAGGAGGAGATGATGCTGCTGAAGGCTACGTCTTCATTTGATGTAAAGTGGCAGAGATTCATAGAGATTTATGCTTGAAAATGTTTAGGAAGGTGATTTACAGTAAGACTTTATCTACTTTAATAGGGAATCTCTGGCAGAGGCCATCTAATGCTCTAGAAGGTGTTAGATCTTTTGTGAATGTTGCTAACTGAGCCACTGAGTGTGAGATTATTGGGATTTCTACCAAACAAATGGCTTCGTAATCTCTTGGGGTAGCTGTATGTTAAATTGCACTGCAAAAGATTTGTGTTTCTTGAGTGAAACACCATAATTTGTCACAGCTGTTTCTCTGTGAATCTTAAGTTTGTTGTATGTTGTTGCTTTTGTGCATATTAATTGGGTTTTTTATTGGCCTAAGTGATTCCTGGAGCTGATAGTATTCTTGAATACATTTTCCAATATCTATTTTGGATGATAAACATGAGACATATACGGTAGTATTTATTTAAATGACGATACACTGGCACAGTTTCAAATTGCTCTATAGGCAAGAGGGTATCAGGATAGGGTTTTTGAATGCAAGTGTTTAGGTTACCTCTTGAGCAGATACTGCTTAATAATGAATCCCGTGATGCTGACTTGGGAAATGAGGTTTTATTTTAATAAGGGAAGAAAAGTCTTTTTCTTGATGCCAGTCACACTCTTCATTTCATGACTTGGGAATTGTCCTTTAGTTGATTATCCTTACTTTTGCAGGACAAGAACGAGAAATCATAGCAGATGATTTACCTCATCCATTTGGATTAACCCAATACAGTGACTACATCTACTGGACAGACTGGAATCTTCACAGCATAGAAAGAGCAGACAAGACCAGTGGGAAGAACAGGACACTTATTCAGGGCCATCTGGATTTTGTGATGGATATATTGGTCTTCCATTCTTCACGTCAGGATGGCTTGAATGATTGTGTGCAAAATAATGGCCATTGTGGTCACTTGTGCCTTGCCATACCAAATGGTTTTAGGTGTGGCTGTGCTGCTCATTATACCTTGGATCCCAACAGCAGGAACTGTAGTTGTAAGCCTTTTTGTTTGCTACTATATTCTTTAGTGCTTCTGGCTCCCAGGTGCTTGTGATCTCTTTCAGTATAGAAAGGGGAGAGATATCAAAAGTCCATTTCCAAGGTTCTGACATTAAAGGTGGTCTTTAAATATGAGGACAGAGTATGGAGTTTTATATCCATTTTTGTGACATGAATTAGGGGTGAAGATTTGTATTCCAAATGTTAGAAATAACAGCGCTGTCAAGTCTGGTCTTTCTTGTTTTACTAGAAGTGCTTTCTAGGTCATTCAGCTGTGTGATTGAAGCTTTCCCAGTCCTTACCTTAGTGTGTAGGTGGGTGCAAGAGATATTCTAAACAAAAAATGTCTTTTTCTCTTAAGTGTTTAATAAAGACAGCAAAAATAACATCCAATAAAACAGCCTCCTAAGTAGTCTGTGCAATGTGCGGATGCACTTGAATTCATATAAGCTTGTTTTCCCCTTGCATGTGATGTTATGAGCCTGCCAGTTCACTGGTTGTCCAATAAGAATTTAAGTTTCTAGTAAAAATAGCAGATGAATACAAAATGGACTGTTGACTTAAAAAAATCAAACCAACAAAGCTTCAGGCATTGTGGCACAGTAGCATATAAGGAAATTTTAACTGGAAAAGATGGGTTTATGAAAGGCTGGTCCTGCTTGACCAACCTGATCCCCTTCTATGACAAGGTGACCCGCTTAGTGGATGAGGGAAAGGCTGTGGATGTTGTTTACCTGGACTTTAGTAAAGGCTTTGACACCGTCTCCCACAGCATTCTCCTGGAGAAACTGGCTTCTCATGGCTTGGATGGGTGTACTCTTCACTGGGTGAAAAGCTGGCTGGATGGCTGAGCCCAAAGAGTTGTGGTGAATAGAGTTAAATCCAGTTGGCAGCCGGTCACAAGTGGTGTTCCCCAGGACTCAGTGTTGGGGCCAGTTCAGTTTAATATCTTTATCAATGGTCTGAATGAGGGGATCAAGTGCATGCTCAGTAAGTTTGCAGACAACACCAAGTTGTGTGGGAGTGTTGATCTACTTGAGGGTAGAAAGGCTCTCCAGAGGGATCTGGACAGGCTGGATCAATGGGCTGAGGCCAACTGTATGTGATTCAATAAGACTAAGTGCTGGGTCCTGCACTTGGGTCACAACAACCCCACGCAACGCTACAGGCTTGGGGAAGAGTGGCTGGAAAGCTGCCTGGTGGAAAAGGACCTGGGGGTGTTGGTTGACAGCTGGCTCAATATATTAGCAGTGGATTTGGTAGTGTTAGGTTTACGGTTGGACTTGATGATCTTAAAGGTCTTTTCCAACCTAAGTGATTCTATGATAATACAGAAAAACCTGTGACTGTGTATTGCCCACTGTCACTGGAGTTACTTAAATTCCACATGGGGAACATAGTTATTTTATAATATGAAAAGGAAATACTTTCTGGGTGAGGGTGTGCACATTTGCCCTCCAGAAGTACACAAAGAAACCTTTTCAACTTAACAGCAAAAATGTCCAGTTATGAATTACCTTAGTTTTCATTGTGAATATAATTGTCTCTCTGGGATTTTGTCCTAAATATTCTTTCCTCTCTATGCGGGTGTATTTTTGACTGTCTGAGTTGCATTTTCTTATGCATTCTGTTTCGGCTTGTTTCAGCCCCTGCCAGCTTCCTGTTGTTTAGCCAGAAATCTGCAATCAGCCGGATGATACCCGATGATCAGCAAAGTCCAGATATTATTCTGCCTATGCATGGGCTACGGAATGTCAAGGCTATTGATTATGATCCCTTAGATAAATTAATCTACTGGGTGGATGGACGTCAGAATATTATAAAAAGAGCCAAAGATGATGGCACTCAGGCAAGTTTACGTGGTGTATATAGTTTTGTGTTGGTCTTTTTGTGTGCTTTGTACTTTATGCTTGACTTTCCCCTGCCATCCTCTGCACCAAGGAATCATCAGTTTAAACTTCACTCTTGCCAGCACTTATTCATGTATATTCTATTTATATGTGAAAATTACTGAAGGCTTTTAGGATTGTGATTTTAATTTATACACAAAGAAGTGTAATAGAATATATACATCATATGTATCTGAAACTATAAGCCTTGAATTGCAATCTTTAGTTAAGGATGGGCACTGAACTGAGACAGACTCACTGTTTATACTTAGGACAGATAAATTGTATTCTAAAATCAATACTGTGCATGCCAATTGTGTGATAATATTGTCATCATTGTAAAGCTCTCTCAAAATGAAAAGTCAGCTATTCAAGCTGTAGTTAAACCCTGAGTGAATTACTGAGTTGGGGACATTATTCTTTTGCACTAGTTATTCACACAACAGTGGACAGAAGTGTACTGTTCTTCCAGGCAGTGTTACGTGTTAACATAGCTTAACTCCCAGGTCAAGATAACAGATCCTTTAAAAACTATGCTTTGAATAAGAATATAAAATGAAATGGAGAATGGACAAGTTATATTTTCCTAGTTCTTGGTCAGTTGTACCTAAACAGTATGACATGATATCAATGGAAATAGACTGGTCTCTTCGTGCATCTAGACACTCAGAGTTTTTACGGTTTCCTTTAAAGGAAGAGATGACAATTTTATTTTTTGGCCATTTCTTTTAAGATTGGGAGGAGGTATGCTGGGATGAGCACCTAGCTGGGTTGTGGATGAATTTTGAAGAAGTTTTGCTCTTGCTTTTTGGGATTATGCTAGGTGCTAATTAGTGTAGTCTGGCTTCTCTTTGGTACTTGCTAAGTGCAAATTGCAATGGAGACTCATTTGCTCTGTGTTTTCCTCTACCTTGGACACGCAGCTTTGAAGTGCAGATCCCCTGCAAATTTTGACTTTCCATTTTTCACTAACTATATTTACTTAATTTTGCTAAATCGTGCTGTTTGCAGATGATACATATGAATTTCATACCTGGGTAATGTTACATTTGATTTCAGGAAAAGAATGATTTTTTTTTTTATTTCTAGGCACACCATCAAGACAAAATAGGTGTAAAGCTTTATATAAAAAGAAGAAAGCCTGTATATCACTATGCAGAACTTGAGGGGTTAAAATCAAATTGTGGCAATATAACTTTCACAAGTAATGTTGTGTTGGGTAATTCATTTGACTTCAGCTGAGCATGGAATGGTGTCTTCAGCTTTCTTGACCCGTATGAACTTTCTCTGGTACTGTTTTTGTGTTTGGATTGGGAGCACCACATTAGGACACTTAAGGAAGCCACTACTTTCCCTTCACCGTTATCCTGTCACCAGAAGCAGTCACCTTTGAAGGCTACTTTGATGTTGGGAGTCCTGCCAGCAGTATTACTATCCCAATGGCACTGGGATTGGCTGTATGCTAGTGGAGCCTGTGTAACGTTAAACAAACAACAGAAAGATTATTTTCCTTTATGGATTTTTTTAATATGTTCTAGTGCTTTTCAGAGAAATAAAGTATTGAAGTCTATGTTAGTATTCAACATAGAGCTAAAAAGCGTAGTGAATAGTGTATGTTAGTTAGATTGGGAGGGCTTGAGGGTTATGATTCCAAGAACTTGGCAATAATGTCAAGTTTTGTAAGGGCTATCATAAAGACGTGAGGTAATGTTGTTAGTATGGGGGTGAGGCAGAGCTGTAGCCATTTGACATGTAAGCAAACAGAACCAAGTTTCATTAAAAGATTTTCATTTTTAAGAGAAGCCAGGACTTAAAGAAAATCAGTATCTACTACACTACAAATAATAAAGTAAGGAGACTTTAACAAGAGAGAGAGATTTGTTCAGCTGACTGCATAACAGTGCAGGTCTGGCCAGAAGGCTGCTTTGTTTCTTGCATTGTTTCATTCAAGATTGTTCCATGCATAAACATTCACTATTGTTTTCTTCCATCTCTTCCTAATTAATTCTACTTATAGGAGGCCCCACAACTGCTTTCTGGGGAGTTTTGCATAATCTTACAGATTTTGTCCAGATGTCTTTCCTCTGATGCACAGTTTGAATCAAGTATCTTTGTTAAGCTTTATCACATTTCTTGTATTTGTTGTTTCCTTGTGGGTGGTTTTAGCTGTTTCTGGACAGTCAGGTAGGTAAACTATGCTTTCTGTGCATCAGTGTTCTTCAATCAATAATCAGAATAATTACTGGAAATTGTTCCCCATATGTTGTCTTGCAGCCTTTCACTGTCATGAGTACTCCAAACCAAAGCCAGAACCCAGAGAAGCAACCACATGACCTCAGCATCGATATATACAGCCATACCTTGTACTGGACCTGTGAGGCCACAAATTCAGTCAATGTCCACAGGCTGAACGGCGAGTCAATTGGGATGGTGCTACGAGGGGATCATGACAAGCCCAGAGCCATTGTAGTGAATGCAGAGCGAGGGTGAGATTCTTTTCTGTACCTTGTACACAGCGTTCTTGGGATGTATATCAGCTCTGTGTTTGAACCTTGTGTTGCATCTGTATATTTTAAAAAGGAGATTTTTTGCATATTTGATTGTTCAGGATGTAGGTGACTGCCTGTCCGATTCTGCCTTTTAAAGGTACCCAGCTTTCTCTTCCTCTTCTCTTTGCTGCCTTCTCTGGTGTGCTGACTTAGACATTCACACAGCCACGTGGTGGGTTATAATGAGGAACTAACCCAGGTGGGGAAAGCAAAGCAAAACCACCTTATGCTGTTTGCTGCATGAGTGCACAGCCCTGCCACCTAATAGGAAAAACAGGAGAGTTTACACCGTGTTTATATCAGCTGGGGATCTGGCTCGTAAATGTTTGGTCATCATAAAACAAATGTTTCCAGGAAAAAAACCCAGATCTCTCATATGATACAACTATTCATGCTAATGTAATAGTATAAAGTTAAACAAACAACCGGTTGTTCTTCCTTCTGTGATCTTTGCTCCTCTCAAGTTTGCTATGAAGTTCTGCTTGCTGAGAAGGAAGGCAATGCAGAAGTAGAGGGGGTAACGGTTGATGTATTTTGTCAGAAAGAGCTCCTGGGCTTTGATCCACAGATGGGGATGGCTTTACCCAAGGATGGTTGCAGAAAGTCTGTGCTAGTCTCTTACGACCCCCACCTCCACTGCAGGAACAGTGCTGCCAGTGCAGCTGTGCTGAGTGCTGAGGCATTTTATGGCCTGGTGAATTAAGGGCAAATGCTATTAATTTCAGGCTATCTGGATATGCCAGTTAGCAAATGTTTGGGGTTCTGCAGCTGACAGATCTGGATCTTTGCAGCTGGGAGCAACAGTCACAGCAGTCATCCCTGTGTAAACCATTCCCACTTACAACATAGAACCTGTGTGCAAAGGTGAGTTGCCTCCCTTCTGAAGCTCTCAGTTAAGTGGCTGGTGTCTTTGTTCTCAGGTACATGTACTTTACCAACATGCAAGAGCGAGCTCCCAAGATTGAGCGTGCAGCCCTTGATGGCACAGAGAGAGAAGTGCTTTTTACAACTGGGTTGATCCGACCAGTAGCACTGGTGATTGACAACAAACTTGGAAAGCTTTTCTGGGTGGATGCAGATCTGAAGCGCATTGAAAGCTGTGATTTGTCAGGTATGTGGTATACGGTTAAACATTTGGAGTGGAGTGTGTGTACGCATAGGACATCATTCCCTCTTTGATGCTGACCCCAGTAACTTCTGTCTCCACTGTTGCCAGTTCTGTGCAGGCAGTCACAGATAACAATTGCTGGTGGGCTCCCATGTTTGATGTGATTAGAATAAATGAGCCTGTAATGATTGCCACCCTCCAAGAGAACCATTTGACTTTCGATATGTTCTGAAAGCAACTCTTGCAAGATCAGATTTAAATAGGTGTTGCCAGTCATGGAACCCCTAAATCACCACCCCCGTGCCTTTTTTTTTTTTTTGTTATGGTTTGAAAAGTTTGCATAACTCTTCAATTTTTATTTCTCTGGAGTTTACAGCTTAGTAAATCAAGGTAGCTTGAAAAACAAACAGAAGGAAGAGGAATGGCTTTCTGTGCTGCAAAACAGTGGAGAGATGTCAACTCATGGCAGTTTTCCCATATTAGCAAGATAAAGCACTACTCCATGTGCATAGCAATAGCACCACATGGATCTTAGAGAGTACTGTTCATCATTGACTTTTAAAAGCACTTGGTAGTGCTGAAGAAGTGGAGAAATGGGCTTGCTCATCTGGTGAGCAGTATAGCACAGAGGATCCAATGCCCTACTTTCTGACTCATGATTCATTCTTTCTTCATCATCCATGTATCAAGAAATGAAACTCCTAAAGGAAGTGCAGAGAGAAGTGAACTAGTGTGAGGGAGTAGAAGGTGGGCTGTCGTAGTGATTGGCATCTGCTGTAAAAGGCTGATTCTCCAATTTTTGTTGGCTCTTCTCTTCTTGCCATGTAGTCACATCCTTCCCTTGTGTTGTAGTGAGGAAATGAACTAAACCAGGAGAAAATTACTCACTTTTCTAAGAGGACAGTTTACTTTTGAGGACCTAAATCTGACTCAAGGTCAGAATTCGGTCTCTTCTGCCAAAGAGGGGATAAAAACATGAAGCTGGAGCTCGGAAGGTAAAGCAGCCCATGCCTTTCATCAGTTATCAAGCTGGATAGGGGGTGTTGTCAAACTGCCTGTGTAGACACAAAATGTCCAATCCAGGATAGGCATCAGAACCTACAAAGATATGTAGGAGAAAAGAATATAGGAGGGAGGCAAGACTTGAGCTATGATACAACTCACGTTTGAGAAGAAAAGGTTGACAGAGTGGGAGACATAACACAAAATGCATCAGAGATACTGAGTGGGTTTTGTCTAGTGATGAAAGGAGAAGTGCTATAGGAGGAGATCCAAAAGTAAAAGGGCAAGATCGAAAAGCACTTTATCATGCAGGTTTTGAGGCTGAAGTGGTATCTACAAACGCAAGAGAGAGAGAAGAGGCACCAAAGAAGATTATGTGGAAATCATATTGTTTAGGAGAGGGGGAATGTACCAGGGAGAAGTTAATGAATTGAGAAGGGAGGACAGGATCAATAACTAGTGCTGCTACTGATAAAAATGTGGTCCCCATTTAATAGGAAGCCATATTATTTAATGAAGCTGTAGTATACAGTGGGCCTAGCTATGCCTAGGTCTTCTACTTGTATGTATGTAAGCATCCTTTTTTCCCCTTTGATTTAGCACACATGCAAGGTTGAGTCACAGCTAGCAGATGGGGGCAGGCAGGCTGCAGGTGCTTCTTGCTTGTCATATTACAGGTTGGAAGATGGACTGTGTCCTTGCATAGTACAGCATAAAATGTAGAGGAGTCTGTTTATTATTGTTTTAGATCTAAATCTTGTCGTGGTTTAGCCCCAGCCAGCAACTAAGCACCACGCAGCCGCTCGCTCACTCCCCCTACCCCAATGGGATGGGGGAGAGAATCGGAGGAGTAAGTGAGAAACACTCCTGGGTTGAGATAAGAACAGTTTAATAATTGAGACAAAGTAAAATAGTAATGATAATAATAACAATATAATAATGATAATAACAATAATAATATACAAAGCAAGTGATGCACAATGCAATTGCTCACCACCTGCCGACCGATACCCAGACAGTTCGCGAGCAGCGATCACTGCTCCCTGGCCAACCCCCCCCAGTTTATATACTGAGCATGACATCATATGGTATGGAATAGCCCTTTGGTCAGTTTGGATCAACTCTTCTGGCTATGCCCCCTCCCAGTTTCTTGTGTACCTGGCAGAGCATGGGAAGCTGAAAAGTCCTTGACTAGCATAAGCAGTACTTAGCAACAACTGAAACATCAGTGTGTTATCAGCATTCTTCTCCTACTAAATCTAAAACACAGCACTATGCCTGCTACTAGGAAGAAGAAAATTAACTCTATCCCAGCCGAAACCAGGACAATCTTGAATGAAAAATACCTGATAATAGGACTTAGGTAAACTGATATATAAATAAATCAGAAGCTAGGCCATCACATGCTGTAGTTGTATCCTGTGATTACAGCTTCCTTTGTATGCATTCTTCCTTTTTGTGATGTTAAAACTTCATGTAAGCGTATGTTTGCATACTGGATATGTATTTTAATCCAATTCTTTGGATCTTTTTGCAGGGAAAACTAAACTTTCTCTGGTTAATATTGAATCAAAGCTTTTAGTGCACATTTATTTGATGGGGTCACAGGTAAAGAATTAAACCCTATAGGTGAGATAAAAGCAGGGGAAAGCTACAGGATTACAAGAAAACAGTGTTTATTAACTAGAGGGTATGTATCATGTAGCCAGAAAACTATGATTGCATTTGATCCAGCTGAGCTCACTGTAATTTGATTCACTGAGCTGTGATTTTTTAAATGAGTTAACAGCATATTTTTATTTTTAAATATTTTGCAATCTTGCATCACAACTTCAGAAGAAATTTGACAGCCAAAGTTATGTTGGCTTGAATTACTTCCTCTAAAAAGCATTTTCTGAGCAAAACAGTTTAAAATGGGCATACATTAGCAAAAGGGTTTTAGCATAAACTGAGGCTGCTGAATAATTTGGACCGAAATTGTGTATAGCATCCTTCATGCCAATTAGACTGGTCTAGACAACATTATTCACTTGTCGGCTTGGGGAGATGACATGGTTGTGGAGGTTTCTGAAGCTTGCACTACACCCTGAGCAACAGCATCCTGCTAAATCATGGAATAACCTCAGACGTCCAATGCTTACCTTTCAGAGAGGGGTGGAAGAACTAAACCTGTCTGTTTTCTTTATGAGGTTCCTGAATTTTTTCAGTTGTTCATGCTTTTTAGACATTCATAAACCATTTGCAAATAACTTGTCTGCCACACCAGTCAATAAAAAAGTAGTGTTTTATATTATTGTTGAAGTGACTGGAAAAGCTATAAAATTGCTGCACTGAAAATATGCTTTGTTTTCAATTAGAACTTTTTTGGATAGAGGAATTGTGTGTCCTTCCAGCTTAATGTTCTTTACATTTAACTGTTGATTTCCATCTTGAAAAGACTACACATCTGTTTCATTCTGGGAACCAAAGTATTTAATTACTATGGAAATTCAACACTTCTTTAGTTGTAACATGTTTTCTCTTCTTTTTTCTAACCATATCTGTTGAAAATATCCTTTTATTTATTCAGATTGAGTTTTTCATTTTGATCATTCTTCTAAACAACAATTTAATGGTGTCATCCAGTGCTATAGGTGCCCTTTGCTTCTCCTTTTAAAATTATTAATAATTTGGACTGTCATGTACTCAAGATCTAATCCAATGTAATTATGTATAGATTAATCACCTTATCCCGTGCTATTTCCAGCAGCTTCCCAAATTGCCAGTGTTCAGCTTTTTGCAGATGAGAGAGAAAAAAGACAATGCTTGATGTACACCCCCAAAAACCATTAAATGTAGCCTGTTTTAGGCCTGGATTTGGGAGGCTGTTCAAACAGGCTAGGATTCTAGCAGGACTGCTAGCTTGCAAGTGTCGTCTAACAACCTCATGTATTCATGATTTCAGTATGCCTTCAGGATATCCTTCAGGAAACCAGCTTGCCTTTTATTTCTAAATGGATGAGCAATTTAGCACTGAAAAAATCATGAAGGCAAGAAGGAGTTTTCTTTACACCGAGTTGAAATGAGGCTTTCCTATTCTTGTGGTATCTTGAATGCAGCTCATAATAGTGCTTTTGAGTCAAAATGTGAGGCTTAGTCTGGCAAAAGGACAGTCATCTTTGAAAATCCAATGATACTGAAGTTCATAGGAGCTAAGGGTGCTCAGCAGGTTGCAGGGCAAATGAACAAAGCACCCTGTGCTTTGTTCACTGAGAACCTTCTTCTGTCACAATGTTTCCTAGTATTTCTAAGTCTTAAGACCTGTTTAGGAGAAGATGAAGAACATCTCAGGAACTGCACTGCTAGAGAGCAGTACTAAGAGCCAAGTTTAGTGCCCACTTAGTGAAATCAGTGCAGGTGCATCTGTTGTGTTCTTTTACTCCTACAAGGATAAAATCCTGTGGTACCTTGGAACTGTGTACAATAATAGACGCATGAGATTACAATCAGGACTGTACTGTCACATACAGTTCATGCATATTTATTCTGAAACAGGAATGAAACAAAGATGTCTTCCTCATTGGTTTGGAAACAAAAGAAATTCAGGGCTAAAGAACTAAAACCCCAATTGCAAGTCCAAGAATTTCTGATTCTTCTACTACTAAATTTGATTTGAGTGCACACTGTTTGTCATGACAGTCAAGCAAGAGTCATTGCAGATAGTAATTTCATGTACAAAACTAATAGAATCTGTAATTGAAATAAATGTTACATTCTTACGCTTGGCTGAGCTCTACATAATTTATGCAGCAAATTAGTTGAATGCTTAAAGCATTTTTATTATGTATCCAGATTCTATAATCTAATTTTGTGTACATAGAATCATAGAATCGTTTAGGTTGGAAAAGACCTTTAAGATCATCCAGTCCAATCATTAACCTAACACTACCAAGTCCACCACTAATCTGATTAAGGGTGGAGTAGCAATTTCATGTTTCCTGGCTTGGTGGCTGGATTGTTTTTTAATGAAAGTAAAAACTAGGAATCACTAAGGTTGGAAAGGATCTCTAAGATCATCAGTCCAACCATCAGTCCAACACCACCATGTCCACTAAACCATGTCCCAAAGTGCCACGTCTACCCGTTTTTTGAACGCTTCCAGGGATGGTGACTCCACCACCTCTCTGGGCAGCCTGTTCCAATGCTTGACTACCCTTTCCGTGAAGAAATTTTTCCTAATAGCCAATCTAAATCTCCCCTGATGCAACTTGAGCCCATTTCCTCTTGTCCTATCGCTAACTACTTGGGAGAACAGACCAACACCCACCTCACTACAGCCTCCTTTCAGGTAGTTGTAGAGAGCGATAAGGTCTCCCCTCAGCCTCCTCTTCTCCACACTAAACAACCCCAGTTCCCTCAGCCGCTTCTCATAAGGCCTGTGCTCCAGACCCTTCACCAGCTTTGTTCCCCTTCTCTGGACATGCTCCAGCACCTCAATGTCTTTCTTGTATCGAGGGGCCCAAAACTGGACACAGTATTCCAGGTGCGGTCTCACCAGCGTTGAGTACAGGGGGACAATCACCTCTCTGCTCCTGCTGGCCACACTACTCCTGATACAAGCCAGGATGCTGTTGGCCTTCTTGGCCACCTGAGCACACTGCTGGCTCATGTTCAGCCGACTGTCAACCAACACCCCCAGGTCCTTTTTGGCCAGGCAGCTTTCCAGCCACTCTTCCCCAAGCCTGTAGCATTGCATGGGGTTGTTGTGACCCAAGTGCAGGACCCAGCACTTGGCCTTGTTGAACCTCATACAGTTCGCCTCGGCCCATCGGTCCAGTCCGTCCAGGTCCCTCTGCAGGGCCATCCTACCCTCGAGCAGATCGACACTCCCACCCAGTTTGGTGTCATCTGCAAACTTACTGAGGGTGCACTCAATCCCCTCATCCAGATCGTTGATAAAGGTATTAAACAAGGCTAGCCCCAACACTGAGCCCTGGGAAACACTGCTCGTGACTGGTCGCCAGCTGGACTTAACTCCATTCACCACAACTCTCTGGGCTCAGCCACCCAGCCAGTTTTTTACCCAGCGAAGAGTACACCCGTCCAAGCCATGAGCTGCCAGCTTCATTAGGAGAATGCTGTGGGAGATGGTGTCAAAGGCTTTACTAAAGTCCAGGTAGATGATGTCCACAGCCTTTCCTTCATCCACTAGGCGGGGTCACCAGGTCATAGAAGGAGATCAGGTTGGTCAAGCAGGACCTGCCATTCATGAATCCATTTTGGCTAGGCCCGATCCCCTGGTTGACCTGCACTTGCCTGTCGAGCACACTCAAGATGAACCATTCCATAATCTTCTCTGGCACCAAGGTCAGGCTGACAGGCCTGTAGTTCCCCAGGTCCTCCTTCCAGCCCTTCTTGTAGATGGGCGTTACATTGGCAAGCCTGCAGTCATCAGGGACCTCCCCTGTTAACCAGGACTGCTGATAGATGATGGAGAGTGGCTTGGCAAGCTCCTCTGCCAGCTCCCTCAGTACTCTCAGGTGGATCCCATCCAGCCCCATAGACTTGTGAGCATCCAGGTGGTGTAGCAGGTCGTTAACTGCTTCCTCCTTGATTATGGGGGCTTCATTCTGCTCTCTGTCCCTGTCTTCCAGCTCAGGCAGGCTGAATACCCTGGGGATAACTGGTCTGGCTATTAAAGACAGAGGCAAAGAAGGCATTAAGTACCTCACAGCCTTTTCCTCATCCCTGGTGGCAATGTTCCCCCCCCCACATCCAGCAAAGGATGGAGATCCTCCTTGGCTCTCTTTTTGTTGTTAATGTACTTGTAGAAACATTTTTTATTATCTCTTACAACAGTGGCCAGATTGAATTCTAGCTGGGCCTTTGCCTTTCTAATTTTCTCCCTGCATGACTAACAAGATCCCTGTACTCTTCCTGAGTTGCCTGCCCCCTCTTCCAAAGGTGCTAAACTCTCCTTTTTTCCCTGAGTCCCAGCAAAAGCTCCCTGTTCAGCCAGGCCGGTTGTCTTCCCCACCAGTTCATCTTACGTCACATGGGGACAGCCTGCTCCTGCACCCTTAAGACTTCCTTCTTGAAGAACACCCAGCCTTCCTGGACCCCTTTGCCCTTCAGGACTGCCTCCCAAGGGACTTTCCCAAACAGTGTCCTGAAGAGGCCAAAGTTTCCCCTCCAGAAGTCCATGGTAACAGTTTTGCTGCCCCTCCTCCTTAGGTCACCAAGAATTGAAAACTCTATCATATGGTTGCTAAGCCTGAGACAGCCTCCAACCATGACATCTCCCACGAGTCCTTCTCTGTTTGTAAACAGCAAGTCAAGTGAGGCACCTCCCCTGGTAGTCTCACTTACCAGCTGCGTCAGGAAGTTATCTTCTACTCACTTTAGAAACCTCCGAGACTGTTTCCTCTCTGCTGTGTTGTATTTCCAGCAGATGTCCAGCAAGTTGAAGTCCCCCATGAGAACAAGGGCTCGCGATTGCGAGACTTCTGCCAGCTGCTTATATAGAACGCTTCATCTATCTCTACATCCTGGTTGGGTGGTCTATAGCAGACTCCCAGCAGGACGTCTGCCTTTTTGGCTTTCCCCCTCATCCTTATCCATAAGCACTCGACCTTATCATCACCACTGTTGAACTCTATACAGTCAAAACACTCCCTAGCACACAGAGGCACCCCACCGTCTCTTCTTCCTTGCCTATCCCTTCTGAAGAGCTTATCCAATGCAGCACTCCAGTCATGAGAGTCATCCCACCATGTTTCTGTGATGGTGACTAAGTCGTAGCTATCCTGCTGCACAAGGGCTTCCAGCTCCTCCTGTTTGTTGCCTGTGCTACACGCATTGGTGTAGATGCACTTGAGCCGGGCTATCAATTTCACCCCCAATGTTGCCATGCCACCCTAGGGTTCCTCTCTAGTGAGCCTGGTTATATCCCCTTCCCGCTTCGAACCTAGTTTAAAGCCCTCTCTGTGAGTCCTGCCAACTCATGAGCGAGAATCCGTTTCCCCTTTGGAGATAGCTGAACTCCGTCTGCTCCCAGCAGGCCTGGTGCCATGTAAACCTCCCCATGATCGAAAGAACCAAAATTCCACTGATGGCACCAGCCTCTGAGCCACTTGTTAGTCAGGTGAGTTCCTCGTTCCATTTGACATTCTTCCCTGCCACTGATGGGATAGAGGAAAACACTGCCTGTGCTCCCGATCCTGCAACCAATCGCCCCAGTGCCCTGAAGTCCTTTTTGATCACTTTAGGACTTCTCTCTGTAATCTCATCACTGCCAACCTGTATAACCAGCAGTGGGTAATAATCAGAGGGCCAATATTCAAAGGTTTCATATTTTAAATGCAAGCAGACATAAAGTCTTTATTCCAAAATGAAATATGAGAGCAGCAGAAGCACCAAGTTACGGTTTTGTTCTGATTCCTCATTTTTAAAATCAAATATATCCAGTATGGATAGGCACACACAGCCTCAAAATGGTTTCTGTGAATTAATAGAATAATTTGGAATCTCTTGTTCACCCTAGACAGGCATAACAAAGGCAACAATTAAATGCCACTAAGTGTAGGGCAGCACACAGTAGAAGACTGCAAGTAATTAAAGTTAAAAGCAGTCATAAATGCATTTTTACTTAACCTGATTTTTACACATTGGTTGAGAGCAGATTTTTTCACATTTCTGTAGAGCAGAAAACCTGAGCATTTGATAGTGTTCCTGTTTAAGAGCATGCTGAGTTACTTGGATTTGGGTTTTCTGATTGGTTACCAAAGAAAAAAGAGAAGGTGAAGAAAGCAGTGTGGCTGTTGGTTAGAATATGAGCTTTACTTTCATGATTATATCTCCATGGTTGTGATACAGCATATGACAGGGTTTGTGTACTTACCTCTTGGTTTGCATGATGAATGTAGTTTATGTGAGTAATGACAGTCAAGGTAATTGGTTGTATTTCACTCTTGCTTGTAGATTCCAATAAAGTGTACTGCTTGTTGCGTGAATGTATTGTAAAAATTTTGGCCCAGGAGCTGAGTCTGTATCAGTGACACAGGCTTTTAGGGACTGCACACAGTTACACGTAACAGAGCATGTCAACATGAGACTGATCATGGCTTGACCTCATGACATGGCAACCAGTTGCATTTACCTGAGATGACGCTGAATAAGCAGAGCCTTGGTCTGCATAGACAAATGAAGCCAATGACCTTATAAGTAACTGTTTTTCAGGGTTGGGTTGGGTTGATTTGGTTTGGTTGGGTTTTTTAAGAAATGAGTTAAATGTTGACTGGTGTAAAATTAGTCTTTGTTTTTGTTGATCTCAGGTGCTAACCGTGTGACCCTGGAGGACTCCAACATCCTTCAACCGATGGGACTCACTGTGCTGGGGAATCACTTGTATTGGATTGATCGTCAGCAGCAGATGATTGAGAGAGTGGAGAAAATGAACGGGTACAGAAGAACTAGAATTCAAGGCCGAATTGCTCACCTAACAGGCATTCATGCTGTGGAAGATCTTGATATGGAGGAATTCTGTGAGTTTATTTCAATATCTATGTCTCTCACTCTTGGTCAGTCTCTCAGAGTCCTCATCCAGCTGAATATTGTAACAACATTGCCCAGTGGGCTTCAAGTAAGTCATGGAGTGCTTTCAACTTGGCCAGCTGGGATCCTAGAAGAGGAGGAGAAACAAGTTCCTTGTTCTTGTCCAGAAGAGCACAGCTAGAATATGTGATTTCATGGCACTTAGTTACCTGATTTGTACAAGCTGACATGATACTAAATTCAATCTCAAAGCTACTTATAATTATGGTTGTTCATTTTTTAAGTGCAGCCACATAATAAGACTTGGGAAAACCTTTAAAAAGAAAGAGGAGGATTGTAATTGCCTTTTCTCCAGGGGTTTCAGACCCCTGTATAAAGCCTAACTGGTTTGACTCAGCACAATTGATGATGTAAAAGCCTCCAGTGAGGAAGGGAGAATAGGTAGGAAGCTCCTACAATGAATTATTGTGGATGTGGCACTTCTCTCCCGTCAGAGGTGGAGCCATTTTAGATGCTCCCTTCTGAAAGGGGTCACGAATGCAGGACCTTCTTTTTCTGGACTGGTGGTCCAAGTTCCTGTGGTCTGAGGCAGAAACATCTTAAAGTAGTCACTCCTCAAAGTGACAAGCTACATCTCCTCCTGCTTAACAGGAATATAAAAGGGAATATAAAACCACAAACAAGATGTGGGAAACATAGGGCTAATGACAGTGGCCTCTTTAAACTTCCTTGCCTGTGGTGAGTTAGTTATATAGGGAGGGTACATTTGTGTGCAATACTTCAATTTTCAGAAGAAATTATTCCACTTTGCAACCCTTTGTGCCACGTATATTAGTTTCTGTGATAGCTGAAAGTATTTTCAAACTTGCCTGCAAGGATAAGCTGTTACAAATAAGGTAGCGTAAGTATTTAAACTGTAGTAGATTCTATGTGCTAATCCTCATCCAGATGTTCTTTTTTCTTTCAATATACCCAGTTTTTCTTTTTCTATGCCATGTCTCATATTTTCAGTGTATTTCAAAGGTACTACTGAATTATGAAAAAAGATTTTTTTCTTTAATTCTCAGCACTGTTAAAAAAAAGATTACTTTATATCCCACGTGTTTTTTAAAAATGTTTATTTTTTATGGCAAGAGTACTATTTCGTCTAAGTCACACTGAAAGGAATCACCTTTTGCAGCTGAAAACAGTCCTACATGGGTGACTTCTGTTACAACAGGGGAGTAAAAATACGTATGCACGAGTGCATGCCCACACAGTGCATGCACTTTTTCTGCTAGCAACCCATGCCTCAAACAGTAGTGTCTCCAACACTGTATTAAATTAATGGATTTGTTAAAGGTGAAAGGAAGTTGCTGAGAAGCCTGAACAGACAGAAAACAACTGTGGCACAGAAATTATGATATCTATACTGTTTTTTCCCTGTGGAAATTCTTGGTCCTTACTAGTAGTACAGAATGCATCATTCAGCAGCATCACAAATAACACAGGCTATAGCCCCACAGGTTGCTCCAGCAGTGTCAGCTCAAATAAGCAGGCAGGAGACTGGGTCTCTTCGGACTCTGTTGGGCTGGGGTCCTCAGACAGTGACCTCACTTCTCTGTGCCTGTTTCTTATCCACCTGATGTTCATTTAGAGTGATTCTGTTAGGAGCTCTTGGGTACTCAGTGCTTCAGGGTAACTGATTTGGGAACACAACCATGTAGCTTCCTATCTTTACCCGCCCTCCCCCCTACCCCCCCCCCAAAAAAAATCAACTGTGTGTGCTTATATTGCAATTTTGTCAGTAACAGGGAAGTGGAGAGCCTAGATATTAAGAGCTCTTTAAGATTAAAGGAGAGTTCCTGAGAGTTTTGGGGTTAGGCATTCTGCAGTGCCATATGTTAATTCTTGATGCCTGGCTACCCTAGAAATCCAGGTGGGCTGTCGAGGTACGCTGTAAATGTGACCTGCTCAAATCTGTTTTCTCATTCCTCTTCACCTGAACTCCCAAATTCTTTTTGGAAGTTCTTTAAAGGTCTCCATATCACTATGACTGGGAGAAATGAAGTAGTAAATCAGCTTTTGAGCACTGAACTGAAAAATCCTGCATTTATCTTCCTATTTGTATCAAATCTTGGTTCCTCAAACAGAAGTGGTTTGCGAGTGGTTTCGTGAGTTTGCCCTAGCTAGGAATAGTTATGATTTCTTTTATGCTGTCTAATACTCTTTTCTGTGTGTTTCTCCAGCTGTGCATCCATGCTCCCGTAACAATGGTGGGTGTTCACACATCTGCATTGCCAAAGGGGATGGGACTCCAAGATGTTCATGCCCTGAGCACCTTGTGCTTCTACAGAATCTCTTAACATGTGGAGGTGAGTTATGTCTAACAGGACTGATAAGCAGTTTACATCGAAAAAGATGGGGGTTGAGGTTGTATTCCAATCCAAAATGTGGATTTACAGACAGTGTTTTCCTACACATGATGTGTTGCATTGTGTGTTAAATTGACCTTTGATTCTTTTACCAGCTGTTTGCTGCTTCAGTTTTTAGACATATATGACTTTTCATTTTAAGCAGAATGTTGTTGTTTGACCTTAAAATACTTTCATCTTCTGCTGAGATTTTTATAATGGTATGATGTGACAGGTTTGTGCTTGAAACAAATGCTTAGAAGATGATGTTGCATCAACCCATGGTGACCAAGCAGCAGAAATTGTGCATATGATTCCCACAGTGCGATACTCCAGTCTTTCAAATTAATTTGGCCTCATAACATGAAACGCTGTACTGTCTAGTTATGAAATGTAGGCCGAAAGCTCCATTGCAATCCTTTTTAATTAAGGTAGCTCTCCTCTTTCCACATGGTAGACTTTTACTTTAGACTTCCCTTTCACAATCCCAGTATTTTTGAAAATTGCTATGTTACACTTGCAGAGGGATTAAAAACAAAACAAAAAAACCAATTGTTTCTTTCTGGGAGGCATCATATCTTAAATTGTTTGGTTCTGTTAGTCCTCTTGACTTCTTTTTATGTATTCATTTTGCTGTGGATTTCATTTTCTGGCTGAACTCTGACCTCCCATGGGACAGTCATTTCCATTATAAACTGTTTTCTTTCCCATGACCACAACACGCTATGTGGTTTTAGAGTAGTGGTGGTTACATCTGCAGGGCAGGGGGAAAATCAATCTACTTGTATTTCTTACTGTACTGTTGTTGCACAACATGGCCAACGAGAGATTCTTACATCCCACTCCTTTGCTATCTTCAGCTATGAATCTAAAAATTAAGGGGCCTTCATTTCAGTGTCTTTTTTTTATTCTAATCCTTCACTAAGCCTGCAACAACTTTTTAACCTATCTTGTCTGCCATAGCAGCAGCCAGTAGCCAGTATTTCAGAATAGATTAATAGCTATTTTGGCTGGAGAACATTTATCCATGTACCCTTACGAATGCTCTTGACAAGTTTTTAAATGCAAGCTTGTGTCTGCTAAGTGCAACCATAATGCAGCATTAAATGTGGCTCTAAATGCAGAAGTAGTAATCTGGTGAATTATCTAAACAGCACAGTCATATCAAAATTTAATTCAAGAATTATCTTAATGTGTGTATCTGGCACCTTTATCTTACCTACAGCTGTCAGGTCACTGGCTACATTTGTAGTTCTCATATGGCTACACCAAATAATCATAAGTCAGAAACTTAAAAATCATAAAATTTTTAAGAATCAAATTAATTTGGATTTTTACTTGCATTTTGTTTTTCAAGCTCTCAATTACACTTGAGTCTTGTTCTTGAACATTTCTCCCTAGTGAAGGAAGGACAGCAGCACTTTAAAAATGGTTTGCATGTAATTGCATAGCTCTAGGATCTGTAACACCACCCTCGGGAGAAAATTACTCATACACGTCTTGTCATTGGTTACAACTGAGAAGCTTTCCTTATGATGAGTTCTTTGTGAAGTCCATTCCTGAGCCTGAATGTTAATAGAAGCTCACTGGGTTTCCAGAGGAGTGTTACCATCCAGTGTCAGAGCATACCTCCAGCTTGCTCAATATTGTTGTCATAGACAGGGTATGATGTGGTACTCCATTATTCCAAGTATTAAAGGATCTACTTAGAGCATTAGCTGGCAACAGCAGCTGTGGGGACTAGTGACTGCCTCTGTTAACTGATTTAATTACATCACAGGGATTTGAGCCAGCAACTTTTGAAATCAGTGGAAATGTACCTGTTTGCTGCAGTGGTGTTTTGAGATGGCCCCCTCATTTTGAACATAACTACTGCTAATGATAACAACTGAAGGGACTTACACATTGGCTGTTTCTTTCATTGATACTAAGGGTGAAAAAGTGTGTGCTAATTTGCTGTATGTAAGAATTAGGAACATTTTTTGCAATAGATTCTTGATCTGGATTGTCTTTGTCTTTTGACATTCTGAAGAAAGCAACTATGAATGCCTTATTACAGCATAATTGTTGCATCTCTACATGAGGTTGTAGCTGCTGCATAATGTTATCAGTGGGTGACTGCAACTTGAGCAACAGTATGGATGTGGAGTGGATTGATGCCAGGATCTTGAGGTCCATATAAAGTCAAATTTGAAGGAAGTCCCAGCTTTCTTAGGTCCAACAAACATAAAAATGTCTGTGCACAAGGTCCAGTGTTCTGTCACTGATCATAGTGAAAGAATGTAAGATCAGGGCAGGCCTACAGTGCTCTTCAGACTACTCTCTGAACCTCCACTGACCTGCAGCCCAGAGACTTTCCAGAAGGAGGACTTAGCTTAATGTTTAACAGGCCTTTACGGATGTTTTTTCTCCATTCATATTTTTAAATTGATATCTGACTCAGAAATTTGTTTGTCGAGAAACCACTGGAAAAATAGAGAAACAGATGTTGTAGAAGCAGATGTTGTATGTTTTAGGTGTATTCATTGCCAATTAACCCAATACGCCAGGTTTTTTTATGAAGAATTGTTCCAGGCTAATATAATTGCAGGGATTAGAATTGTGTAGAATGTGGTTTGCGATCAGAAATTGAGTATTCATTTGAATTTATGTGCATGACAGTGTCTTCCAAATGGTGGCTGTTAGAGCCAAAGTAAGTATTTGGAGTTCCTGTCCTTAGTTCAGTGCTCACCTGCTACAGCAAGCTGCTTCTTCAATCAGCATGCATGCTGTTTTTGTTATGAAGTTGGCAAAATTTCATTCCATAGGGAAAATGATGTTTTCCTCTTTGCTGGAATCTTAATATTGCCACAGAAGAACTTCAGTCCAGGCATAAGTGTGTTTTTCTTGAAAAAGTCCATCACATTTTTACTCTGTTGTAAGGGCTAAAATTGAATATACAAATGTGATTTGTTTTCTCTTTCTCCAGAACCTCCAACTTGTTCCCCAGACCAGTTTACCTGTGCAACTGGAGAGATTGACTGTATCCCAATGGCATGGCGGTGTGATGGATTTCCAGAGTGTGATGACCAGAGCGATGAAGATAGTTGCCCCATATGCTCTGCATCCCAGTTCCAGTGTGAGAAAGGACAGTGTATCGATGCACACCTACGATGTAATGGAGAAATTGACTGCCAAGATAAATCTGATGAAGCGGATTGTGATAGTAAGATTAATTTTTCTGAACTCATGGTTCTAACATAAGCATCCATTTGGAATTCTAACTGTTCTTGATATATATATATATATATATATGATTTTTAGTTTCAAATGGGAAAAAACAGCCTTAAACATAAGCCTAACTAAGCTATCCACTGGTTCTGTTTTTCTTTCCCTCTTTCTCATTCTGTTGCTCAAATTAAACTTCTCTGTAGCTACATAAATTGCTGACCGTGTAACTAAAGATATGGGGGAGGTTGGGGAGAGTATCTTTAATCCATATTCAGAATGAAAACAGGAAAGAAACTTACCACATGCTTTTTTTTCCTGCATAATTACCATTTGGGCTTCCACTGTTTCCTTCAGACAGTTGGTCACTGCAAGGTGCCACAGGGAGGAAGAGGTGGACTTAATCCTGTGGCTGAATTGGTTGTTCAGTCTCAGCAAGCTGATGCTTATAATCCTGGATGTACCTTTGTGTGAGAATCTGTGGAATGATATCCAAGGAACTCTTGCTGCTGCAGCTGCTTTCTATGCAGTCAGACATAGGATCTGGATCCAAGAGAGAAGCCTGGACATATTTGGCATCATCCTTTGGTTGATGGAAAAACTTGCATATTCTGTGTCTAGTATCAAGGCATAGCTGAAACAGGCACTTGACTATGAGCTGGCACCATGGCTTCTTATTGCTGTACAAAATTTCAGGAGCCTATTCAGCAGTGTAGCTCTTGCTCTGTGAAGCCTCAGGTTTCTTGGCTCTACCCACTCAGTGGCTAACCATTGCCACTGGGCCAGCAGGGTAGATTTTTGTGGACATTTCAATGAGCAATTTTGTGGATTTGCAATGTGTTCTGTAACTGTGAGCTTGGACACCAGAACACCAGTACCTTCTTTGCAAACAAGAAGAGGATCAGCCATGTCCAAGTTCCTGTCTTTCTTGTGGGAGGTGGTACTTAATACCTGCTTCATCAAGAGGCTCTGCTTTGTCCACCATGGAGCCCATATGCAGTGTAATGGTGCCATTACCCACAGACAGAGTCAAAGTGGAATGTGCATTTGGTCATCCCCCTGTGAAATAGTGGGCGCTGCTAAGCAAACTTAATGCCATTGTTCCTGGCACCGTATGAGCTGTAGGCGCCTGCCTTGCCCTGCACAGCCCCTTTGAGGGCACAAATGAGCCTTACCATCTGGTCTAGAATAGTTGAAGACATGTTTCTTCAGCAGCTGAGTGCTCAGTCCTTGTATGCCTAGTCCTTTGCAAGCACTTGGGCCACCCAAGTCTAGACTTCTATCCAGGATGCTGTCTGACACTTCACTAGAAGGGCTATGAACATACTCAGTGACCAGGGTTAGACGGAGGGAGATGTGGCAAATGCGGCCTCTGTAGTCCTCAGGAATCTTTACAGGCCAAGGCCTAAGTTCCTAAGAAAAATAAAACTGATAGGCCTTTCTCATGCCTTAGCATGTGTCAGCCTATCAGGTTATCCTACTGTGTTTGGGGAAGGGAAGGTGGTATGTAGTACATTCTTGTTCTTTATATGAGGTTTATTAAGGTGGTGAGGCTAACTGGGCATAACAGAACTTTTCTACTATACTTCATGCATCAGAAGAATTGCCTTCTGGTCAGGGCAGTGATAATCACTGCCTTTCCATAGGTCTGAGTTCAATGCCTTGATTTTATCAGAAGCTGCTTCTCCTGTCCCGTTTTCCTAAGGCATGCTTTTGGAGAGTTGAATCTGAAGCATTGGCCAAGGGGTTGCAGATTATGACTGGAAGCGGCCAAAGAAGTGTTCCTGGATATGTTGGTGGTTCTTGTCCCACATCTTCAAGACAGTGTCTTTCTTCTTCTTGAATTTATTGTGGCACTGCTAGCTGGTCCTCTCATACCCAGTGGAAGTCACAAGGTTAACAGTCTCTTGATATTGCAACTGGATTACCATGCCGCTGCAGAAACTTCATCTCCTGTACAACAAAGGTTCAGTGCTCCAAGTTGTTGTCGCAACCCAAACTGGGCTGCCAAGAGAGGATTGTGGAGGTTCTGTGATTCCCTTGGCCTAAATGAAGGTGAAACACCACCAAACGATTGATTTAACACTTTATTGATGGTAAACACCAACCTGAACTTGGAAAGCATAACAGTAGGCAAGCCAAATACAATGATAGCCAACGTGGGTTCTAACTCAAATACATATAAGAGGAAAGGAAAAGGAAGAAAGATGAGAGAGAGAGAGAGAGAGACCACCACCCTTGGATCCTGTGATGTTGATGGTAAACGTGGCAGTCCTCTGGTGGTGGGCACACTGCTCTCAGAGCGCAGGGCCTCTGCACCGGCACCAGGTGGTGGAGGCTGGTCCAGAGCAGCAACAGTGTGGAGTCCTCTGGTGGTGGGGGTGCGCACGTGGCTCCTTGGAGTTGTGTCTTTTATAGGCTAGTCCCCGCCTCTAGTCTTGCCCCCTTGAGGCTTGTTCCAGAATGTTCTTCATCTTCTCTGCAGGCGCCACTGGAGGTGGGGGTGGTTGTGAGGGGTCTTTTGGGTGGTCGTGAGTCCCTTCCTCAAATGAACTCTGCATGATCTTCGGCCATCAGAAGGCAGAACTTCGTGGGCTCCGCACCAATCGGCTTCTCACCTGTGGTGCTATGCAGACCCCAGTTAATCGCTATGGAGACCTTAACTTGTCTCTGTGCAGACCTTAACTTGCCTCACCACAATGTTTGAGACATTAACTCTTTCAGTCTCTCACACCACCCTGTGGCTCAAACATTTTATCACCTTCATCCAGGGTGATGATTCTCACATAACGGATAGGAGAGAGAGAGGATAGAGAAGATAAAAGTCGCAAGGTCATACATTTTACAATTGCAAGGCCGATCATCAAGAACAAGAACCCACAGCCCAACACTATATCAATAATTAAAAGACTCAAAGTAACTTCCCCCTACAGGTGATCCCCACCGGGATATGTTATTACAGGAAATGTGTCCACCATAAAGCCAGTCACAGGTCTTTGTCCTCAGCAGACATTGTGGTACACTGGTGTTCAAAATTTCACAATAAGACATATTCCATAGGTTTTCCCATGTAGAGTTGTTTGGGATTTGATACAAGGTCCCTCTAATGTCTTCCCATGTGGGGTTTGAATTTGATACATTTTGATTTTTAAGTGCTTCATCTGTATTTTTGTAAGATTGATATTAATCATTACCAATTTAAATCCTTCCTCCACCAATCCAGGGAGGGCGACACATATTCCCTGATCGGTTTGATCCCAAATGTGTACAAACCCTTGTATCAATTCCCAGGCCAAATTGGCAGATTTTCCCCATGTTCCCGCTATTGCAATAACAAGCAAAATAAGGCAAGCTTTGCCACCCATAATGTTATCACACTTTCTACGAACTCAAAATAGGCATACCAGTTCCCTCACACACAATCACAAAAAGAGTAAGGTGAATCCCTTTACCCCATGTGGTGGTTTGACCCTGGCTGGATGCCAAGTGCCCACCAAAGCTGCTCTGTCACTCCCCTTCTCAACTGGACAGGGGAGAGAAAATAAAACAAAAAAGCTCATGGGTCAAGATAAGGACAGGGAGATCACTCAGCAATTACCATCATGGGCAAAACAGACTCAACTTGGGGAAAATTAGTTTAATTTATTATCAATCAAAACTGAGTAGGAGAGAAGAATGAGAACATGTGTAGGGGTAATGAGAAATAAAACCAAATCTTAAAACACCTTCCCCCCACCCCTCCTTCCCAGGCTCAAATTCACTCCTGATTTTTTCTACCTCCTCCTCACAAGTGGGCAGTGGGACAAGGAATGAGGGTTATGGTCAGGTCATCACACATCGACTCTGCTGCTCCTTCCACCTCAGGGGGAGGACTCCTCACACTCTTCCCCTGCTCCAGCATGGGTCCCTTCCATGGGGCGCAGTCCTTCAGGAGCAGACTGCTGCAGCGTGGGTCCCCCACGGGGTCACAAGTCCTGCCAGCAAACCTGCTCCAGCGTGGGCTCCTCTCTCTCCATGGGTCCACAGGTCCTGCCAGGAGCCTGCTCCAGCACGGGCTTCCCATGGGGTCACAGCTCCTTCAGGCACATCCACGTGCTCTGGTGTGGGGTCCTTCACAGGCTGCAGGTGGATATCTGCTCCACCGTTAACCTCCATGGACTACAGGGGCACAGCCTGCCTCACCATGGTCTTCACCATGGGCTGCAGGGGAATCTTTGCTCCGGTGCCTGGAGCACCTCCTCCCCCTCCTTCTTCACTGACCTTGGTGTCTGCATAGTGGTTCCTCTCACATATTCTCACTCCTCACTCCAGCTGCAGTTTGTGTCATGGTGGGGTTTGGGGTTTTTTTTTCCCCTTCTTAAATATGTTATCCTAGAGGTGCTACCACCATTGCTGATTGGCTTGGCCTTGGCCAGCAGCAGGTCCGTCTTGGAGCCAGCTGGCATTGGCTCTATCAGACATAGGGGAAGCTTCTAGCAGCTTCTCACAGAAGCCACCCCTGTAGCCTCCCTGCTACAAGACACCCCAACAGTGGCAGAGAAGAAATAGATTTTCCAATCCACCTTTCCCCAATACAAAAACAGGCAACCAATGCAAACAATGACCCACTCAGAAACTGACAACATAAGTCCCATGGTGGGTTTCTGGCAGCCTCTGAAACATACACATAAAGATGAACGATAATTAACAGGATGGGACAATTCACTGGGTATGAATTTGGTGATCTCTCCCATGTGCATCAGTGGCTACCCAGGTTCATGAGGTTTCAGGGTTTGCTTTAGGAGCCCATTGGTACATTCAACAATGCCATTCTCCTGGGGGTAGTATGGAGTGTGAAAAATCCATTGGCTCCCTTCCTCCCATGCCCTCTCCTGAACCACCCCAGCAGTAAAGTAGCTTCCGTTACCTGATTGTATTGATTGGGGTTTTGGTAGGTAACTAAACCATAGTCTCAACCCTTTCACTGTGTTGTCCCCTGTTGCCCATCGTACTGCTTCTGCTTGAGTTAGTCCTGACACCACCTCAACCCCTACTAGTACATATTGTTTCCTGTCAGAGTTCCGAAATGGACCAATACAGTCCACTTGCCAAGTTTCCCAGAAGCCCTTTCCATTCCATAAATGGAGAGGGGGTTCTTGCAAGGGATGTCTTCCTAGCTGGGTACAGCACTGACTACAAATGATCGTGTTGCACAGTTCCTGAGTGACAGGCCAGCCTCTGCCACCGGCTTCTTTGAAAAGGTCTTTAACCCCTGACTGACCACACTTCATGTGTAACAACTCTAACAGATGCTCCCACTTTTCTTCTTCAGCTACTGCTGCCATTGTAGCTAAGTGGGTTAGCAACTCTACTTGATTATTCCAAATGTGAGCTGGGTGATTCCCTTTTGATGTGCAGCTACCCATCCCACCAAAAAGGTCCCCTGTTTAGCAATGTTTTAAGATTTCTTCCCATTTTTCTTGCTGCCACACCAGTACCCAATTAACTTCCCGCTGGTCCTTAATAATTGCACTCCATACAGCTACCAGTTCAGGCATTTTCACTTGTTCAAGGGTAGTCAAGGTTTTGGGGGGAATACACACTGTCCCACCCCTCCACCAGATACCCAGGAACCTTACTGCCAAGGATGGAAGCTGTATCTTTTCTGTTGGAATCCAGAGTTCTAGACTCTCCAGATGAGTGATTATTTTTGTTTGGGTCTGTCCCACTACGCTGGTATCAGGGCTGCTAATCAATATACCATCAATATATTGATGCACCCTAACTCCCTTCTCAGGAGTAACACGGGCAAGCTCCTGCGCCAGTATGTAGTGGGTGATAGTCAGTGAATGGCAGTATCCCTGAGGAAGGTGTGTAAAAGTAAACTGCACCCCTTCCAGGTAAAAGCAAAACAATCTCTCTCTCTGCTTCCTGCAAGGGAACCATAAAAAACATGTCTTTTACATCAGTAGTTGCTAAAATCTGGTGGGCTTGTTCCTGTGTAGTAGCAATCAACTCAGTCGTGTTAGGCATGGTAGTGGTCAAGGGGCCTGTGTTAGCATTTAGGCACCGGTAGTCAACTGTCATTCACCACTTTCCAGTGGGTTTACGGACTGGCCATGCCAGAGGGTTATAAGGTGAGTGAGTTGGGATGATTATCCCCTTTTCCTGCAACTCTGTTATTACCAGGGTGATTCCCTCCCTTGCCCCTAACAGCAGGGCATAGGGTTTCACATTAACTGGAGACATGCAGTTTTCTGTGCGCTCTCTATAACGTGTCCCGCCATAGGCATTTTAATCAAGAAGGGGTCTCCCCTTTCCATAGGATCTCATCCACCTGCCCAATATGCTACTCTTTGGGTCAGGGACCAGGGTTCTCCATTATCATTTGTGGTTACAAAAAACCCCGGTCCCCAATACCCTCTTGCCTCCTCTTCACTCGGCAAGATACAGTCACCCCCAGTAAGAGATAGTCTCCATACGTATTCAGTTTCCATTTCTCGGGGTCCCCAGGAATTTCCTGAATTTTAGCCAAATCAGTAGGGGAGTAGGGAATGGTATGGGTGGTAACTTGTTGAGCTCCTCCTTGACCATCATTTATAGTCTCGGTCTTAGAGGTCGCATTTCAGCTTCCTCCCTTCCAGAGGCGTGTATCTCTAGGTCTTTAAAAGGGTATAGCAACTCTGACTCTTTCCTTCCATCAGAATTTGTATCCTTATCTTCTACACTGATCTGAGAAGAAGTTTCATCCAATTGCTCCCTTAGTATTCTCTCCTGTTCCAAAGACTCCGCCAAAGCGGCGTGTAGCCTCTGGTTAGTCATCTGCTCAGCAGTGAGCTGATCTGAGAGACTTCTCATTTCATTCTCTGCTTGTTCCTGTAAAGCCTTGGTTGAATGTTTACCTTTCTGTGCCGCTGCCAAGGCACCTCCTAAAACTGCACATACCAACGCTTTCCCCTTTCCAAGCCTCCATCTCTGTTCTTCAGCAACAGCTTGTGGATTGTACCAAGTACTATGGGCCCAAGTCATACCAGGGGAAGAAGGTCAGGCATTATAGCCCTCTGATCTTTACTATACAACTATAGGGATCAGATCCCTTCTTAGTCCTCTGAGGACTGTCTCAGTGTATGACTCTTCTCAGAGAGGGGCCGTAGTAAAGCCTGGTCCCAAAGATCTCTTTAGCACCAGCAAGGGAATCCTGCTGACTATGCCAGTTTATGTCACAACCCAAACTGGGCTGCCAAGAGAGGATTGTGGAGGTTCTGTGATTCCCTTGGCCTAAATGAAGGTGAAACACCACCAAACGATTGATTTAACACTTTATTGATGGTAAACACCAACCTGAACTTGGAAAGCATAACAGTAGGCAAGCCAAATACAATGATAGGCAACGTGGGTTCTAACTCAAATACATATAAGAGGAAAGGAAAAGGAAGAAAGATGAGAGAGAGAGAGAGAGAGACCACCACCCTTGGATCCTGTGATGTTGATGGTAAACGTGGCAGTCCTCTGGTGGTGGGCACACTGCTCTCAGAGCGCAGGGCCTCTGCACCGGCACCAGGTGGTGGAGGCTGGTCCAGAGCAGCAACAGTGTGGAGTCCTCTGGTGGTGGGGGTGCGCACGTGGCTCCTTGGAGTTGTGTCTTTTATAGGCTAGTCCCCGCCTCTAGTCTTGCCCCCTTGAGGCTTGTTCCAGAATGTTCTTCATCTTCTCTGCAGGCGCCACTGGAGGTGGGGGTGGTTGTGAGGGGTCTTTTGGGTGGTCGTGAGTCCCTTCCTCAAATGAACTCTGCATGATCTTCGGCCATCAGAAGGCAGAACTGCACATCCTCCGACAAGCCTCCCAGCTCCGCACCAATCGGCTTCTCACCTGTGGTGCTATGCAGACCCCAGTTAATCGCTATGGAGATCTTGTCTCTGTGCAGACCTTAACTTGCCTCACCACAATGTTTGAGACATTAACTCTTTCAGTCTCTCACAGTTGTCCATTGCTGAATCAAGAAGAAACAAGGAGTCCAACACAGCAGGACAGCAACAGAAGATATGTCACGTAAGAAGGGAAAGGATATTAAGACAGAACTCTTGACGGAAGACAAAGGAGCAGCAGACAGTTGCAAGAATAAGTAGAGGACTGGCAGTCAATGGCAAATAGGAAGGTGCACACAGAACTTGGCTCTTCTCATAGTGCAAGAATCTAAGTGTTGTGGTGGGAGCTCTAGATGCTTTTAATGAGCATCTAGATGATCTAGATGCTTTTAATTTTAAACACCAACATGTGTGTGTTTTATATGCACTGTAGGACCTTGTGGAGCTGCATCCAACTTACTGGGGGCATAACAGTCCAAATCAGGAGCTGATGCCTTTGGAGCTTCTAGCTAAGTTTTTTTTTTTTCCATAGATAATCTAGTTCTCTTACACGAGAACTGCTCTGCAAACTGGACCATGACGAAGTAAGTATCGCTATTCAGGAGGTCCACTTCACAATGCCACCAGTGCTGTGATCCAAAACATGAATGTGGATCTTCTCCAGAAGAAAAGAACCTTTCTTCTTTTTGCATTGAATAACCTATACTGTGAACCTTCCAGGTTATTAGCCCTCATAAGACAGTCTCTCTACTGATCATTTCATATGCTTTGACTTGACAGAGATTCCAAAGTTAGTTAACAAGTCCTTTTTGCTGAAACAAAGTCTTCTGAATATAGATAAGAAATTTAGCAGTTATTTAGCAAGATTATATTATACAGGGCTACATACAAATGTATAGATTATATAAGGTTTTATAATATGCCAAGTTACTACATTTTGTTAACATGTCAGGTGATCAGCTACACTTTGTAAGTTTTTGTAAGAGATTCTTGCTGATTTGATCCCAGTTTTGCCCCAACAGGACTGATTTGACAAAGGATGGGGAGTTACTGGGGTCAGAATTTTATTTTAGCCCCACTGAGTAGGATGTATAACAAGAAGGAATAATCAGACAAATGCAGACTTGCATTTTACCCACAGCAGCAAAGCAGGTGTTCTGGTGCCTACCTGGTCATAATATAAAATGCACTGTGGCATCATGTCTCACTTTTGGTTTTCTTAAGATGCTCAAATGCTCCTGTGCAAATAGTAGTTAATCTTTTCTTTCTTTTTGTGCAGCAATTTGTCTACCCAATCAGTTCCGATGTGCAAGTGGCCAGTGCATCCTCCTGAAGCAACAGTGTGACTCCTTTCCAGATTGCATTGATGGTTCTGATGAGCTTCTGTGTGGTGAGATGTCTTTCCTTGAGATTCAAGTGCTGTGTTCAGGCGTAATGTCCTACATCGCTATGCAGAGCCCCGGTCTTTGCACAGTATTATTCTTTCAGAGAAGGCCAGTCAGGGAAGCCCAGTGAATCTTGGCCAAATACTCTCACAGTTGTATTTGGCTGCTAAATAGTCATGCTCTTCCATTGGTCTGTGCGGCAAAAGAGTGTGAGCTTGCAGCATGGTGTAGCAAGTCTGTAATGCAGGAACAGCAGTAGTGAAGATGAACTGAAATCCCAATGTTACTTCAAGCTAGTTCTAAAATGTTGTATGGGATGCAAAGCCATCTTGTTTAGATGTGCCTTCAGACCTATACCAAGGGGGACCTGATTCTACTATGTTCAGTACCTTGGAACTTGCAGAGCTGCTGCTAAGCTTGGGGTGGCTTTTAAAAATGTGCAGCCCCATGCACTGCAATTAGAGGGTCAAGCTGGAGGCTAGTTATGTGGAGGAACTAGCATGCAATGAGCAAGTGTCCACAAGAGACCACAAGCTGCTCTCTTAAAGTGCAGGTAGAAAAAGAATGTAAGGAGAGGCCTTGATTTTTCCGGGCAAAATGTTACTTTGAATTCTCATGGCAGTAAGTATATGCAAGTTACAGGCACGCTAATGGCAGTTGCTGTATTAGTCCTTAGTGGGGTCTGTTATTTTGCAGTCCAAAGTGGAGAGTAAAATTCACTTATTTGTGCTATGCTTGCAATTTCTCTCTTTTTGCACCATCAGGGTGACTAGTGTATGAAGTTTTCAGGCAATGGGGCAGATAAAGGGAGCATTTAGTAGCTCATGAGTAGTTTAGCAAAATAGTTGGAACATAGCTTAGAACAAAAGCAAATAGATGTGCTGATCTGTCAGTAATTCATTCTGAACAAATACCTTGTGTTGGGTTTGTGTAGAGAAATGCTGCATGTTGTTTAATAATGTGGCCTGTAGGACCTTGGCTGATTGCGAGGGTTTTTAATATCTTAGAGTCTTGTCGGGTTTTGAAGCACCATTTGTTAGAAGCTGTGCCACTGATGGTAGGAGAGGAGGGGTCACCAGGTCTGGTCAGGGTAACCTTGTTTCTTCCTTCCATCCTCACAGTGGGTACAGCAAGGAAAAGTGTATTTCATGAGCAAGAGTGGTGAAAGTAGCCCAAGTGGTGAATAGAAGAAAAGGCTAAAAGAATGGCAACAAAAACCATTTAGATTTCCTGTTGGAAATTTCAGACTGAACATGCTTCTCATGCTTCTCCTACATCTTCCATTTATCTCTCAGCTCTCACCCAGTGTCCCCAGTTTCCTGGATAACGTAAAGCCACTTCTTCCTTTTCTTTAGTTTATTTTCTTTGTGCACTTGGCAAACTTTTGTGCTGTCAAGTTAATGCAGCTGTTTCCTGTTTGCACTTTGGGTCCAGTCCTGCAATTACATCTTAACTGATTTAAATGTGTCTTTATGTAGACATGAGATTGTCTCCTCTGGAGTCGCTTTGTGGAACAGAGCATTCTGTGGTTTCTTGCTTTACTGAGGGAAAGAACTCAAGTAGGGAATAAAAATGATTGTTACTTTCTAGATAAGGATCTTGCATTCAACAGAAGCTAGGTTTAACCAAAATGAGAATTGTGTGGTATGAAGTGAAGGCTTGAATCTTACATGAAGCATTTCACTTCTTAGAACTTCATTAAGGGGTCTATAGTTTGATTTGACCATGTAAAATTGATAGGCTTTGGCCAAGTTTATTTTGATTTTTTCACTTTATGAATATATATATATATTTGCTTATGTAAAAAAATAAAATTACAAATGTTGTGTGTCACGTGGAAAAAATCATTTTCACTGAAGAATATCACATGCAAAAAATATAGAGGTGTCAGGTTTATTTGGCAAAAATTTTTAATGTGTTACCCATAATCAGGGGGAGATATGACACATAGCTCATCTCAAATACTGCAGCACTCTTTATTATTTAACATTGGGGCATATAGGGGAGAAAAGAAATAAGACGCAGGAAGTATTTGAGATATTCTGGATTGTGTTTTCCTTCCAATTTGTAAGGTTTTTTTTTTAAAAAGCAACTCATATTTTAGGAAGGAAAAGTATTCTGGTTTAAGGCCTATAATAACTAGGAAGACATCCACTGCTTAATACATATGGTAGCTTCCCTACTGGTAAAATCTTTTAGTTTTTTAATGTTATTGCTAGTCCAAATGGCTTTTGAGAGAGCAGATTCCTCTCTGATTAAGGACTTTGTGTTTGTAAATGTCCTATATCCTTAACCCATAGACTTTGTGGGGGGAAGGAAAGGAAACTTTCTAGGCTGTTGTTATATCAAGGTGATAAGTCATCCTGTTACAAGATGAATTGCTAGACAGAAAGGAGAGTACCTTGCTAATATTGCTTTATGTACATGGAGGGGAAGAGGATGCATGAGGAAGCATGCAGTCTTGTGCATTGAATCAGAATATATGCAGTTATAGATGCCTGAGTTTGATGCAGATACTTTCAAAGACACTGTGAATGACTGTGAGCTGACACAAGCTCCAGGACAGCAACATATGTATTGCCCCATGTTTAATGACCTGCTTTTTTTTTTTTCTCCTCTCTTTCCAGAAAAAACAAAGCCAGCCTCAGATGAGTCACAGCCACACAGTAGTGCCATCGGTCCTGTCATTGGTATAATACTGTCACTTTTTGTCATGGGAGGAATGTACTTTGTTTGCCAGCGAGTGGTGTGTCAGCGCTATGCCGGGCCCAATAGTCCTTTTCCACATGAGTATGTCAGTGGCGCCCCTCATGTCCCTCTTAATTTTATTGCTCCAGGAAGCTCTCAGCATGGCACTTTTACTGGTAAGGATGGTAAGGACCTTGCATCTAATCAATACCATTACATTGTCTCGATTTGGAGCACTAGATGTGGAGTTTTCGAAGAGCAGAAATTAGACGTTGTTAATCTGCTCAGTGGTTTTGGTTTAAATCTGTCATTTGGATCAGATACACAAAAATTATTAGATGCATTTCATAGGCATCTTGCCAGATCGTCAAATGCAATTTTTGTGCTAGGCTGCATCTGCACAGGTATCTGTCTTTTTGATAGAAAACCTACAGTATTTTGCCAGTGGAAACATCCTCTTTAAAGAGTTCATTCATTAACCAGTTCATTCTGGTGTATGCAATAAAGCCTGGGTTTTGCATAGTACTTCCTACCTAAGGCCTGCAAATCACTGAGTAGTGAACCATGTGCAATATTGGAAATTAAGAATGCATGTGCCATTCAGCATTCTAGCAAGAGCTGTGTTGCATTGTTCTTTGTGTCTTGTACTCAGATGTCCTTGTTTCTGTCCTGTCCATCAAAGGTCTTTACATGGTTTTGTCCTGTCTGCTCAGGATGGATAACATATTCAACAGTAGAAAGAAGCAGAGGAAAGAAGTGAAGCAGCTTAGTTTACTATAATACAAAAAAGCAGGGGGTAAACCTCCCTCCCCAAAGTTAAAACAGCAAATGTGGAACACAAGCAGTCTGGGTTTGTTGTAGTCTGCCTGCTCATTGCTTGAAGTGTAATGAAATCATCCCCTTTGGTTTAGCCTGTCTCTGAGACAGCTTTCCTGTTTGCTTTTGGACAAACTTTATTCTCTCTGTCTCTCAGCCCTTCATCTGTAAAACAGCAAAGCTTCTCTACATCGCAAAGGACTCAAAGCATCCTTTCGGAGCTATGATGCTGAGATCGAAGGGGGACTTAAAGTACCCATAAAAGCTCAGGATATTCAGCTAATAGATAAGAACCCAGAAACCTCATACAGACATGAAAATAAATGCTTAAATGATGTACCTTGAATTACTTTACAAATGTAAAATATACTTTTCATAGAAGAAATAGCAAATTCTTAACTACAAAGCCCTGAGAAGAAAGAATATGTCTCATATTGTTCAGGAAGCTGGGAAGTAAATGTTTGCCTGTAAACCTGCCAGACAGGGTCAGAATACAAGAAGTCCATAATTTGGAGTGCTTGGAGTCTGCTTTTCATGTCAGCTGAAAATCAGATAGATGGTAAACTTAAAGACAAATGAAAAGATGTGGCAAATCTTCATATTAAAGAAGTTTTTGAGATGTGCTAATTGTTCTTTTCTTCTAGCCATGACTTTGAAGATAGCCAGATACAACTTAGGTTTAGCTTTTCTCACACTTTAATGTGGTCAGCTGTTCCTGCTTAAATTATGGTTTTATGGTTATCAAGAGGTTTTTGTAGGAGGAAATAAAATTTGAGGATGAAATCATTGCAGGTGAAATCCTTGCAGTGGTGCACTTCAATTTGACTTCACACTAAAGATTTTTTAATTAAAGCAAGTATCAGTGTTTTTTGTCTATACCTCTGTAGGTGCTAAACTAAGCTGTCATTCTGATTCTCATTTGTATTTGTTATTTTTTTCTAATCCATATTCCTGTGACAAGTTACAACAGCTGAAAATATTACCATTGATGTTAATTCTAAAGAAAAGACATGTTTCTATGTTCCTAATACCATGGCATTTCCAAAAAAGATAAATAGTCATGAATGATGATCACAAATAGAGTCACTCTGCTTGTAATAAATATTTCCTGAAATTTCTGAATAATTTCTGAAAACTTCCCAAACGAAACTCTTCCATTAGCACTGAATAGTCTGACAGGAAGAAGTTGAAAGTGTATTGTCTGATTTAAGTGTATATTGGAGTAAAACAGATTGGAGAATGTTGTCTTCCCTTTTCCTGTTACCAAGGTTTCCTTCCTTTTGCCTCTGCTGATTTTCAGATTATGCAGTGATTTTTTTCAATAAAAATAATTACTTTTTGCTGTTGTTCATGTACTTGCAACTGAATTTCTTTGGATGGAAATGAAAACTTTGGAGGTCTCTAGCTTGTTTTTCTCGGGCAATGTATAATGCTTTTTTTGAAAATGCCTGAGTTTGTTTAATTGGAAAATTTCTTAGTTAATGATTTGGGTGAAAAGTTTGGATCAACTGTTCTGGAGATTCCTTTCTCAGCAGAGTGTGAGAGCAGGTTGTGAGGAGTTCAGTGCTGCAGTAGGACAGTAGGTCTGGGGGTGAGATGTTTTCTTTACAAAATAAAGTAAAATGAAGTTCCTTGTAATCCTGAAGTTTTTACATAAAACACTGTTCCCAAAGTGAACAACCAGTAGCGTTGCATGGATTTGCCAAGCTGTGGATTTGTTTTCTGTTTTGCATTGGTAGCTCAAATTGTGGTTTACCTAACCGTGTTTTCCTCTCTGTCTCACTGCAGGCATCTCTTGTGGAAAGTCCATGATTAGCTCCATGAGTCTCATGGGAGGAAGCAGTGGTGCCCCCTTATATGACAGAAACCATGTTACTGGAGCCTCTTCAAGTAGCTCATCCAGCACTAAAGCCACTTTCTACCCACAGGTATGTCTTGAAAATATGCCTGTAAGTTAGGTGTCTCCCACTTCTGCAGAAAAGGAAGAAAAAAATCTGTGCTACTAAATAGGATGTTGATAACGGTTGTTCTTAAGTGTTACTGTTTGTGATATACAGGCCCAGTCTGACACCCATTGAACTTCACAAAAGGGCTTTGCTGTAGTCCATCAGGATTACACAATGCTACATGGTGTCTAAAGTGTTTTGTTATTTAAGTGATACTCAGCTGGGTTGTTCCTGGGCACTTCTTTTCTTCTGTCTTGACTCCCGTGGAGATGCCACTGCCTTTGTTCTTTGTAAACTCTGATGGCAGTGCCTCAGTGACACTTTGCACTGCGTTATTCTGCAGGCACACATGGGATAAAAAGACAAACAAGATGCGACAGGACTGGAATGCAAATGCATAAGAAATAAGCTTGGCTTGCTGCTTAGATAGCGTCGATTGTTGATTCAGAAAACCAAGTGTGTGCACTGGGAGCACACCAAGTGTGTGCACTGGTACCCGTGGAGGTTACTTTGCTTGGGTTTTTTCCGCTCTAATTTAGCTCTATTTCTGGCTTTTAACTATTGGAAGTGACAAAATTTTAGTCCCTATATCAGAGTTTCATGAATTCAAAGATGTATGAATGGAAATGATTCTCTAAGAATGTGTAGGAGAGACGTACAAAGGTTACTGTTTGCCAGTATTTTGTCACATGATGGTTTTTTTCCTTAGTGCTTCTAAGCAATTCATACATTCACTCTTCTGTTCACACAAGTTTGCAGAGTCAATCTGCTAGCTACTGAGGTGATTTTTCAGTAGTACTTAACCAGGAGCCCACATATTGTGTGGGTATAAGTGCATTTGTGTTTACAGGTAAACTGTTATGCTATGTATGGGCATTTTGATTGATAGTGTTTTGACCAGTGGCAAATGTGCTCTCTCTCCCCTTTAAGAAAGACAAAGATGGAAAAGAGAGGCTTGTGAGCTTATCTATTGATAAGGTAAAATTGGTTACTTATTTCTCGCATTACCTTCTCAATGAAGCCATCAAGAAGCTAGTCACAGCTAGCAGACGTTTGGAAGTGAGCAGTCTTCCTAATTTAGCTTGTCTCATGCTTCACCAGTGTCTCTGTAACATGCTGAACAATTTCATACTAGTACCTGATTGATGTGTCAGTGCCACACTAAAAAGGATGAACAGAAAAAACAGCTGAATTTATACAAAAAGCCCCTTACTTAAATAAATCTTGAAAGAGAAAAGAAGCCCAAGAGTTTATCTGCTTGTGCCATTCTATGGGATCTGTGTTGGCCAAAAGATAACTCTTCCCATTGGACTTCTGGACTAAGTTAATCTGACTGTTACTGGGAATTCTTCTTCCACACTTTCCACTCTGGGCTATGTCAGCCAGGGCCTGCAGGGATGATATCAGCCTTTCCTTCAGGAAAGGCATGCTGGATTTGTAGAAGGAAACTGTTGCAAGGTCGTTGTTACATTAGTTACTGCTTAATCCAAATATTTTGGTCAGTTCTACCTGGCAGCTAATTACCCAGCTTTAGGTTAATAATGACTAGGAGAGATCTGAGCATCTTCTTGTCTTGGCTTTTTTGTTTTGTTTTGTTTAACACATCTTAGTGGTACTGAGAGATGGTCCAGTGAATGGAGACTAGGAAAGAATTGATGTCAGTGGAGTTATGCCAGTTTATATACCTGAGAACCTGGCCACGGGCATTCTGGCTGACACTCTGCTGTATTTAATCTGAACATGAAGTGGTGTTGATGCAGCTCAGGGTGCTAGTAGGAGAGAATCCAGAAGTAGCATGGAGTGCTCCTCCAAGGAGGAGGATTTCTGGAAGATACTCTTGGGCCAATTACTCATCATTCCCCACAGCTGGCATGGGTGGTATTCAAGCTTGTCTTGAATCTGGATGCAGGGCTTGTTAGTATTAGTAACGATGAGCTCAACTCAATGGCTAGGAAGCATTTCGCTAGATTCTACACAGTGAAGACCAAAACAATGATTTCCACTTCAGTGATTTTACAGTATTATTATGAGAGAAGAGCAGAGGCAGACAAAAGATGCTGTCATGGTCACTTTGGCAGGCCACGGCTTGGCAGAATGCCCAGGGCAGGCTGTGTGCAAGAGTGCTTACATCAGTAGCAAGGCCCTACCATCAACAGCAATGTTGTAATTTTCCACATTGGAAGGGATGAAGCACTCTCCTTGTTTTTAGGCCAATGTCCTGGCCATGTCAGGGGTTCTGCTTCCTGCTAGGGGAAGAATCCTAAAGGATTCTGAAGCATAATAAACTGTTTTCCTAGTGTGAGGGTTACCAGCAACCATGTATAGGCACACACAGGCTAGGGCAGGCTATAATTATTTTTTAGCTCTTAGGTTCTTTGCATTGTGAACTGTGCCAAAATTATATGTTTACAGAACAGAAATAAAAAGGAAGTATTCAGGGAAGGATGCAGTTGTATTAGTTATAGTAAAGGAACTTGGCCTCCTGACCCTACTATTGACTGGGGGTATGTTTAGGGACTGGGAGTGGAACAGACTTTATTTCCCATTAGCATCTGCTGAGGATGATATCAGTCCTTCCAAGGAAGCCCACTGAGATTCAGCAAAACTGTGTCTAATTTCCAGCTTCACCACAGCCTTCCAGCATAATAACGGATGTGGCAAGGAAGAAAATTGCCTGTACTGCAAGAACTTTGAAGGTCTGCAGTGTACCTAAGCCCAGAGTAAAGTCTCGTAATGAACTTCCATGATCTTTAAAAATGCATTAACCCATCCAAGCAGCAAGGAGAGGAAACTAAAATAAGAATGAGTGACAGCGCAAAGGCATAAATAATATTTTCAAAATAAGTAGACTTGTATGATTAACCCAAACTTTCACACTGCTTTTTCCTATTCTTCCTAGATCTTGAACCCACCTCCTTCCCCAGCTACTGATCGCTCCCTGTATAATGCAGAGATGTTTTATTCCTCAAACATTCCTTCAACCACGAGATCTTACAGGTACAGCTCAGATAAAAAGATTTGATAAATCTTCTATTGATCTGTTCTTTAGTTTTGTATCAGACTTTTGGATCAGCTCTTGTTCAGACAACAAAAAAAAAAGTATCTTTTTTGTTTAAAAAAACCTTTCCCTCTCTTAATAAATGACCATTCAAATGGAGGTTATGCCAGTTTTGATGTTAAACATTGGCTTTGTGTTCTTATTTTGACACAACAGGGTTTAGCGCCTTTCAATACACTGTTGCTGAGTAATAATGCAATATATATAGGTTATCTTGCTATGTAACAGTCACTTAGCATCCTGTATAGCGAAGGTTGGTGTTTTCTGTTCAGTTCCTCAAGCTTATCTTAAAACTCTTTGATGAGTCAACCTATTTGTTAATGACTGGACTAAATGGTCATGGTGGTCTCCTCTGGTCAGGGGCTGGAAGAATGCATTGCTGGCTGAGGGTAGTTGTGCCATTCAAATTTAATGCAGTTCAGGTACTTCTTGTTGGGTTCCTATGGAAACCTGAATTAAGGCTCACATAGAGGTGAGCAGGTGTCTTGACTGAGAACACAGAGGTGTTCATTTTCAATCTCTCTTTCTTTCTTTTTATTTCTTTTTTCCCCAGATTGCAACTAATGCATGTGCTTTTTTTTTTTTTTTTTTTGCAGGCCATACCTTATACGAGGGATAGCTCCACCCACAACCCCATGCAGCACAGATGTTTGTGACAGTGACTATACTACTAGTCGATGGAAGGCCAACAAATACTATATAGATTTAAATTCAGACTCAGACCCTTATCCCCCTCCACCCACACCTCGCAGTCAGTACATGTCGGCAGAAGAAAGTTGCCCTCCGTCTCCTGCCACGGAACGAAGCTATTTTCACCTCTATCCCCCTCCGCCCTCTCCTTGTACAGACTCCTCATGACCTCAACAGAAGGAACTTTTCCTGTAAATATTTTAAAATATGAACAGATTTAAAATATATATTTTATGATTTAAAAGTAAATCGGGGTGGGAATGAAAAAAAAAAGAAATGTGAATAAAAATGGGTGGGAGGGATGGGGCTGTGAAAAATTGTACAGAGGAGGAATATTTATAAAATTGATTTTTTTAACTTAATTTTCATTCTTTTGTGCCATATTTGCCTTTTTGAAGTCATGAAAATTACTCAGTCTCCAAAGGATTTGGGGAGGGAATGTTGAGCCTTTTTGAATTTTTAAATCACCTTTACAGGCAAAGTGTATGTAATTCTTTTTATTAATGTGAGGCAAAGAAAGCGAAGTGGCTTTTGGGAGGAGGAGTCTAAAGAAAGATGTAAGTTTATTCGCAGAGAAGAAAAACACATTTAAATAAAATTGTCAGTATCTCATCTCTTCACCACCACTGGGAGAAAACATGCAAAGATCACAACCCTCAGATGCTCCTGTTTGCAAGTCAGCCAAATCCTTCAGAACTCCTATGCTGAGACATGGATTTCAAACCTCCCTCTCCATTTGCTTAGCATTGAACTGGAAGAACACTTCTTTTGGCCAAACCTTCCAGCTTAACTAGGCCCACAGGCATCATGTTATACCTCATGTCAGTGCCACTCTGCAGATGGCCAATTCTGGAACTGATTCAAGCTGCAAAAGATAACCAGCCCTAAAAAACCTTGGTTTAGCTCCAATCAATTCCCCATTTGACTGGGTGAATGGTAGCAGAAGCCGTTGTACTGACCTGGGGGTGAGAGCAACGGGCAAGTTTAAAGTGGTATTTAAGCGAAGAGAAATGCCTGACAAACTGCAGATTTGGTCAGACTCACCATTTTAATTGTGATGAAACCAAGCTCCTTCATCCTTCCTTGTGAGGCTTTGATGACTGTCTGGGAAGAGGCTGTAATATGCAGCTGCTTCGCAAAATACAGTCCTAGTTCTCTTTTTCCCAAAAGTCCAGTAATTCACTGTGCCAGGTCTCTCAGATGTTCACCTGTGTTGACTTGATCAGAGAATTGCTTCATCTCTAATGTTCATTTTCCAAAGTGGAATGATATGGTCATTTGTATTCATTTAAATGAGGAAACTTGTTTGGTTTTTAATCAGATTTTGTAGAAAATGGTATCTGCATAGCTCAAAACAAAAACATCTGCCATTCAAACAGTTTAGTCATATTTCATAAAAATTTGCCTCAAAATTAGTTCAGGTTTAGAAATAGACAGAAAAAGCACGGGGGAGGAAGGAGAGGAGACAAATACTTCTTTCTAATTGTGTTGAAATAAAAAAGATAAACTCTTATAAAACTGCTGTAACCTAAGGGCATCATGATCAGCAAAGTGCTCATGTTCCCAACTCCTACCAAAAAAACCCCTTTGGGAATGGGGGGCCTAGGATCAGTCCTTTTCAAAATTCAGAAGATAAATTTTTGCTTTGATTGCTTTCTTGCTGTAACAAAAGGGATTAGGTATTGTATGGCAATAATATAAATTCAGCTCTGGTGATGATAATGTGAGTGTCTACTCAGGACATCTGAGGGAAGTTCTGAATATGCAGACTCGCACCTGTTTCTGCAGCTGCTGAATAACAGATGTGTTGGGCCTTTGACAGCCTTAATATTGTTGGCAACAATGAAAACTTTTTTCTTGTTTGAACTTAAGTTGTACTTGGTTTTGGGTCTTTTTAGCAAGTTATTTGATCCATCACAGGACCCTTACAACTCCAGGACAGATGTCTTTGTTGTGGTGGAGGGGCTGGGACCACAGTGTTCTGATCCAGTTTGTGTTTTCAGATTTATTAGTCCAGGTCTGTTCTTCATATCTACATTGTTCAAGGACAGGATTTGTGCTGTCACTGGTGTGTTACTAAAACTCTTAAAGTAGCTTTTACTACCTTCATGTCTAAATTTTCACTTGAGAGATTGAGCACAAAGAAGATGCCCACCATTTTTCATGGAGAAAAATATGAATTGGAGAATACAGCATTGGAGTTTTAAGAATGGGTTCTTTCCCCATCCCCTATCAACATTAGTAATTCTGTAGTATGCCAAGAGGGACAAGGTCATAGTTGGTTACTCTTAGAGTGACTTAGCAGATCTCTGAACAAGTGTTAATGATTTGGTGAAACAAAGCAATTCTCATGTGATCATGTTTCAGTGAGCTAAATTAGGAATATAGATCCACAGGATATTTTATGTACCACATCAATCATATAAAGGAGTACTTGTTCTGCATTACAGCAGTTGGTAGTCCAATTTCATATCATATGTAATTTTGTGCATGATAACTATTCACCATTTATAATGAATTCATTAGTTTAGTTGTTTCGTGTTACAGTTCTAGTTTAGAGACGTCCTACATTAATGTTCCTGTATTTCTGTGATGATACTGGATGCTAAATTCCATTGATTTTTTTTTTTTTTTCAATTAAACCACTGATCTTTTTAAAGAGCCACAACTATAACAATCCTAACCACTTCATCTGAAGACTTGCATCCTATTACAAAGTTTGGAGTTGAGTCCAAGAAAATTAGCATTCTTGCTGAGAGCTAAACTGTCGTAAGAGTTAAATTCTTTTGGAGCTTAGGTACTCAGAAGGAAGGAAGCACTTGCTGAATGGGGTGAATTAAGCATGTACATTTTTATTTCAGTTGGACATTCACAGCCTCTTGCTGCTGATGTGTGCTGAGAAGTTGCCTCCTCTGATGCACTTGAAGTTTGGTGATCAGAATCTAAGCCCCACACTGCTCCATAATACTGACTTTAAAAGCCTGTTCTAAAGAATTTGTATACAAATTTAGCATCTTACCATTTAAATACTAAATATTATTTTTGATTGCTGTAGACTATATACTTTAAAAGGATTACTGTACTCCTGGTGCTAGAAAAGATCAGAAAGAAAATTGAGTGACAGGAGCTACTTCTCTCCAGAAATATCCTCAGTGTGCTCTTAGTGGTTTTCATCCTGTGAACTTTCAGGCTTAGTGAATGTGTATGACAAGTTGTGGCAGTTCAGGGCTGAATAAGTGGAGGAAAGTTGTATTTTGGTGAGGTTTAGGTATAGTTCTAATAGTGCAAAAGTTTTCTGTGAGGAAGCTGTCTGAAATATTATAAGCGTTCTCCCCTGAGAACCTGCGGAGGGATGCATGTGATTGGACTACCTGTGTGAGCTTGTGAGTACTTGAATGAGTGTTTTCAACCACTATTTTCCAGGCCCATTATGACTGCATGTTAGCACTTGAAACGGCTCAGGGTATAATATAGAACTGTGTCTGGAGAGCAGCTAGTAATGGGCAAATAATATGGTTGATTTAAAGGACAGATGTCCTAGCAGAGAGCAGCTTACCTGCCTTCCAGTGCAGTCATGAAAGCAGCTACTCGGGTCATCTTCTCTTGTAGAATTTGTCCTATCTGCAGGACAGATATAGCAACAGTGTGAAGCTGTAAGGTAAATGGACGAGTCATGGTCTTCGACAGTGAAGCATTCTTTAATTTCAAGCAAAAGTGTTGTGTAAATTATAGCGTGACTTTACTTCAGCTAGACTGGTCAACAGCCACTGCACCCTGAAATTTGCAATGGAGGTAATTATTGCTGGATGATTTTGAGGAAACTTTGTTAGCACTATCCCAGCTGTCTTACTGGTTCAGTTTTCTTCTGTCTGGACAGATCACTAAAGAGCACTTAGACTAAGATTAAGCTCAGTCTGTATGTATGACAAATAATGTTTTCTTTAGGATAGTGTCATAGTACAAAATGCCCCTTGTCTAAAAATGACATTGTGCCCTTATCAGCATGTTCTAAAGAGGAAGGTGGAAATCAGTGGAAGTTTCTTCGTTTGGAATAATGGGTTTGATTTTTCAGTAATAAAACTTGATCTGTCTGGTTTGCAAAGGGTGCAAGCACTTCCCTAAAAGTTCTGATTCTTTTCAAAGTAACAAAATGGTCCCTTCCCTCAGCACTTGGTCTACACACCTAGGATGGGCCTTCTGGAAATTTCCAGGCCCATTTATCTTAGGTCTATTTTCCATCTGATATCTAGAAAGTCTTATGCTAGATCTAGGACTCGTCATGTTCTCCCCATTTGTATGCCAACTGGTGCCTCTTGGATTCTGGGGCTTTTGAAATTCTGAAGCTCTGTGCACAGCGGTGAAAAAGGATTTGGAAGGAGGAGCACTCAATAACGGCTGGTCACACTGGGCAGTTGTGCCAGTCACAAGGACACTTCTCCATTACCTGCAGGGTCAGATCCTTTTGCTAGGGAGAGATCCTGTGCTACCCTTCATCAGAACCTCAGGAGCACACTGTACTACTTACAAGTGTGGTCAGTCAAACTTCACAAAAGTTGTGTGTCCTGTTTGCTTCAAGCATTTTTGGAAGTAGATCTTTTTTGATGTCAGTCATTTTGTTGGGATATATGTCAAGTCAGTCCAAATGAGTAGCTGTGCTTACAATTATACTGCAAGTGATATCCATTAATGTCAGGGAATGAAAACAGAAGGCAAGCATGTTCCCAATAATTAATAACACACAAGAGTGCCTGGCATGGAGCCCTGAATTAGAAGTAACATATTTGCTGTTACAGTACTGAAGGACATTTTATAAACATCCATGTTTGGACAGAGCCTTAGACAAGCCACAACCAAAGATAATAGTCATTTACAAAGCAGTTATTCAGTTATTTCTGGTTTTATTATGACTGTTATGAATTATGAGTGCAGTCCTCACTGTAAATTTAGCTTGTCTGTAGAAGATTCAGGGAAGGCTGAATCCTAAATTCTGAGAGGTGTCTGCTGGTTCTGCTGCTGTTCCCTTAGGTACTGCACACTTTCTGTTCATCATTGAACGTAAAAACCCCTTTCTTCAGCTATTCTAAGCTTAAGGTATTTACCACATTAAATGATATTAATATACATAGGTATTTTCAATCCTGTCATGTCTTCTAGCTCTCCTTCCTGAGAACAATTCCTCTAGTTTTTGTAAAGGGTGTTTTTCTTTAATTTGTTTATTTTGAGGTTGGCCAACTATGCTGTGGGCCATTTCACATAAGATCCTACTCCCTGGAGGGAATAAAGAAAAAAAATGGTTTTAAATCAATGTTAAGCCTGCTGATAGGAATGATGGAAATCAGTCTGATACAAATGGCTTCTGCTTTCTACAAAATCCTTCAAAATGCCATGTCCTGACATACTGACAGTGCTCCCAGCCACCCATGACCACAAGCTGCCACATCCTGGCTGTTCCCAGCATGAACCATGGCCCTTGTTGCAGCCCACCTCTGGAGTCAGGGGCTGGGTTCTCTCCAGAGATGGGCTGAATGGAAGATCCCAGAGAGAGTGGATGGAAGACCACAATGGCAATTCCTAAATGGGTCATTTTATATTGACAAAATATGTGCAGAGGATGTGCTTAGGACTTACCAGAGGAGAAAACCAAGTTTGACAGCTACAGTAAGTGACAGACTAATTCACCAGCATTCACATCTTTGAAAAGCAAGTACTCCCACTGACGCACCTTTCTCTAAATAAAAATGACACTACTTCTGTGACAGTATTCCCAGGGTAGCTGTGTTTGACAAAGGAAGCAATACTCCAGACTGATTTGTACAGAGATCCTGTACTGTGTAAATAAGTACAAAAGTATTTTGCTTGCAACTGCAAACACAATAGTTGTAAGTGGAACTCATCAGCCTACAGAGATAAAACAAAAGCTGTTGAAAACAGGAGGACTGCTTTGCTGTTTTATGTGAAATTTGGAGTGCATCATAAACAAAAGTCTAACCCAGACTGCTTTCTTACCTAATTGTATCACAATTGCTGCTATTGTAAATGTACATGAATATACAGAGAGTACCAAGAATTTTTATGATACCCCCCCCAGTCTTTTTATATTTATATTAAAATGTGTATTCTGCAAACAGCCTGATAATTACAGCTTTATATGTGTATCATTTTGTAGCATTTATTACTACAAAAGACAACCAAACCAAATGCTTCAGTGCCTTGCGTATTTTAAACAGTTCAACATATCAACTGGGGGAAAAGTAAAGCCTTAAATCACAAGTGCCCCCAGAATCGTATGTAGATTGTACTCCACTAGTTTTAACAAAGCTTTGTATCGTTGGTAGGGTTCTCTTCAGTTAAAGATTTACAGTACATTTACAATACATCCAGAAGTTGTGGAAATAACTGAAAGCTGACAACTTCTGAATTTTTTTACAGCATGCATGTCTTGAATTTGTAATATATTGGAATTTCTCGCAAATGCATTATTTCAAGTCAACTTTGATTTATACATTCGTATCTACTTCAACAGAAATCTCAAATACTGTCAAAACCACATAACTTTTTTTTTTTTTTAAAAAAGGCCAGTAACTAATGCTTATGTATTTGGGGATTAAACCGATGCTATTTTCAGATTGTCACTACAGTACTTTTCATTAGAGCCATAAAACCTTTGTTGTGTTACAGAAAGTCTTTACCAATTATTTTTCCAAGCATGGCCTTCTAGCATACAAATGAACTTAAGAAAAACTTCTTTGAGGCTTTCATCACCTCAGACCATTATATATTAACAATTTTCTGGTCATGAAACTGCAATGTTTCTTTATATTAACAAAACCAAAGTCTTGTTTGAAGTAACTGGTATTTTGTATAAATATCTGTACAGATAACACACTCTGCATTTGTACTATAGATTGTGTGGATTTTGTTTTATAATAAATACTTTTAAAAGATTTGATTAGCAGCCCTTTTTATGAGTGAAGATGTTTCATTACCTACTGTAGAGACAACCAGCCAGTACCACAATCTTTTTAGATACTATTTAAGACAGTGTTGCTGTCTCCTTGTTTTTAATTTTAAAATGTACAATAACAGCAAGAGCAAGGAGGTGAAGACGTTGGTTGGAAAAGTGATTGCCTTCAGAATTACAATTGTTAGCTAGCTAAAGAACTTACCACAAGTTTGTTAGCATCATGACTTTATCAAAAATGTTACACTCCATGGGAGTAATCTGTGTTTTGACTAGACCAGATCAAATCTGTATTTCTTTTTTTAATTGTATGCTACCTTTTATGCTATAGCATGTCAAAGTAAATCTTTTAACTAATGACTTTTTTTTTTTTTTTTATGGTGAACATACTTGAAAACTAGTTCCATTGAGTCTAGTTTGGTCTTGATTTCTGCAGTCAATATTGGTGGTCTCAGATTTGTGAAATTTACCATCTTAACTTAAAAGTCAAAATAATCTTTGATTGAGATATCCTTTCTCCTGCATGCTGAGTCTGACTCAGAATGAAGGAAGTCTTTCTAAGCAGTCATCAGCAGTCCTGGTGATGTCCAATTCCATTTATTTGGATTTTTCCAGGGTAGAAAAAAATACAGCATACAAACTCAGAGACATGCTTCTGTTTCCTACAAAGTTCTTTCAGGTTTTGTATTGTATATGTAAAAAAAATTTTCTCTTAGCCATATTACCATTGCTAATAATGCTTAATCTAAATGGACCCTGGACCACCCATGTGATGACTGCTCAGTGATTTTATTCCATTTCTATGATTAATATACATTTGTAGCTTGAGGAAAAAAACCTGAAGGATCTGGACTTCTGATGCTGTGCACAACCTGGAACAGGCCATCCATCATCCTATTGTAAAAGTCGGACCAAATTACCGAGAACAACAGAAAGCTTTTTAGGATTTTGCATGGCATGAAGCAGAGCAGCCCCACTCTTCTTTCCAGAACTCCTGGCTGTAGCTGGACTTTGTCACCTGAGAAGATGCATAAAGTCTTCATCTCTTGGAGTGGACCCTGACTGACACAGTGGCTGGTTGCAGGGAGGTGTTTGATACGTGTATCCCACACAAGTAATACAGATCTCTGCATGGTGTTCCTGCTCCTCCAATGCCTTAATTCCAGATGTTTCAGGGTCTCTCTTGAAACTGGAGGAGACAGTATTTTCTTTTTGCTCCAGAAAAGCTTGCTCAGCTATCTGGCTGGATCTTTGTAGTCTTACACTCCCACAGCTTACAGATACCTTATGGCGTTAATTGGGAAATACAGCCTGTTATATCATTTGTCCCAATGGAATCTGAGTTTGTTCCCAGGACCAACCCTGTGCTCACACGGAAGGCTGGCTAATTCTAAATCCACTGGTCCTGATCTTTTACGAAATTGCCCCAGCTGTTATTGTCCACAACAGGGCAGATCAAGGTGTTCAGCTGATTCAGCGCAGCATCACTGTGGATTCAAGTGGAAAGCAAATTGTATCTGGATATGCTAGGAAGTGGCTGAAGTGGTCAAAATGCATTCTGCCAGAGCGTGACCCACAGCTGTGCTGTGGAAAAGCCTGATCCCAAACCATGCAGCTATCTGGATCTCCTTCCATGCTTTATGCCAGCCCCAAAGCAACTAGGAGTGAACTGCTGCTAAACAGAGCAGTGTTGAAGCTATCTGTGTTATAGACCCTAAAGAAAAAGGTAAGCATGAGGTAACTGGCCACATGCTGCCAAAAAAACCCATGCAGAGTTATTGGGAGAAGAAAGTTCTTCATGTGAAACTAATGCTTTTTCGGACAGGTATGGTTGCCTTTCACCCATCTGAGGGGGCTCTGAGGAGTTTTATGCAGGTTGTCCTGAAAGTGAGAGGCCAGGGAATGGTGCTACAGGCTTTTAGGCAGTGCAGGCTGCTGTGGAGAGCAGGGCAGAGGGAAGGCAATCGAATATGCATGCTCTATGGCTTCCACAGGAACGACCACAGCAGGCTGCCTACATCCCTGCTAACTACGTGCCATAACCTTTCTCCAGAGAGCCCAGGTGGTTGCTGGAATCTGCTCAGAAAGCACAGATAGGAAGAGTGTTGGCAGGCACATGAGCCAATGCTGTTGTGGTTTTAGGGAGTATGAAAGGGCCCCTGCCTGTAATTAAGATTGGAGACAAAGCTAGCTTTTGGGAAATGAAGGCTTGATAAGCCAAGCTAATTGCTGGACTCCGAATATATTGCAGAAATTAGATGAGGATAGTAACTGCAAGGGGTATTGCCAGATCAGGTGGCCAAGATCATAGCTACAGTGGAGATTAGGACAAGCAATTTACTTGGGTGTGCTCAGCTGGGGTTTTTGACGGATTCCTCATGGAACCCAAGAATTGGAAGAGGGATGGCAGGGGCAGGATAAGGTACTGAATTTCCTCTTACAATTAGTGATTGGTCTCCTGTCTGTAATTAACATGAATAGTAGGCTTGAGGCTAGAGTTGGCTTTTGGGATAGGAAAGTACCAACAGCTTACGTATATTCTGGACAGCCTGCAAAGACAGGGTCTAGGCTGGCCCTAATTGAGGCTAATGCCTTCTGTTACAATTTCCTGATGGGAGAGCTACTTTGGCAATAAATCTGATTCAAGGGATAGTAACAGCTTTAACAATCTATTACTTAGGCAGTAATGTTTGTTACTGAACTTTGCATGGCCTAGAAGGGTATGAGAAGGACTCATGAGAACAGGGCCAGTGTGTTCTATTCTATTTTACTTTAGCTCATTAGGCTATTGTTACAGGTTTGATTAGGGCTTAGTTCTTAGATGATCTCTTGCTTTCTCTTGTAGAGATCTGAATTATCCCTAGGTTGTAGGGAAATAGATTTAGCACTTATGTTCATTTTACTGTAGGCATTGTACTACACATAGGCAGTCACTAAAACTGAGAAGCATTCAAAATAGAATTTGGAAATCTCAAGCTCAAAAAGTTACAGTCAGTTCCCACATTATTCATAGCCTGCAGCAATAGGAAGGGTCGGTATCCTTAGCTTCTCTTTTCTACTGTAGGGTATAGTACAAAAAGCCAATGTGTTGGGACCGATAGCGTGGCAAGAGTTCATTTGCTAGATCCCCTGGAGCTAGAGTTGGGAGAAATGCTCATATAGGTGAGACTGTGCCCTCAGCTTCTCTTGCACAGGAGATGTCTATCCTTTGCCTATAATTACAGGGAAGTGAGCAGGTTTAGGAATTAAAATAATAAACCTATTGTTTGATTCAGCAGGATCCTGGAGCCAGGAAGGGTGCTGACTGATAGTGGCAAGCAACTGATCTCTCAAAGCTTTAAGTTCCCTAGCCCTACACTAACCTAAATGCTGAGACCTGATCATAACAAAAAAAAAAAAAAAAAAAAAGAAAATAGCTCCCATTCAGTTCAATCCTTATTTTTAACTCCTGATATGCTACAGGAGCGAGCAATAAACTGAAGCCCAGGTGTTTTACATTTCTCAACCTGAACACGAATCCTATCCCTTACAGGAAGACTGACAAGGCATCCTGGCAGAGGTGAGCATCTCATGGGCTCCAGCCCTCATCCTTACTTACCCCTTTTCTCTGCAGTTCTGGCAGGTGTATCCAGGCAATACTGAAGTATAAAGTTAGAGGAGAGGTATGCAAGCATTCAGAGGACCTGTTTGACACACAGTTCTACCCAGTTCCTGGAGAACAATGTTTCCTGTGTTTGTTCACATACAGCATTCATCCCCCAGGTAGAATTAAACAGGGTTAGAGAAAGTTCAAAGTTTGGGAATCCAAAATGTAGAAAGTGTACTGCTGTGTCTGTACAGGATCAGGCAGTACACTTAAAATGAAAGCTAGACTGGCTTCTCTTTACTAGTAGACCTGCTTGGCGGGTCAGACCTGAAAAATCAGTAATTGGTGATGAAAGAGATTGAGGAATACATGCATTCTGGAGCCTGCTGTCCTAGCTTGGGCCTTGTGAGAGACAGTGTTCACTGGGACAAGTATTTTGTCTCTTTCTGTAAGTTGGTATCTTTTTTCCACCTACAACTAAGGATAGGTTTTGTGAATTGAACACTTGAAGAGTCCAGGTTATTTCCAGATCCTGCTGGATTGCTAGGGATGCAGCCAACAAGGAAATGCTTGGAATCCCTGGGACCACCATCTTCAATCTTGCTCCAGAAGTGCTTCTCAGAGGCCAGGCATTGTAAAGACAGCAACAGATGTAGGGACAAAAGCTTCTCGAGTCTTACCACAGAAGATTGGATTTCGTTGCTGGAACTTCATTAACACTTGTGACTGCAGTTCAGGTTGGGGAAGGAAGACTTGAAGAGACATAGGATGGCTTTCCAGCTTGTTCACAAAACAAGGGAGAGGGCAGGTTTCAAAGGGACGGCATCTTTTCTTCCAATCTTGCTAAAAGGTTATTTTTTCTCTGGCTAAAGAAAAAATGTGTCATTTTAAAAGGAATTTTCACTTCCTTCATATGTTCTGTGTCATTCAAAGTTGTTTCAAACAGTTTGAATTACTTCTTTTGAAGATGGATTAGTGATTTTTTTTTTTTTTTTTTAATTGGAGTGGCATGCTTTCTACCACATTCTTGATGTCAACCACTTTTGGTTTTATGAACATGTTGAATTCTATTTCTTAGGAGTTACAACCAGACAGGATTATTCTGTGGTATTTTCTCTGCAGAGATGATACTCTGTAGCCTGTAATGTTAGAGGTCAGACAATTCATACTTCCCTATTACATGCATGAACAGAAACATCCATCTTCTAAAAATCAATCTTGGGTGTCTAGAAAGCCTGAAATCCTCAGTATTACCAACAATTTGTCTCATTTAAGTAAAGCAGTTTAGTTACAATCAGCTTAAATTTTGTATAACAACTGGCCTCTTGCCTTATTGGTCCCCTTTCTCTCTTTGTTACAAAGCCAGTGTCTACTTGTGATGTTTATGTAAATGTAAGTGAAGTGGCATTGAAACTCAGTGCGTCTGGTAAGCTTTGACAGGGTAACACTGAGTTCTCAGTATTAAACATCACCTGTTTTCCAAAGGTCTCTGTCCATCTTTGATTTAATAGAAAATAGATTAAGGATTTATGACAATAATTAGTTCTCTTAGTTTGTAACTGTGGAGTAAGGGAGAACTGACTGTAGAAAAAAAGCCAAGGGAGAAAACATAAATCAAAAAGGATAAGGGAAGACCCTGGGTGTCCATAAGACAGGTTTCTCAAAGACCAGTCAGGTAAGTCAACAGGCTGGAGAGAGCAGAAAAGTTATTTAAAAGGCTGGGGAGGGGGATGAAACATGTGCGTAGGAAAGAACAGATTTTTTTAACAAGCATCAAGTTACAGGGATCAAAAGGGCAAAACCTATCTAGGTGAGAAATCTACAGCCAACCACCTATGGACCAAATGTGGCAGTTCAGCAGGCGTAGGGCTGGCCTGTGCCATGTACAGGTATACAGAGGTTCAACGATTTGTCCAAGATCAGGAACAAAATCCAATCTCCAGGGTTTGCAGAAACAAGATAATTTCTCCTTTTGCTGAAAGACTGTGTCAGCCTTGTTAGAAGGACCACTTCATATGGGCACAAGCAGCAGGGGTGAACTTGTGATCACCACAGAGGGTGCCCACTGCTGGGATTTAAACCCCACAAGTGGTTCCAAGTGATCTTTGATAAAACTTCCAGTGTGGCTTTCAGTCTGGAGAAGGACAGCAGGAGGAAACTAGTTGTGTGAAGCTCCTAGGAGATGTCAACATGTGTCAGTAGGAGTCACTTGAAAGTGGAAATTCTGTAAATCTTTGAACATCATAAGACATGGAAGGTTCAAAATACATCACCCTTTAAAGTCTCAGCTGCAGTGAGATAGATACATTCAAAGGTCAGTGCACAGCTTCTCTCCTGACTGGCTGTGACACCTGGTGGCATCTGTGGATATTGTGGGGTTTTTTTCTTCCTTAAGTCAGCGAATTAGAATGAAGAATTTCCCCCTCCTCTTAGGGAAGTGTAGAAGTATTTTTGTTTGTTTGTTTTCATTTCAGCTTTTCCTTTTTGCTGCTCCCACTATCTGTAATCAAAGTTGCCAAGGGCAGTCAAGCCCTCTGCCCACTATCTGGCTGCTTAGTTACCTAAACAAAAGCAAAAGGAGTTAATGGCAGTTTAATTCCTCCTACCAGTCTTATGTGTGTCAACACTACTCATGACAAGCCAGTGGCACATTTCAGAGAGAAAAGACTGGTCTTTGAGCATTCAATACCATTTGGTAGCACTGCAAGCCAAGAGACCTTGTGGCATTTCTTCATTTTGGGACTGATCTGGCTCTGTGACCTTACTTCACAGGTTGCATCACTTCTGTGTTTCTGCTGGCCTTTCCTCCCTTCATCTGTCATGGAGATAGAGCAGACTGCCTCTATCCATGCACAGAGTCTGGTCCCAGGGACCCTCCACTTCAAGCTCAAGGCCACTGAAACAGATGCTGGCCTTCTCCTTATAGAGCCTCCATCTGTGCCCTCCTCAGATGCAGCAGGATCCAGCTGGTGCAGGCAGGCTGGGCATCAGGGATGCACCTGCTTGAGCAAAAGCAGCATAGAGAGGATTTGTGATGGCACCTCTGCTGTCAAGGTGCTAGAATTTCAGGTGACTTCTATTAAAAAACTGCAATGACCACAGAATATCTGACCTTGAAGATTTCAGGTTAAGTAGTACTAAGAACAAACTGCCCCACCTCCAGTGTAGCAGGCAAATAATCATTTCAAGTGTTTGCCCCTCCCTTTAGGCTGTAAGTTGAGTTGGGCATATGGGCAAACTAATATGGGATGGTAGGAACAACAAATATAAAGTTATTAGAGCTGACCCTTGATTCCTACTGCCTTTCTCACAGTACTACTGGGGTTTTTTTTCTTGCTGTTTCACTAGATCTGGCATTTACAGAGAGACATCCGTGTCAAAAAATATAAGTAAATACTTTAGAGCTTAGCACTAACCAAAAGCACAAGGTGGCACAATCATCTGCTGTGAAGCATTGCTCACCAAACTTCATTTCCCAAAGAAACACAGCTCCAGAGCTGCCCTTTTTAACAGGGAACTACCCTGCTTCTCTTCTCCCCTTGCACTAGGTTTCATAGAGTCAACACTGATGGTGGGCATAGCTTTTCTCAGAGTGAGATTTTTATTATAGAATAAAGCCCTACCATGGAAATAATTACATGGCAATAAACATTTTGCTGCTATTGTTAATATTCCTCAGCCCTAGAAAATCTGTAACAGTAAAACTCTCTTTTTTGCTGGTAGAAGCAGCACCTCTGCTAGGCAGCTTTATGTGTGTAGTTATAGCAGCAATTTGTTTGGTGCCTGACTTCGCTTCAATATCATAAGACTAATGCAGGTTTTTAGAACTAAGTTAATCAATCTATCATCTCCTGCATTTTCTTCGTCGGAGGGAAACATGGAAAGTATGGAAATCCAGGTATGAGAATCAGGAAAAGGCAAATGCCCAGAAGGATCAAAGAATATTTGGGGGGAAAAAGAGGCTGTCCTTATATCCCTTGTTTGCAGACACACCTGCATGGGACAGGGGCACAGGGAGGATTTAGCATCACCAGGAAGAAGCAACACAGTAACAGGAATCATCAGCATGTCTGTCTTTCCCTCTGTTCTTCTCACCAACCATAGGGTAAGTGCAGACACTTGGAGCTACTTTTGTTTGCAGACTGTGTGCTGTTTGACAGCCGGTGGAAATAAATTCTTTCATGTAGACTGTTTGTTTTGCTTGTCTCTAACAGGAAATATGCCAGTGCTCGATCTGCCCATGGACAGCCTGGTCCTTTGGCCTGGAGCAGCCCATGTTTTGCTGTGCACTTCTAACAGAAAGACACCCAGCAATGATGTGTCTCTTTAAACACCAACACTAGTGCTTGGTGTTTAAACAGTTCTGACAACTGATCCTTTGGTGTTATTGAAAATAGATATCTGTCTATACATATATACACACACGCACACATTTGCTTCCCTGTCCTTCACTTCTGTGACTGTTCTTTTTAGAGCTTTGCTCCATGCCTCAGGCTTAAGTGGCTGTGCTGAGCCTCCTGTCCTTTGTGAAGGCTTCATGCATGGGGCAGATCAAGCCTGAGCGACACAAGTATGATTCTGTGGGGACTCAAGGCTGCTGCAGGAGCTGGCAGAGCTGGAGAGAGCCAGACTCAGGGCTGAGTGCTTGCAAATAGTCTGTCCAAGCAAAGCCTGCTCTAGACTGTGCTGTTTATCATGCAGTTGCATAAGCCCAGAGTTTATTTCAAGAAGAATGAGATCAAATTTTTGGAGCTGCTTTGCTTCTCCTGTCCAAAGAGCAGGGATCTGCTTTGAGTTGCCTTTCATTTTCTAATGAATGAAATAACTGCAGACTTCCACCTCCTTGAGTGGGAAATCAGAAGCTTGAAATGTCTGTGAACTCACACCCTGTACACGAGGCATATGGGGATGCAGCATCCAACTCATTACTTAAATGAGAACACTAAGTAATTAGAGCCCAGTGTCTACTCCTGGCCCCTACTGTTATTTCCTCTGTACATCACATGGGCTTTCACCATCAAACCTCACCAAAGGTCTAGAAAGCAACAGCAGTGTGTCAGCATGGGCAAATTCCAGTGGCAAAATGGGTATATTCTCACCCCATCCCACAAGCCGAGGTGCCTGAGCACCTTCACCTGGGCTGCTGCAAGGGGAAACACTACCCTTCCCCTCCTGTTGGACCATCACTAGCAAGAGGAGGCAGGAGTGCCCAGAATTGACCTTTTCAGTGGCAGCTTGAAGTTATAATGAAAAATTAGTTAAAGGGCATCTCTACTGCATTATTTCTTTCCCAATCCCTGTGCATCTTCCCCTGGCCCCCAGAGTCTGAGACAGAGCACTTGCATTCTTGATCCAAACATGCCACCTGCTGTTTGTCAGAAGGGAGACATTGTATAGTCAACAAAGCCAGTGCATGAATTAACCAAACTAGAAGCATATTTGCATTGCAAAATCAGCCAAAGGACCTCTGTACCACAGGTTAGATTCTGCTTGCCACCACCATGCAAGAATCACCCTGTAACACTATGGTCTTGACCTGCAAATCTGCAAATGCCATGAAGAAGCAAGGCCAGAGCCTGGACAAGCTTACAGAATATCACCATACCATCCAGAGCCAAGGCACATAATTTGCACTGCCTGGAAAAGCTGCAATGCAAGCAAACACCACTGCTACCTCCTGCTGACGGTTTCTATCACAGGGCAGGGAAGGGGCTAGCAGGGACAGGACAAACAGGTGTTGAAGTGAATTGCAAGACAACACTCAAGGGCTGCTTCTTAAGAGCAGTGATAGCAGAGGAGGCCTCTGGGAGGAAGCAGTGCCTCTGTAAAAGGGAAAATTCTGAATGGAGAGACTTCTTAATGTGTTTTAACTTTTGGTCAGCCCTGAAGTAGTCAGGCAGTTGGACTAGATGATCGTTGTAGGTCCCATCCAACTGAACTATTCTATTCATGAGAAGCAGGATGAATATTTGATTTTTACCCCATGGGTGCTGCTGACCAGACTGCCACTGAGCAAACAGAGCATCCCTGTTCAGCATGGGGAAAGAGTGCCTAAGAAGTTTGTGGGGAAGCAAAAGTGTCTCTCAACGCCGGTCCCAGGAACTCCCACTCAGGCGGAGACTCTCTCAGGGTCTGGGGGCTTATCTGAACCAGGCAAGGAGAGCCCTTCTCTGGTTCCCAGGCTGCAGCCAGCCCCGCAGCCCTCTCCTGTTCCCCTGCCACTTCTCCTAACAGGCAGTGGCCTTGGTGCCTGAGGTCTGGGTGATGAGGGAGGGAGGGAGGGAAGGAGCAGCAAGGGGCTCCCTGCGGTGCTCTCCCAGTGTGGTGGGAAGCCAGGCATGCCCCACAGCTCCCACCTCGTCACCCCAGCCCCACCACTGCTCCCTGCTGAGCCGGGCCCAGGAGGGACCAATGGCTGCTGATGGGCTGGATCCAGATCCCACGGGAAATTTGTCCAGCGATGCCGCAGGGCCGGCAGCAGGAGGCCTGGCTGGGTCATCGGCATGTGAGGGGGAGGTGACGTGCCCCGGGACTTTCCAGCCAGTACCTGCGCCCAGATGGCTTTGGGGACGCTACTGGGGTGCCCTTCTGTGGCACAGAGGCAGAACTGCAACCCTCTTTGATGCTGTGTGTGCACCCCTGCTTCAGCCCTGCCTCCTGGATTATCAGCCTGTCGCTGCAGAGGGGTGTCCCAGTCCTAAAGCAGTCTGCAGGACAGCCATAGCTCCCTTGAAGGGCTGGGAGACCGCAGCAAATGACCTGCAGAGACAGAGGGAGGGAAGAAGGGGTTAAAGGACAGAGCGAGGGACGGGCTACAGTTAGCAGATGTCCAGGGCTGAAATGTAGGTCACCTATTTCTGCCTGGGTCAGGGGGATTTGAAAATCGACACTACATCAATGCACAAACAAAGCCAAGTAATACAGCAAGGAATAAAATTGTGCCTTGGAAGCCTGACAGAAATCCCCCAAGTACACATGGCTCCTCTAACACACCATACACAGCTATTAATCAAGACTGTCTAATTTAAAAAAAAAAAAGTATTTTTACCTGCATATACATCTACAGAGTCACATAAGAAGGGAGGCTAATGAGAAAAAATAATGAAATTTAAAAAAACCTTCATAACCTACAAACCCCAAAAAAGCAGAAATTCTCTTATTACCTGTGTATAAGGCTTGGACAGGTATGAACTTAATTCCACGTTTTTCTCAGCAGCCTTAGACACATTATTTAGGCCTAGATTCTCAAGGCTAAGTACTAACTCCTGTTGAGGCCTTTGTGAGTCCTTGGAAGACAGACACTTGCAAATACTTCTGACATTGTGGTCCTTTGTGTGCCTGTGTCTCTCAATATAAAAAGGTTTAAATAGCATCACCGAAGCAGGTCATGAGGTCTCTGCAAGTCATTCCCTATCTCAGATGTTGGAACTACATGAACAGTTATTTGTAACCATGTACACTTTTTAGGAACCTAATTGCTTTAACTGGCCCTCCTCATGTTTGCATACATGTACCATGCTATGGGGGCAGCAGGTCAGGAGAGATGGGAGGAGAGGGAGATGAGGTATGGAAAGTTAGGTGGGTTTGTCTGGCCAGGTTAGGGTAGAGTCATTCAGTAAGTATTTATAGTCTCTAATTTATTCAGAAAAAATAAATTTGAGGACAAATTCTGATTGACATAAAAGCAGCCTCCAGCACATACTAATTGTTCCTGTCACCACATCATCACCAAAGGATGAGAGGTATTTGACTCACTGCAATACAAAAGATCTTTCAGGTAGAAAAAAATGGACTCATTACTTTATACAATTTGTTCAGAAAAGAGAATATTTCTTAACTTCCACAGATTTTTAAAAGTAGTCTGGGCATTAATGAGAAACTTCTGAAATATTTTAAATGCTGCAGAAGACACGTGGATGAGGGGTTTTTTAAATTTGTTTGGGGATATCACAGAACAGTTATCAGACACTCTTTAGAGGTCTCTGGTGCAGGACTTTCCAAGCCCACTTTCAAAACTCTTATCCATTGATGTCCTCCTGTTTCTTTCGCACCAACAGCCACATTACTCTTGGGAAAGCAGCTGTCAGATGAAATCCTCAAGCATAAGGGATTAAATCAGCTACCTTAAGCTCAGACATTTGCTACTAGTCAAGTGCTTAGTGAGATCAGTTGAGTTTGGAGATATTTGCTCATGAAAATGTCAAGCAGGGGCTGGAAAACTACCCCTTGCATTCTGGTATCTGTCTTAATCCACTTCAAGGTAAACTCAAGCTCTGTTCAGCCTGGATATGGCAACCTTTGTGTGCCTGTGCCTCTTTACTAACTTAAAAAGAGTTCAATAGCATTGCCTAAGTGGGTCATGAGGTCTCTGCAAGGCATCTCCTATCTCAGAGGTGGGAACTACCTGTACAGTTAATTGCAATCACTTACACTTTTTATGAGCCTAATCCCTTTGACTGGCACTCCTCATGTTTACATACATATACCATACTATGAGGGCAGCAGGTGGGAGAGATACAAAGGGAAGGGGGCTGAGATAAAGAAAGCATCTTCATTTTCCTAGAAGTACCATGAAGGTAATTTCTCCACCTTGTTTTTCCTGTGCTCATTTAATAATCTTGGCTACTAAAAGATGGGCTAGATGATCATAGCAGTCCTTTCTGGCCTTCGAACAGGGAAACAGCTTCTCTTTCCTCTGTTCCTTCCTACCCAGTGGAACAAGGGCATAAAGCGAGAGTCTGACTCTTTTTCAAGGTTGCAGCACTTAAACTCTGTAAAAGTTTCCATCTTGACCAATAGGGGGATGACACACCCTTCTCTGCGGTGGAATTGAAGGGGAAGAAAGAGAAGGGAGAGGAAGGCTTAAAGTAAAAATAAATTGCAACTGCTACTTATGACATGCACCTAATTAGATTACTATGCCCCGTGCTCACACATTTGCCTGGGTGATCCAGCCTGTTTCTATCATCTCTTTCAGTCCTGTGCTACAGTTTCACACAAATGTGAACTCATTAGTTACCAGGCAGCTGTATCTTGGCTGGTTGGGAAATGACACAATATATGCACTTTGCACGCTTGGAAAGCATCTTAATTGTCCTAGGAGAAATACCATGAAAGTAATTTCTCTAACTTGTTTTTCCTCTGTGCTAGTTTAATCAGCTTAGCTATTAAAAGATAACATGGGTTTAGGACTATCATTAGCCCAGAGCGGTCATGTGGTTATGCTGGTAATTAGCATTGCTGCTGAACTCAGTGTTACATTTTGTTTAACAGGTAACTACGTAAGAAAAACAGTATCCACCACACATCTAAAGAAGCAAAAGAAAAATGAACACCCTCTCTCCCTGAATCTGTATTCAATTATTTGTTTAGTAGCTTTCTCCCCTTTTTTCTCCTCTGTGATATTAGTATCTATACCCAAAGCATTTAACTGCTTGAAATGGGATTAAGACACTCCAGTCTAAAATTGCAATCCTGCAATCCTCCAGCTCAGCTGCTCTGTAAGCTTTAAGGTATCAAAAATCCCTTGGCAGGACTCTGAGAGGGCCAACCAGCTCACACCCGAGCCATGATGCAGAAACTCTGTATTGCTTGGCCTGGGTCCCCAGGAGTCCAGTTTGCTCAGCATCCCAAGTCCTAAGCATGCTTCCAGGATACTGGACTCTTCACAACTCACAGTCCTTGGCTATGTTTTCTTTTGAAGCACAGCCAGAGGGAAAAGAAATGGAGATGGGTGCTCCATGCAACAGTCTGGGGCTTAGCCCGCTTAATGAGGCTGCAAGATACCAAGCTTCCATTCCCTTCTTTGCCCATGGGAATTTCAACATGCACCTCTCCAGTGTACCTATACCCACCAGATTACAAGCTCTCCTCGGGTGGGAACATGCTACCAACCTCCTGTCAGGCCAGTAGGACCAGAGAAAGATGAGCACTGCTGTAGTCCAGTCATTGAAGGCACCTTCTCTTTGTCTGCTCTGGGTGCTGCAAATGTATTTTGCCTGGTGAGTGTTTAATGGATATTTAAGTTCTGCTCACCTTTATCCTTAGACTTGGGTTTTAGCCTCAAATATTTGTTGGAAACTATACTTCATTCTTTCTTCTGCTTACAGTGCAACCTGTTTTATTATTAGAGCGTAGTATCGTTCAGACGTTAATAATCAATGTAACAAGCTCTTCCCCTGTTTCCCATGATTTCTAATTAACAGTGTTATGTTTGGATGGGAGTAAACATCCAACTCTTATCTGGACAAAAAACCCACAAGTCATTGTTCATGGAAAACCATCCTGACATATACATGGGGTCAGTGGTAGCACCAGGGAGCAATGCTCAGGATCATCAGGCTTCCATTTCTGTACCAATTTTAGCATGTAATAAGGCACAAGGGGTCTCCAAAAAATTATGTCAAGTGCCTTGTGCTGCACAAACAGCTTTTGACCATGCTCTGCCCAGTACATCACTGTTTCCCCTGCTCTTTTAGAAGACGGATGGGAAGAAATCATAAGAGGTACTCAGCTAAATAACCATGTTTCCTAGTTGTGCAATACATGCAAGAAAGACCACACATACATATATATATGTGTGTACATAACACAGCATGGAAACACGAAGATGCCTCAGACAGCTCAAAACATTTATAAAGACTGTATACTATACATGTAGCAATAGGACAGAGTCAAACCTGACAAGATTCCTCACAGCTCTTTACTACAGTCAAATTCACTGTTCCTTAAACGTAACAGATAAATGACATCATGGTCTCCAGTCCGCTAAGGATTTTCTACAGACGGATAAGACATACTGATACTTGCAGGCCTTTATCAATGGCAATGTAATTGCTGTCCATCTGAGTGCAATTGGAGAAGCTGGAGAAACACAAGTTTGAACAGCCCTTTAGCTCCTGGTACAGGGGTTTCTTGCCTCTGTGGAGATTGCAGTCCTGTTGCAGAGCTCAGTAGTTTTTCCTGTATTCTTCACACAAACTTTTTATTTGCTTCCTCTCAAGGCAGAATGTCCTCTGCTGCAGGGCTCACTGGAAGACTTTGATGCTAAAACAGGGATATGTTTCTCCTCATACACTTGTGAATCTCTTCACACTTTCCTGCCAAAACAGCCCCCTTGATCCCTGCAATGCATTTTTTGGGAGAGAAGGCCAGCAGCTTCTACTTCCCCATGTGCTGCTTATCTATGAGAAAGTTCAATTTCCTGCCCTCTCCCCCACCATGTACAATAAAGTCCTCTTGACGACTTCACAGCACTTGGGCCCTTAACCAGAATCTGCCTCAAACTCATTTATCCTCTTAATAAATCTCAGCTACCAGCTTCACTAGTCCTTCAGTGATTTTTGACTTTTCCATTTGCAAAACCTCCCACAGAGAGGGCATACATTCCTACTAACCTCATACAAGCAACAACTTTCTTCAGTCACATCCCAGACCCAAGGAACCTATCTTTCCTGTAAGTTATTTCCTTTTTAGCTTCCCTCCACACACCTTACCAATGTCCTTATAATTAGGCCTCACTGCCTCAGGAATCTCCTCACTGCTGCTCCCTTACTTGCTCCCCAAAACTGCCCTTTCCTACCCCTCAGACCAACAGCTCCTACAGCAGGAGCAGTACAGAACTCATGTTAGTGAGCCCAGTTGAGCTTATTAGGGATTTGCTCAGTGCTTTGCCCATACTGCTGGCACACCTTGCCAGCCTCCAACATCCTCTGAGAAAATGCGAGAACCATCCTGCCAAGATAGATGGTGTTGGTTAGCCAGGACAGCTGTCCTGTGGGGCCACACCACTCCTCTGGCCACCCAGCAGGCTCACACAGCCCATCAGTCTGCATGCTGTGCCTACACTGTGCACCTTGCTGGCAGATCACCAAAGCTAACAAGTTCTGTTTGCTTTTTGCTCCCAGGTGACATGCCATGATTGCTAGCTCTGGGCAGGTGGGAGAAAATATGTGAGGAGAGAGGATGACAAGTACTGATATAAGCCCTCCCATGATAATAGAAGGGGGATGGCTAAAGTACTCAAGGCTTAGGTGAAAATAAAATGGGTTGGTGCCAAAGCTTCCCTCCATGCCTATGCTCTTTCCAGTAAGGCCACAGGGATGGTATGGAGGTCCTATCCTACCCCCCAGCAGCTTTGCCTTAGAAATGTTAACAGGATCAGTGCTGGCAACTAGATTAGAAAACTCAATTTGAACATTTTGTTTCAAGTAAAAGGATTAACTTGTGGATGTGGTACAGCCAAACACCCACATTCACCCCCAGGAGCATAACTATGAAGTCATTGTTCAGAAATGTTCCTTCCCTCTTCTTAAAGCTACTTAGTTTTCACAATTTTAATAAGATGTTGGGCTAAACATTAGGTCATTAAAATTCTTTAAAGGGCTTTATTCTCTCCTGAACTATGAGGGGGATAAAGGATTTTGTAAGGGCTATGGTTAAATCAGAGGTGTTTGTGTCTTGACTGACCTTACTCTACAAATATTAATTTAGTGTTAACACAGCTGGGGACTCTTTGGTGCAAGGCACTGAATTGTCCCAATTCTTCTAGGTCTGTTTCCTAAGCATAACTTGTCAGTGCCCAGAAGAGTTAACTACAATCAGATTAAAACTGATTTAGACTATGGCTTCATTTTATGCCCAAGGTGATCAAACGGCCAGATGTCACCATTGGGGAGGTTCAGCTCCAGACCTGTACACAGGTGCTCCCACTGCCTTGCAGGCACTGGTGCTTCCCTGCTCCTCCAGGGAAATCCAAGTCTGCAAGCTGGGAAAACTGGAAACAAATAACTCCTCATAGGGTCCCTCAGCTAGGTCCCCCCCCACCCTGGAGGGGCAAAGGGAAGACAACACGTTGGTAGGGACAGAATCGTGGTGGTCCTGGCAGAGCTGAAGCTAACTAACAGTAACTTCAGGTCACAGACCATGCCTATAAGTTCTTAAGGGTTTCCCTGCCAGCAATTAAATACTACAGCCATCCAAAGCAGACTAGAGTTTTTTTCTGATTTGCCTGTAATCACAGGTATAGGAATGGTGTGGAGGTCTTCAGATTTGCACACAAGTCCCAGGGATATCTGACTGGGATTTCAGTATTGTGCTTCTGATTCAGCTTACTGTGTGATATTGGGCAAGCCACATAACCTCCTCGTTTCCTCTAACTGTTCAGTTGCGCTTTGAAATCCTCCTTGTAGACATGAAGTGTTTCTACCTTGAGGTAGTAGCACCCTAGCATTACCATATACGGTAATGGTAGTATCACCGAGACAGTTGTAGTTTTAAAATAATTACACAAAATCGAAATTTAGAAATCTATTGACAGGAACTCTATGAGACAAAAACAGTGCCTGTGTTGTCCCAAACATTTCCAGAATTGAGATGGCAGTGATAAAGCCCTTGAAAATAGATGTGTGCCTGTGCAAACATCATCCTGCCCCTTCTGAGCTGAGATCCATCCCTTACATCCAGGGCACATTTACTCAGGATATAGGATGTGTCAACAGCAGCACAGTTTAACACTACTTTGTGTTAAAGACAAGCTTTATGCTTATGGAAACTATACTAGGTAGTTAACTATTTTGCTGTAGTAGCTGTTCTACACTCAAACTATTAATCCCTTCTCCAGATATTGCCTCTGTGCTTGCTAAAGGTTATAATCTCATCATTCTTTTAACAACTTAATTGCTTGTCCTGAGAACGCCATTTAACATTTATCCATTATTTAAACCCATAGACCATTCTTTCCTATTATGTCCCTGCTCACAGTTTTCAGTGCAATGTCTTTCCTACAGACTGTTATTGACAACTGACAGTACAACCAGAACTGCCTCTATACACTTTATATTGTGAAATCTCCATTTGCTGTAGTCAGTGTAGGTACCCAGCGCCAGAACATGCAAGTGGTGTGACACAAACAAAACAAAACAAAAAACAGACATAGTGAAAGAAAAGAAAAAGGAGACAGCTAAAATAAATGTGGAACAAATACAGTCTAGAGAGCTTTCTGGACTGAGCACCAGCTGAAATAATGAAAAAAGAAACAGTGTCCCATTTCATGTTGATTGTTTTGAGGATAAACATTTTTTGTACATTTTACTAAATAAATCTGCTTGCATGAAAAAAAAAGAAACAAAAACAGGCTCTACACTCAGAGACCTAACTGCACAGCTCTGTGGATCAGCAAATACATTTCATGCTGCTGCATTTTTACCCTGTGTTTGCGACACATTAAGATCACATGCATCCATAATTGCTGCAGCTCTAACTTATTCAGGCAGAATAAGATGATCATGTATCTGAGCTGGCAGCCAACAATCTCCTTCTAATGGAAGCAACACACTGGGCCCACAGCAGGGCGGGGGGTGGTGGTGGGGTGGCTTCTGTTCACAGAGGTTTTGTGAAATAAGGATGTGCCCTCACATGCTGAAGGGTAATGTGAGCAATGGTGGTCCTTAGTAGGGTAAAGCATGCTGTGACTCAGTCTTTGGGAGAACCAGTAACACCTATAGAAAGCACAGGAGCCAAAGCTTGGTCAACTGGTAGGAAAGATGCAGGAACAAAAAGAAAGCTGACACCGTGTCGAGCTTTTTATGCAATGGGCATTATGAAATCAAGCACCTGAGCAGCTCTCAAGAGTTTCTGCTGTGTGAGTGCCTGGACAAAGCACAAAGGCCAGGACATGTTAGCCTGTTTGCAGCTATTATAAATGTGATGGATACCTTTTCCTTAGAAGCAAGTATCTTAACCTGTCTTTCTGTATTTAAAGTGATAAAAAACAGAAGAACCCCAAGAGGCATATATCCTACTTTAAACTTCCTGAACACAATAGCAGTGTGACATGGAAGATGTGGACTCCCTCTGATCTGCAGGAAAAATTCAGTCCTTGCTCTGAAAATGAGGGTACATACAAAAAGAAAAGCACACAGCTTTACCTGTTACATCTTCCCTTTGTCCACAAAACTACTTGAAGATGTTCTATGCAGAGATAGCCTCCCATTAAGACCCCAATCTTGTGGCCCAAGGTTTGAGCCCATTTCTAGCTTTACTCAACTGTTTCTCTCCTGCAAGAGACATTGCTTTCTGCAGCAGCACCCTCAATATTTATGTCTCTTTGTAATATCAATAATTTTGTCTTAATGGGACCAGAGCTGCTGAGTTGGTCATTGTTTTGCAGTAAGATGTAAGTACAGCTGTACTGAGCTTAACTTTGTATGTCAGATGAGCATGTGAAAGATGAGAAGATACATTATTCAAAGTAGAGTTGCTTTATCCTAGACTGCTGATTCATAATGAAGTCAAAGAAATGTACTGTTTTCCCTTCCCTTCGGTATATGAAATAAACACAGCAATCTCTGCTACCCCGCAGGTTTCATGTGCTTTACCTGAGGTGCCTGCAAGAACTACGCTATCACTAAACTATCTTTTCAGCTCTGTTGTTTGTTCCCCCATTGTAAATAAATAAATAAGTCCTTGCCTTAACCATAACATACCTGTTTCTCTTCTTAAACATATTATGACCAGTAACTATCAGAATAAATATATGTAAATATAAAAAAAAATCACCTCATGCATGATTCACACTTACTCATTATAAAACAGAGCGAGCTGTTTGCCACTATTCACAGAAAGCACATGCCACCCTCACAGTGGGCAAGGTAAATGCTAGCATGATGGAAAATTAGCTTTGGTGAGCCTGGACTGTACCATACCCCCATCAGCTACTTGTTTACACACATTGATGAAGAGCCACTAACACCACTGACACTAGCACCATGTCATGGTGCCGCAGTGCCCTGATGGAGCAAGCCTCTGAGAAAGGGAGTGTTTTACAAGTCCATGACGTCAGTTGATAAGGAGAACAACAGGCTTTCCTGGCTCTGTTACTATATTGGGAAGAGACTTTGAGAAGACAGGAGGTGCAGGAGCAGGGACTTGCAGACAGGCTGTCTCCCTTTGCTCTAGGAGGTGACTCCCACCTCTGCATGGTGGCCCGACCATGCACCTTCATTCACAGATAGGCAGACATTTTATATACATAAACATCGTTGCCAACCCTAAACTTTTAAAAAACAACCCAAACACACAAAATGTAGAGGGCAGAACTGCCATGTTGGGTCAGGCATGGTGACTCGGGCTCAGCAGAGCCCCCTTCAGCTTCACATTCCCTCCCAGGAAAACTGTCATGGGTCTGGGCAAAGGGGACTAAAAACAGTTGCACGTGGTGACCAGGCCAGTACTGCCACCCCAGGGTGCGACCAGATATTTTTGGCACCCCCCACCTTGCTGGTGCCATCTCCAATCAGCAGTTGCCCCCAGCTCTTCAAGAGCCAGGTGCAATGGAAAACAGTCAAAACCAGTCAAAACCACATTGAAAACAGACAAAAAAAGCATTGGAACCAGGCAAAAGCCCACCAAAACCAGACAAAAACAGCTGAAAACAGACAAGATGGTTACTTGATTCACCCTGCTGCCCACAGGTGAAGCACTGTTGACCACAACTGGGCGGTCTCCTTTGGGGATGGGGATGACATCCTGCCAGTGACATTCTGAAACCTGGAGGGCTGCCCTGAGCAGTGAAGGGGCAGCAGCTGGAGGGGTCACTGTCATTTTGGGCAAAGGTAACTTGTGAGCCTTTGTGAGGGAAGGCCACAGGCACCCTGGCTGGCCAGAATATTTTCATGCCTCTAAGACACAGGGCACAAAACACTGCATTGTAGATGTTTTTTTGCCAGTTGTGGGGCACACAAGACCACCTGTTCAGCTACGTGCCACCTCTTCAGCTACGTGTCACCTGAGCTTTCAAGCAGATGTCCTTACTGGTGGGGTTTGGCCAAGCAGGGCTGTAAAGCTGCCATCTCAGCCAGCAGTACTGCAGGTGACATGCAAAGAGGGTGGCCAGGGCACAGCACCTCCCCTGATTTTCACACGCGTTTATTCAGGTGCACTTTGGTTAAAATATACTGCCAGTTCTCAGGTGGAGTTGGAGGTCCCACGGGCACCCACACAGAGGCTCAGGAAAAAGGAAAAAAAAAAAAAAAAAAGCGCTATTTGTGGAGAACAGAGGCATCAGCCCGACTACCCCTCGCACACTAGGCGGGTACTCTACATTTTGAGCTAATTACCCTCTCATTAGTTCTTCGCCCCCCGCAGGCTGCCATATCGTCTCACCTCCACGCGCGCCACTAACTTGCCGCCAGGAGCTTTGGCGCGCGCGCGCGCCGCGCCCTGAGGGGCGTGGCTCCGCGCGCTGGCCAATGGCGAGGCGTAGGGGGGTAAAGCTACGGGGAAATCGCCACCGCAGACTCCCACCCCTCCCGCTGTAGCCTCCTGCCGGCTCTGAACACCGCAGCTCTTGCATTGGGCGGAAAGGGTTTATTTTTAAAAGGAATCTGCTTTTTCTATTGGGCGAGGGAAAAGCCTGTCAGAATGACGTTTCCTTGTTGCTAAGTGGGGAAGGTGGGAAGCGAGCTGCACCCTCCCCATGCTTTGACTGTCCAACAGGAAGCCGAGAGCCCGCCGCCATCCCTGTTCGACCCTGTGGCAGTCGCGTAGCTGAGTGACTGACACAAGCCAGACTGCCAGTGAGAGGCTAAGCTCCGCACGCCGCTCAATAGAAAGACGTGAGCCGAGGAGGAGGGCGGTGCCGGGGCGGTGTGATTGGCAGGCGAGGCAGAGCGAGAGGAGGGCTCGAAGGAGCTGATATGTCCGCCATCTTGGAGCGTCGGTGATGGTAGCAAGCGGTGGCTTTCCCGCCTGAGTGGAGGCAGCCTGGGGCCAGTGGCGGGGGGACGCGCTTGCCGAGGTATGGGCGGGATAGCGATGAGCTGCCCCTGCTGCCTCTTCGAGCGGACCGGCGCTCCGGTGGCGGCTCTTCTGTGGCGGCGCGGGCCTGGCGCCTGCTCCTCTCCGCCCGGGAGGCTCCGAACGCTCCTTAGGCACTGCTGGGCCGGAGCCTGGTGGGGCTACCAGGGCCTGTCGTGTGCGGCGCCCCCTCGCACGCGCACCACTGAGCCCGGAGCGCCCGGGCCCGGCGCGGCTGCGGGGGGCCCCGGGCCTGGGCGCGGCATGGAAGGCCTGGGCTGCGCTGGAGGTAGCCCTGCTTGCCCGCCCCATCTTTCTTCCCGTAGCCGTGACGTTGGGTCCTTCGGCAGCTGTCCCGAAGCTTCTTCCTGGCGCCCATGGCGCTTCATCCCGGGTGGGGAGCTGGCCGGCAGCCGCGGAGGGGTGGGGATGTCGCGGCTGTTCCACGGCAGCTTTTGGGCGCGGAGTGTTGGCGGCCTGGTGCGGCGCGGAGCGGGTCGTGGCGCGGTTGATACGGTGGGCGGTGCATTGTTCCCCGGTAGACCGAAGGAGCTCCAAACTGGGTGAAGTGTTTTGTCGAAATGAGGGAAGCTGTTCGCACTACTCCGTCCCCCAGCAGTCACTTGGGCTGTTGCTGTAACTTACAGAACTTTATTCTGGCTTCACTGTTACCTCTCGGATAATAAAACAGATAAGCCTTGCTGATAGTTAATTTTGCATTCACTTTGGTTTTGCTTTCGTTGCTAAGAACTTTTCGAAGTGTAAGAGGGAATTAGTGTTATAGTCTTGTATGACATAAATACAACTGAGGCTAAAGATCATCTCTGTCAGGATAAATGTTAGTTAAGTTAGAACAGTAGGATAGTTTAAATAGGTGTGTTGCCATTTTTAAAAAAGTGCTCTGAGTGGAAGAGTACAGAAAACTTACGAGTGGGTGGATAGCTTTAGGAAGCGTTCCTTGTGAGATGTTGACAACTTAAAAATGAAAGGTTGTGTTACTGCTAGTGATATTACTTAGGTTTAAAAATCTCCTTCAGTGGAAGGAGCCTAAATGTACTCTAACAGCGTATTGTGTGTTTGGTTTGGTTTTGGTGTGTGGTTTGTTTTGTGGGGTTTTTTTTTTTTTAATTGATGAATATTAAACTGGTTTAAAATTTCCAGGTAGTATATGAAGTAGTTTGTGAACTGCACAAATACATGTGTGGGTGATCTTTTTCTGGAATGCTGAAAGACAGCAAGTCTCCCTGTTTCAGTGTTCCAAAGAGATTGCTGCAGTTATTTCAACTGCAATGTGTATTTTCAGTACAACATACCTTCTGGTAAGCCTCTGTGATTACTTAGCTCTGTGTTATTTATTTATGCTTTTAGTAGTGAGGCATGGACTAACTGTAGCATGCAAGAGTCTTTATTATGCAAATATAAAAGAACACTACCGAATTATCTTTCAACATATAACTGGTTAATGAGACATGCAAATGTGGTATCCAGTCTGTTTGTTTATTTCTTGACAGTTTGTAGTTCTAAGTACTTGTTTAAGTTCACTTAAGTGATTTGTTTCCTCCATCTATGATATTGCTTGAACATAGGTGAAACTTCTTACTTGCTTTCTGTGTGAAAAGCAGAATGCATATGCAGTATTGAATCCCACACTTGCTGAGTTACTAAAGGAATTTATCTTCTAATAGTACTAGAAAAATTTATTTTGGCCAGAAGAACTGCTGAAGAAGCCTGTTTACAATGAACTTAAGGAAAACACTGAGTTAAAGTGAAAGTTGTAGTTTAGAAATTCAGGAAAAGCTGCCTGTCTTCAAGGAATTTCTTTAAGTAAGGTAGTACACTATAGCTTCTTTGCAAGCAAGTTAGATTTATATGTAAACCACTGTGACTGTAATATCTTTGTATTCTTTTAAATATAAATCAACTACTCGTTATTATTCTCTTATGGAATTAAAGATACTAAATAGTTGCATGTGTCTTCACAATACTGCCTGCAAACTGTTCACTCTACTTCTGTTCACTTGCTAAAGTGAGAAAACGTGACTGTTTCCTTCAGAACCCTTCTCTTTCGCACTTAAGGTGATGCTATAGCCTGTATGCTAATCAGAACATCATCTGATTCTCTTAAGAGTGACATTCAAGTGAATTAATAGAACAGAATCTGAATTTGGCAGTGTAAAGCAGAAAATTATGTATGTAGTTTTAATATTAACAGATGGTTAGAGAGTGAACTCTATTGTTACGGCTCAACAGCTTTGCTTCTCTACTCAGCGTAAGCTTGAAATGCATGTACTAGGAAACACTAAAGCTGGCTCAAAAACAACCAGTATGGGATTGAAACAGTCAGAAGGGAGAAACGCTTTGAAGAACTGTCTGGTCCGCTCTCCTTTCTCTCCATTGATGTCCTCTTTTGTCCAAGTGCTTAAAAAGCCTTGAAGTATTTACTCAACTCTTCAGTTAGCTAAGATCACTCTGTATCAGTATATTGAAATAAGACATTTTCTATCTTCAGTGTTCTAGCATACCATACAACATCTTTGTAGGTAGGCTTGCATATTCACTTCTCGCATATAACTGGGTTAATTTATGGCCTTTGGAAATTATGATGGAAACTATGGCTTTTCTGCTTGGGCAGAAGAGGCACTAGTACGAGCATAGTGATCTGTTTCTGTAGTAAGGTAGGATGTCTTAAGTATATTGTCTGCCATCTAGATTCGGCTGTCCTAGTAGCACCTTCATCTGTGACCATTAAGATTGCTGCGTATTCCATGTTATTTCATATGCCAGGTTTAGGAATAGTGTGTTATCTCAAAGCAGTCACCACATCCAAATTCTGGAAGACCAGTCTGATTGGATTGTCCTAAGAGCAAGATGTGGAGCCATTGTTTTTGGCAAAACTTACCACAATAATAAAACAAGTAGAGATAAATGAGAAATAATATCTTGCTTGTCTCATTTTGTCAATTTGGAGGAAGAGAGCAAAGAACTCAGGGAAACTATTTAGTGATCGTGTTTGAGCCTGATATTTTCAGGATGGGAAGCAAGTCTGGCAGATTAATCGGAACGTATGTAGAGAATATGAATGTAATGTTGAAAGCTTTGTATAGCATGTTTAATTGTTTTTGTGGTGTGTCAGGATGCCAGCATCTGTTTTAGAAACCATGTGCTACTAAGCAACTAAAGTAAAATGGTTTTCTGCTCTTGGGTATTATATGCAGCTCTGCAGCTAGCTTGGGACATGTCTCAGGAAATGAGATAGACTGAATTGATAGGATCAGGAAGACATTTGGTATAAGCTGTTAACAGCTTGCTTGTTTATGGAATAGTTCTTCACAGAATATTGGGGAAAAAATCTGTTACTGTAAAATACAAGACTCTTCATGACCTTTGTTTACTTAGAATCATAGAATCGTTTAGGTTGGAAAAGACCTTTAAGATCATCCAGTCCAACCATTAACCTACACAACCAAATCCACACTAAACCAATCAAGGGTAGACTAGACTAAACCATGTCCCAAAGTGCCACATCTACCTGTTTTTTGAACACTTCCAGGGATACTTAATAACTTCCATAAAGTGCCAAGAAGCATGTTTGAAGTGGTATATGTGATTTGGAGTGGGTGAAAACATTGCCAACTAACCCTTTGACTGTTTGTTGTTCTGGCTCTAACTCTGTATAGACACCCCCTAGTCCTGTTAAATGGACATATCTTTTCCTCTTCCATGGGACTTAAACTTGGAATGCTTAGTGACAGAATCTATGCAATGTGTTGCATGCCAGCAGTGGAAAAGAATACCAAAAGGACCTCAGTGTACAACTGTGTGGAACTGTGAAGCTGTAATACACTCTGCTGGAGTGGTGGTATACAGAATCATAGAATCATTTCAGTTGGAAAGGATCTTCCAACTGTACACCTAACACTGCCCAGTCCAGCACTAAACCATGTCCCTAAGCACCACATTTACATGTCTTTTAAATGCCTTCAGGGATGGTGACTCAACCACTTCCCTGGACAGCCTGTTCCAGTGCTTGACAACCCTTTCGGTAGAGAAATTTTTCCTAATACCCAATTTAAACCTCCCCTGGTGCAACTTGAGGCCATTTCCTCTTGTCCTATCTCTTCTGAGTTGGGAGAAGAAACTGACACCTACCTTGCTACACCCTCTTTTCAGGTAGTTGTAGAGAGTGATAAGGTCTCCCTTGAGCCTCCTTTTCTCCAGACTAAACAACCCCAGTTTCCTCAGCTGTTCCTCATAAGACTTGTTCTCCAGACCATTCACTGGCTTCATTGCCCTTTGGACGTGCTCCTGCACCTCAATGTCTGTCTCGTAGTGAGGGGCCCAAAACTGAACACAGTAGTTGATTTGAGGTGCAGCTTCACCGGTGCTGAGTACAGGGGCACGATCACTTCCCTAGTCCTGTGGGCCACACTATTTCTGATACAAGCCAGGATGCTGTTGGCCACCTTGGCCATCTGGGCACGCTGCTGGCTCATACTCAGAAACATATTCAATATGTTGTTACGCATGTTGGCAAAATGGCTAAGGAGAGCACCAAATTGGTAGTGAGGATTTGGTTAAAGACATGAAAGGAGGCAGAACGGAGTAAAAAACACATATGTATGCACAAGCAAAAACAGCCCTGTAGGAGATTTGAGGGTTAGTTTCCTTGGAGGAAGTTTTGAGAACATTCCTATTTCATTTTGAATGAGATGATTCCAAGCATTTTTACACGGTCGAAGTTGTGCATCTGCAAGGAGATGGAGTACATGGCCTAGTGGTCTCCATCCTGTGTCCACTGGGTCTGCTGGAAAATGGGCACTGAAAGACCAATTGTACCGAAAGATACTTTTAAACATGAAGAAAACTAAAGCCTTTTTATGATGACCAAGCAGGTCCTGGCTGAGGCTTGTGAAAGGGCCATGTGATTTCCAGTTTTGTTACCAAACATAGTTAGGATTGAGAATGGGAACTTCCAGGTTTTTTGTAGTAAAAAATAGTGATTTGTTTCTGAGTTTATTAAATGTGTTCTAGAATACAGCAATTAGAGTCCTAAAAACATTCTTGTTGTTACTATGTATCAAGGGTATCCTAGGCGTCTTCTATCCCAGTCCTACCTTCCATGACTATAGGCAGAAGTTCTAACAGGATCTGAGTATATAAAGTAAGATTCTATTCTGAAAATTTAACTACTTCTAGAGGTTTTTGGAGTGAATCTCATTATTTCCCAAACTAGTAGTAGAGAGAAAGATGCTTTCTGTATGTTATGCTGCTCTAGAAGAGCAAGCAGAAGACCCTAGTCCCGTTAGGTGATGCACATTTCTCATTTGTAGTAGTGCCCTAATTGATAGATTAATCAAAAGCAAGTTAATAAAATTTCAAGTAGTGTTTTATACAGTGGCTGTAGGCAGTGCTAGTACAGGTGTGACTACATCTTTTTTTTTTTTCTTTCATTGTACTGTAACTGGTTTGAGCAATTGAGTTAGAGCAGAAAACAAGGAAGTAATAGATATTTCTAAAGGCTTGGCTCGCTACAAATTGATATTACTTCAGTGCTACTTGCATTGTGAAAGGAGTATCAGCGGCTGCCTCCACAGGGTGGATTTTTTGCTTCTTTGTACCAGAGTGGTTATACACTTAGTATTTCTTATATAGAAACTGTAAAAATACAATGCTGTTTGCTTTTATTTTGTGGAAGTATAGTGGAAACCAAGTCTTGTGAGGCTTTTTTTTGTTTGTTTTCCTAAGTTAGAGTAGGGCAAAAATCATAGGTAAGGTTTTAGTGAAAAAAACTCTATTTCTGTGAAACACACTGTAACCTTACCTTTAAAGCAGATGTAGGGCTCTCTTCATTTTCTGATCTTACTTACTATGTACTACTTTGACCAGTCTCCAATCTAAAGAGCTCAGCTGGAAACTTTAAGACTGGTTTGAGCTACAGTAATTCACATTATTTCTTCTGTTACTTCCTTGACAGACTTGCCAGATATCCAAGTATCTTTGGAAGCTAATGTTTCTAGAAAATAATAAGTAATGGATTATATTTGTTTGAGAATTTTAGCTGCTGTCACCAAACATCTTGAAAAAGGATGGGAAGTCTAGAGACTTATAAAGTAAAGCTGTAGTGGTGTCAGGAACAGACCCACTTCTGGGTAGGTGGGTTTCCTGCTGATGTTGTAAGTGGCTTGCATCTGCAGGAAACCAACTTCCATTTCATGTTGATATTGGTCTGCGTGCATTCCAGATGGAAGTCCATTTGAACATTGCAACAGCACAGGGATTGTATTCCTATCTTCCATGTTTGTCTTTCTGGTTGTTATGAAGGAGGGGTTTGTCACTGCTCATGGCAATTCTGAAGGCTAGTAGCATTTCGATAAGTGTTTTTTCCTGCCTGTGAGTGACAGCTGTAGAAGTTAGACTGAACTGGCTAGGAAGTAGTCAGTTCCTCCTTTTGGCTGTGTGTGTACTTGATGCTGATGATGGGCTCTTTGTTATAGCTTCAAGCCACATTTAACGGCAAAAAGATGTTGAATGCTGAACATTGTATTTAGATTAAATTTGTCTGATAAAGGAGGTGGTAAAGATAACATTAGTGAGAGATCCGCATTTCTTAATGGTCAACATAAAAAAGCTAAATGCAGCTTTTCATGCTGCTTGCCTTTACTGCAGTGATTAATGTGCTGTTTTGGTTTTAACAAGTGGTGCTTCAAAGAAGGGAAATGGAGGAAGATTTAATGGCCATGCAGATAGAAATCCAGTAGTTGATGAAAGATGGTGTAAGATCACCGAACAACTTGTTGAACTTTGCAGGTTGTAAGAAAATTGTTATCATGGCTGTGAGTTGATAGTAGCATTCAGTGCTTAATTTTAATTAACTGTTAGATGCTTGTAAAACTTAACAATTCCTTTTGACATTACTGAGTCCTTCCTGCTGGTTTACCAGTGGTGTTATGGGATGTCTTTCCTTATTTAAAAGGGACCTACTTTGCCATCAGATTATGAAAGCTGTGTCTGTAATACTCTAGCTTTATTGTTTTGCAGGCTCTCTTCTAGAGTAACTTACAATCCAAAAGCTTCTACATTTTGCTGTGAGACCAGTAATCTGTGATTGGGGACCTAATTTAACAACTTTACTCTTTTTCAACCCATTATAAATGTTTGCTTTTGTTTCTCAGTAGTTGTGCCAGGTGCAGTTGTCTTATTAATATGATTTCAGTCATAGATGGGCACGTTCTTTTTTTTTTTTCCTGTGGCTGTGTGTTCGAGTATGCTCTTCTGCTGTACTTAAGTATTATTTATTTATTTTGAGAGCAAAAAAAAACCCCCCAAACCTTCACATGGCTGAACTGAGTACCAGCCACACCTGGTTTGGATGCTCTGCTTCAAAAATGCAATTTATAAATACAAATTAATCCTCAACTCTCCAGTTACTGAATAGGGAATATTTAGTTGCCCAGATTGGAATTGTAAAGATGGGATATCTTAGGCAGACAAAAAAATAATTCTGAATCTCTTATGTATGTGGATGTCTGTGAAAAAAGATTCAAAGTCTGAAAAAACCATAGGTGGTTTGATATCTTTTGTAATACAGGAAACACCTGTGGGTGTCTGATATCTTTTTAATTATAGGAAATTTGCTTGCTTTTAGGGGATAACAGAAAGCAATGATGTAAATGCTTGTACAACAGTCTTTTCTTTGAAATACACTGGTCCGGTCCTCCCCTTCGCTGGACTTGGGAATTCTGAAGTTTAACCCGCACTCCTCAGAAAAATGTTAGCCATAAGGCTGGAGACTAGAATGCAGTGGGATTGCTTTTTTCCCCTCCCATGTTGAAGTTGTAGCCCCATGCAGCCAAGAGTGAAATTATTAATAGATACAATAGAAAATTTGTAACTACAGTACTGATCTCATCCTCATGAGAGGGAAGGATTATAGATTATCTCAATGTGTATAATTTTTTAATTTATTGGAGATTGTGAAGATTATGGATGTGAAGATTAAGGTCTTCTCTGGAAATATGAATTGGTAACTGGTGTTATATAGTGGAACTACTAAGCAGCAGAATGCAAGTAAAAATGGTAAGTGTGTTACCGTTAAGTGGGTTTTTGTAAAGAAAAAAGTGATCTCTATTTTTTTTTTTTAATTATTGGAAAAACTGCAAGCAACAGCCAGTGAATCCATCTCCCCAAAACTAAAAGCAAACTGGCAGTTGAAAATAAAGAAAGGGAAGTTGGAGAGGCAAAGAGATTAAGTTGTCTTTTTTTTTTTTTTTTTTAATTGCAGCTAAACCACCTATAAAGTTTTGTTTCTAGACTTTCAAGCATTTCAAACGAAGTTAATTTCTGTTCCACTTGCCATGCTAGAGACTTGACTTTATGGAATGGTAATAAGACTTACTTGACAAAAATCTGTGTGGAACCCTGAATGTTGCTTCAAAGGATAAGCACTGCACAGCCGCTTGCTCACTTCCCCACCACCCCCAGTGGGATGGGGGAGAGAATCGGAAAGGTAAAGTGAGGAAACTCGTGGGTTGAGATAAAGACAGTTTAATAGGTGAAGCAAAAGCTGCACATGCAAACAAACCAAAATAAGGAATTCATTCACTACTTCCCATCAGCAGACAGTGTTCAGCCATCTCCAGGAAAGCAGGGCTCCATCATGTATCATGGTTACTTGGGAAGACAAATGGCTAGCACTCTGAATGTCCCTCAGTTCCTTCTTCCTCCTCCAGCTTTATATACTGAGCATGACATCATATAGTATGGAATATCGCTTTGGTCAGCTGTCCCAGCTGTGTCCCCTCCCAACTTCTTGTGCACCCCCAGACTACTTGCTGGTGAGGTGGTGTGAGAAGCAGAAGAGGCCTTGACTCTGTGTAAGCACTGCTCAGCAGTAACTAAAACATCCCTGTGTTACCAAGGCTGTTTTCAGCACAAATCCCAAACATAGCCACATGCTAGCTACTGTGAAGAAAATTAACTCTACCCCAGCCAAAAGCAGTATAAGATTTAAGTTCAGGTCTTAAGTAAATTGACTTCTAAGTTTCTGCTCAGCAGGGTATTGCTTTTTAGGGCTATAACATGTAATGCTGTTATAAATACTTTACCGTAAGTAAAGTAGGTTCTGACCTACCATTTTAAATGGCTTGCTTTCTTTGAAAGTTTATTCTTCAAATCCCTTGAGTAGACATATGGCACAGAAGTATCAATCCAGTTTTTGGTGACTATTTGTCTTGCAGTTGGATTAATTAAACATTGTTATTTCAGTAATTCCTAGTGAAGGTGGCTTGTTCTGCTAGGCAATCTTGATTTTTCTAGTATTGTCCATCAAAATAGAAGAGTTCCATGGGGAAGCCATACTTCTTTTCAGTGGAGGTACCAGAGGCATCTGTGCCTGAAAAATGTGGTGTAATTGCATGGTTTGTAGAAGCACAGCACGGCAAAACTTGGATTACTGGAGTGATTTGCTCCAAAATATAAATTGCCTGAGGGGTGGGGGAAAGGAGAAAGAAAGATAATATTAATAGCCGCTTCAAACTCTTACGTGCAAAATGCCTTCTTAGTGATCATTCATTATTTTGCTGTGTTTCTAATTACTCTTCTAGAACTTATTTTTGCATATACACAAATAAAAATGGTAGTCATTCATTAAACTTATGTAGATAAGACTTGGTGAAATCTTCTCATTCAAAGCTGTTTTTTCTTGGTTTTGTAAGCTGAGTGTCTCAGGAAAGCAAAGCTAGTCATGCCTATATCTGTAGTTTCACTATGTAGTGCTAAGTGCTCATTTTTTAAATAACATGGGGCAGGAGGCTTTCTAGCACCTCATATTACAAAAAATGGTGGTAAAATGCTTGTGGAGGATATTGAATTTCAATTCAGTTGTCTTAATCTTTGAGTGATAAGGTAACCCAACTGTTTGGCATCCAGTACTTATTTTAACACATATGGAATGTGAATTTTTTTTTTTTCAACTACTTAACTTCATCCTTGGAATATCTGCAGAGATGGGGAAACAGTTGTATAGACTATTTTCCCAAATATATGGAGGATGTTCTGTGGAGGAAAGGAGAGAGTTCTTGGTTAAAGGCTTAACTAAAGCTGTAACATGGGCACTAAACTAGGGAAGATTCCAGATGGCACTAAAGCATTTGTCTAAATGCAGATACCAACATTAAGGTAACCAAGTCTGGTAAAGTAGCATCACTTCCCTTGTGTCCAGGTGCTGCTGCTGTATTTTATTTCTGTCCTTGACATTGGAATAACTTTTCTACTTTTGTCCTAGGGGTTGTATCGATAAACATGACAATTTAGGGATTGTAGAAGTAAGTATAGATGGGGCTTAAGCTTTTTGGCAAGTGAAGTCAAATTAGCAATCTTTCCCCAAGAGTAAATCAAAATCAAGGATTTATTTTAACCTGCTTAAATTTAAGATTAAAAGAGGAAATATCTTCAGTTTTTCTTTTCATGCTATCAGACCTGCACACTCTTTGAAGAGTGTTAGGGATTCCACCTTTCAGTTTGAAAAGCAAAACATGTTTGTGATAGTCATGTTAGGGGAGTATTAGCCTGTGTATGCATGCAGAGTGGGTTGATTAGTTCTGTCAGTTTTCACAGGATATGGTAGCACAGAAATCATAGGTAATATATTTATTTAGTGGCTCAGTTCTTGATATCCTAATTAAAAGGGCAGTCCTGCCTGACAGCTTGAAAATGTACAGCTGTCAAAACTTATTTTAGTAGTTCTGTAAACCTTAGTATGAAGTAAAGCAGGAAGCATGCTTTGGAAGCCTTGCCCACAGCCTTTAACTAGTGCAGTTCAGGTAACCTGCAATGAAAGTGCAGGTTACCTGAACAACAGGTCCAAGGAACTTTTAATGAAAGTGAAGAGCAAAGCAAGAAGTGGCAAACAGCTTTGGATTTAATTTTGAAGTTGCTATCTTAATGCAAGGGTCCACTTTAATTCTGGCAGCAGCTATAGCTGACTGGAGCTTCAGGAGATGAAATATTGGCAGGTTCCTAGAGGCTGCTCACTTCCACTTCTGAACTGCGAATGATCTTAAAGTACTCTTTTTAATAAGACTAAGACTTTGCATAAAAAAGAAAGCTCATAACAGACTTGAATGCACTGTCTCTATACAGAAAGAACACTGGTGTCCTGGTTAGAAGTTGCTGAAGTAAGCAGCTTTCTTCTACCTCCATGTATGTGCCTCAAAATTTGATTTGCGTCCAACTTTCAAGGTCTAATCAGTGAGGTGAGAAGGAGGATGAACTTGTTTACCTGAACAGTTAAGGGTTGTTCAGAGAAGATGGTTATGTTTACGTGATACACTACAGTGCCTGGCTAGAAATGTCCAAGCCAGTTATGCATATGCTTTTGTTTAGTGTGCCATGCAGAGTAGTGATTTGGGTTCAAAAGCTGTGTGGCCAGTTACCATGCGGTTGTATTCAGGTTAAGGGAGGTGAGAGACAGGGATGAGTAGCTTTAGTACAGCAAAGTGTCTGACGCAGCTGTATTGCCTTCTAGTAGCACTGGTTCTGGTAGTATTTTAGGGAACTCTTTATCATACTATTGCCAAATACTGGTAAACATGTTCAAACAGTAGTCTTCTAATTTCTAGCCTGCTCTTTTTCAGCAGTGTTCCATCTGGTTGGGGCACAGTGAGGCAGATTGAGTGAAATGCTGAAAATTAAAGCTGTGGCTCAAGTCATGCACATCACCAGTGCAGCCATGGTAACTGTATCCATGTGATCTGATGATAGTGTCTTAGACTTGGGGAAAAAAAAAAAAATCCAAACCCACACACTTTTTGAGTACTAACTGGAACCAGAATAGAATAAATGCTTAAGAAAGAAACCTCTGCTAAAATTCTTACATCTAACCTTAAGGCTGTCTCCTTAAGTTACAATAGTTTTTCCTTAAATGTTCAAACAAAATAGGAAAAGTGTACTGCTGAAGCAGTCAGTCAGCATTACTGATTTTTACATTTCCAGAGTAGTAGTACGGGAATTCAGGACTCATTTACACTTGCAGATTATCAGGTGGTTAAGACAATAGTGGAACTGATGTTGAATTGTCCAAATTCAGCCTTACATGTCTTGTGCTTATTTATCATCAGATTCAGGAGATCTTTTGCTCTGCAACCCTGCAGCAGGCCTAAGGTGATATAACTTGGGGCAAAGATGGAAGAGAGAAATCCTGGTTGCCCTGTCCCTAGAGGTGTGTTCCCTCTTCCTTGGCCATGTTGGCCCTGGTGATTGACAGACCCTTTGAGCTGTTTCAGCATGTGGACTTGGCAAGAAAAACTCCTTCCCTGCTGCATTTGTCATCTCTTAAAGTACGTTTTTCACTTGGAAGTGACTTGGCAGAAGTTTGACCAGTGTCAGGGAGCCAACAGAGGGAGACTGCACAGTGAGGGGTAGCGCAGAGATGCTTTGCATAGCCAGCTTAGTCTCCTATAGCACTCCTGTCAGAGACTGGATGGAATTTCAATCCTGGTCCTCATTCTGAGTGTGGATGGTGACATTTCAGCACACAAATGTACCCTCTAAGCAAGGTGTTTGGAACTGGTAGCCAAAGCATTCAAAGTTTAAATCCTAGCATAAGTGAGCCACTTCTCACAGTGTTTAAAAGTTGCCTTGGTTATCATGCAGGTTTTTTTATAAACTTCACTAGTTCACAAATTAGAGTCCTGGACTTGGTCAGATGCACTGATTTCTCTGCCTTTCAGCTGTCTCCGCTGTACCAAAGTCATGGTGGTGGACAACGTTTTAAGGCCAAGTTTCTTTTCTTTGAAGACCATGTGTTCAAGGGGTTGCTTAAATAAAGTTTTTGGGAAGAGATATTCCTGATTAACTTCTGTAGTAAGCCCTAAGACACGAGTGTTCTAAGGAGGACAAGTTATCTTTATTTTTCCCACCAGCCATTTGGAGAGCTGTCATAAGGAACAGTGATGAGTTTTAAATGATAATTTCACAGTGCTCTGCCTTGAGCATTAACATTAAACAGTTTTGTATTGCTAGACTGTAACTTCAGTGGGGAATCTCTCTGGGCCAGTGGAAAAAGGGAACAGCTACTTGTTCCGAGTACAATATGGCCCAAAGAGGGAATAGAACTAAACCATGCAGTGGCCTATGCTTCCCATTATTAATTGCGGTCAGACTCCTTTATTGTTCCTGAAGAGATGCCAGCATTCTGCTAGTAGTTTTGTCAAACTGATTGCCCCCATGGTGGGAGTGGGGGGGGTTGCAAAATGAACTGGAATTTTTTTCACTGAATTTTTTTATGTCGCAAAAAACTAATCTTACATAGCAACTTTATTTCAGATATAGTAGGTTACATAAGTTACTGTTTTCAATGCATGGCATGAATTACTGTAGGAGCAGCACTGTTCAGTAGCTTGCCGTTCTTACACTTTTTTACCAGGATGCGTAAATGTTGCATTGGTTTCCGTAAGCAGAGACATCTGTTTAATTTCAGTGTTTGGGCCAATAAGGATGCATGGGAGCAGTTTTAGAAGTAGACATGTCCCAGTCCGTGCACCTGTTAATGGAAGCTGGGCACATAGTGGTTAACTTCTGTATCTAAAAAAGTGTAAATAAAGGTCATCAGGTAATATTTTAGAACAGGCTTTACCATGCTGTTGCACTTCACATGAAGATGGATGCTACCCTGGATAGTTGTGTCTTGCTTTATTTTTCAGGTATATCAGATAAACATGTGAGCATGGATATCTTCTAGTGGTGATGAGTTTTCATAGTTTTATGTTTGAAGGTAATATGTATACATGGCAATACTTCCATCCTGCCTTTGCATGTGTCCTGGTTTTGGCTGGGATAGAGTTAATTTTCTTCCTATTAGCAGGCATAGTGTTGTGTTTTGGATCTAGTAGGAGAAGAATTTTGATAACACACTGATGTTTCAGTTGTTGCTAAGTACTGCTTATGCTAGTCAAGGACTTTTCAGCTTCCCATGCTCTGCCAGGGGCACAAGAAACTGGGAGGGGGCACAGCCAGAATAGTTGATCCAAACTGGCCAAAGGAGTATTCCATGCCATATGACATCATGCTCAGTATATAAACTGGGGGGGGGGGTTGGCCAGGGAGCAGTGACCACTGCTCGGGAACTGTCTGGGTATCGGTCAGCAGGTGGTGAGCAATTGCATTGTGCATCACTTGCTTTGTATATTATTATTATTATCATTATTATATTGTTATTATTATCATTACCATTTTACTTTATTTCAACTATTAAACTGTTCTTATCTCAACCCAGGGGTGTTTCTCACTCTTACTTCCCCTGATTCTCTCCCCCATCCCATCGGGGTAGGGGGAGTGAGTGAGCGGCTGTGTGGTGCTTAATTGCTGGCTGGGGCTAAACCATGACAGCGTGTTATCTTCAGGTTAAAATTTTTGATACCTTCCATTGTGGCCCCACTTCTCCCTGTCAGAAGTACCATGTTAATGTGGATGAACTATTGCTAGATGTGAGCCATCCCTGGATGTAGGAAAGCCAGATTTAAATAGATTTGAACCTCATCCAGTCAGTTGATTCTTTTTCTTGTTATTTTAAGGAAAGAACTCCTGTGGTTTTTCTTTTTTTCTTTTATCCATACTGCAGGCCCTTTCAATATCTAATCTGTACTGCTGAGGGAAACAGTCTGAGCCAATATACCATCTGTACCACTGAGTGGAAGTCATTCCTTAAACCAAACTCTCTGCTGTTGTAGATTTTAAGGTGGACTGAAAAAGTCCTGATTGACCAGAGCAGGCTTCTGGTGGAGCACGCTTCCCAGGGTATGCTATAATACTTGCACTGCTAGTATCTTGTTAATTTTGATTACACTAGTGTTTTTATTTTCCTGTATAATCCTACTGTATGGAATTCAGAAGCTGACCATTCTGGTGCTAAAGAATGGTATTTAGACACTGAAGTTTTCTTTTCAAACAGAAAGAGGAATGGAGAAATACCAGAAAGACATCCTTGTAAGGGGAGTAATAATAGTGGTTTTCATTTGGATAGTTTGACTGGCAATTGAAATCTCTGTGGACAATATCTTAAGAATTTGTAAACTCTTCTGAAAGTACATTAAGCTAAGCAGGCTTCTTATTTTGCTCCCACATGACATAATTGAGGGGACATTCTCTCCCTTCTTGGACCTCTACTTCCGAACATAGGTGTGCATTTGAAATGCAGAAATTATAATGAAGAAACTTTAGTAAAACAAGCGAAGTCAAGTAAACTTGTTTATTTTTTCTGCTCTAGTTAGTCACTTGACTCACAAGGGATTGGCAAATCCACTTGACGTGTAGAACTGAAGGCCTTAAGGATGAAAAACATGACCTTTGAAAGTATTATGGTCAATATAATACATTGACCTTCAGTTCATGTGTACAGTGATTACTAAAATAGCCTTAGAGAAAGTTGTGTTTGTGTATGTTAAGGCTTGGAATCTTTGTGCTGTTGTGCATAAAATGCAAATGTTGTGGCTTTTGGTTCCAGAACTGTTGCAGATGACAAACATGGTATTTTAAGCCACAAAACTCACTAGCCCTAACAAAGCTAAGAAAAAACACTTTTATTGGGTGGTGGTTTAACTAGAATGCAAGAGTTTCTTCTAGTTCAAGAGGAATTTATTTGTAGTGTACATCTTTAGGTTGACAGAGGCTATCTATTAAAACATCTGCAAAGATCAAGAAACAGCTTTGAAGACACGGTTTCTTATCTTTAACATAGAAGGTGTAAAGTTAAATCATCTCTTTGGCAGAATACTTGAAATGCTTTGGAGGTGCATGGTTTGTTTGGGGTTTTTTTTATCTGAAGATTTATTTGTGACAAACTCTGATAGCAGAGCTTTTCAGTCAAATAATAGGTAGTCACTGACATGAATTAATGAACATGCTACTGTATTTGCTACCCTTCTTAGTTGCTGGTACTTCTGCTCTTTTTTTCATGAAAAATATTGCCATGTTCCCAAAAGAACCAAAAGTCTTGTCTTGCTTGAAGCCTGTGTTAAAAAGCAAAATCAAAAAGCCCTCTGTAACAGGTGGAAAGAGAAGGTGAATTTTTGTATTAGAAGTTCATCTTACAACTGACAGAAGCAGCTACATCAGAAGGACGCATGAATCCATAGGATGCTTTTTCTTGCCTATTTGCTGTTGAGCAAAGCACAGGCAGGTAAGTGTCACTCTGAAGCCAGTTATGGATATCTAATTAAGCTCTTCAATATTACTTTGCTTTACATTAAAAGAATTACACTATCAAAAGCAGAGGTTGTCTTCATGATGAAATTTAGGTGACCAAATGCTGTCTTAAAACAGCTGGTTACTTTGTAAGTCTGTATGTGGACTGTATTGGTTTTTTTCTAAGTTAAACTGATTTCAAATTAAAACTGGCTGAATTGTTTATACAGACTTATGCCAAAATAACTGGCATTCTTAATGCTTGTACATTTATTTCTGTGCAGGTTTGTGGATAAATCATATGTTAATATAACAAGAGAATAGGTATGAGGATAGAAAAGACTGCTGCAAAAAACTCTAGTAACGGGTATTTCAGATCTTCTAGATCTGAAGATGTTACTTCATATGAAACTGCTAATACTTTATAAAAAAAGAAAGAAAGTCTGGATTCATGTTAGATTCCACGGTCAAGTGCAGATTATAAAGGCAGTTTTATTTCAGTGAGGCAATGAAGTTTCTTCTTTTGTCTTCCAAAAGTAAAGGGGGTTTAAAAATAAAGCTGGTTTAAAAATAAGTAAGTCTTTCAGGTGACAAGCTGCTTTTGAATTTATTCTCAGGATATGCTGCACTGAACTGACACTTTTCTTCCTAGCAAGTTGTTTCCTTCTTCAGTTCATGTGTCTTACTCCCTGCAAAGCAATGCTTAGTATTCATGCAGTTGTTGAGCTATTGAATAGAACTTGTTAACAGTATTAAATTATTAAAATGTTGTTTTTGTCATTGTAGGAGGAAATCTGCTTCATCTAATTCAATCCTAATTCAGTCCTGCTAATCTGCTAATACTGTAGATTGAAAGATTCTTTTGCTGTTGCCAGGATACCCTGTAATGGGCAAGGAGCCTGAGAGAATACAAATAGTTCTGGTTTTCTAACTTTTAAAAAACTTTTGTGTTTAACAGGTAAGAAACTATTAAACTTCACCTACAGCAGTAGCTTTAGCTTCTGCATCTATAAAGACTTAAAATTTAAGTGGTTCCTGAATGCTTTTTCATGTTCCTGATGTCCACTAAAGGCGATTTACTCGATTTCTGCAGGTTCACATTTACCACCTTCTAAGCTGCTCTTCCTTCTGCAGTTCAGACTTGGTGGCCATTCCTTCCCTTTCCTTGCAGCTTTTTTCTGACTACTCTCTAGCTGGCTGTTTCTAACTTTGTCTTTTAACTCACCCTGCTGTTGCACTGTCATCTTTCTCTGCCCCGCTTTGGTCTTACAGTGAGAATCAAGGGTCATCTAGACACACTGTTGTGGTTGTTCTATTTGTTTTACAGGAAACATGTTTTAAAGTGTTTTGTTTTTGTGCCAGGAGGGGTGTGTCTGCTGCCCAGCCCCCAATTCCTTGGAAGAATTGCAAAGCAAATGTGTTCATGAACTGACATATATTAGGTATGAATGATGTTTAGTACTATAGGTTATTATATTGAAGTATGGTAATACTGTCTTCTGCAATTTAGTTTTTGGTACTAAACGGCATGCTTCAGTGTAAAATTGTCTTCTGGGTAGCTATGCATTGTTTAGCTTTTGGTAATATTACAGAACTACCTGCTTTTCTCAATACATAGATACCTTCATTTCCATTTTGAAGATAATTGGCAGAATTCAAAATACAAAAAATCTATCTGAATTCTGTGACCAGTGAATATTTTAAATGTGTAAATGTTTGGCTATTGAAGTGGAGTTATGAGAAAATGATTCATCTTTTCTACTTGGGGAGGGGAGATCAGTGTCTAATTTGTAGTTATTGCAGGCAATTAAGATCTGTATTTATTAACACTTATTAACCCATGGTTTGAGACAGAGTGTAGGAACTGACAAGGATACACTTGTTGGTTGGTATAAAATTGCTCTTGTAACTTCATTGCAAACTGTACATTTCAGCTGATTTTTGTACTTTTGCTAGACGGTTATGACCTCTTGAATTTTGAGGGATTGGTGTATGAGTAAACATTAACTAGTTTGGACTTGTTTATGTACTTCAGCATGTCAAAAAAGATTGATTATTGGGGCATTCAGTCATAATGGCAGGGTGTATATGCACATCATAGATATATATTATCTATATATTATGTAAAAAGTACCTATAGTTCTGATCTAGATAGAAGTGCAGCTAGTGTGCATAAATAAGGGTGGCTAGTGTGATAAATAAGGGTGAAAGTGATTTCACTTCTATCTCAATTCTTAATTGTTGTGCAACCATAGCAGGCTCACTCTTCCCTTGTCTGATATGGGAGTGAAAGTCCCTACTTATTAGATAATTTGCCTCCTCATTAGGAGGAGGGGGAGGTGGTAGCTGTTTAAGAGTTTTTTATGAAAATTACTGTGTCTTCATACAGTTTTCTGATGTGTTTCTCTCCCAGTCAAGAAAGGACTACCACATAGTGTCTTTTGCTTGCATTTCACTCAAGTATGTAGTTACCCTCTGAAAGTACAGTAGTTAGCTGAGGAGCATAGGTGCTGTAAATGAGTATAATGGCTGGAAGGAATTGTATCTGTCATACAAGCTGAAATTGTACAATAGTCAATGAACATGCTGAAGTGTTTCTCTTGTATTCCAAAACATTGTTTGGTTACCCAGGAATTCTTGATGGTATTTGAAAGAAGGTGCAGTGTTTTGGTTTTTGGTATGTAGGTGAAATGTTACTTGCAAATAGTTCAAAACACTGAACTGTCTCTAGCTTATGTACAAGGAATGATCCCCCACAATTCCTGAATCATAGAATCATAGAATGCTTTGGGTTGGAAGGGACCTTTAGACACCATCTAGCCCAACCCCCCTGCAGTGAGCAGGGACAGCTTTAACTAGATCAGGTTGCTCAGAGCCCCGTCCAGCCTGACCTTGAATGTTTCTAGGGATGGGGCCTCCACTACCTCTCTGGGCAACCTGTTCCAGTGCTTCACCACCCTCATTGTAAAAAAATCTTCCTTATATCCAGTCTAAATCTATTTTTCTTTAGTTTAAAACCATTATTTGTTGTCCTGTCACAACAGGCCTTGCTAAAGAGATTGTCTGCATCTTTCCTATAGACCCTCTGTAAGTACTGAAAGGCTGCAATAAGGTCTCCCGGCAGCCTTCTCTTCTCCAGGCTGAACAACCCCAACTCTCTCAGCCTGGCCTCATAGGAGAGGTGCTTCAGCCCTCGGATCATTGTTGTGGCCCTCCTCTGGACCCGCTCCAGCAGGTCCATGTCCTTCTTGTGCTGAGGGCCCCAGAGCTGGACGCAGTACTCCAGATGAGGTCTCACCAGAGTAGTGTAGAGAGGCAGAATCACCTCCCTTGACCTGCTGGCCACGCTTCTTTTGATGCAGCCCAGGATGTGGTTGGCTTTCTGGGCTGCAAGCGCACATTGTTGGCTCATGTCCAGCTTTTCATCCACCAGTACCCCCAAGTCCTTCTCCACAGGGCTGCTCTCAATCCCTTCATCCCCCAGCTTGTATTGATATTGGGGGTTGGCCTGTCCCAGGTGCAGGACCTTGCACTTGGCCTTGTTGAACCTCATGAGGTTCACACCGGCCCACCTCTCCAGCCTGTCCAGGTCCCTTTGGATGACGTCTCGTCCTTCTGGCGTGTCAACTGCACCACTCAGCTTGGTGTCATGTGCAAACTTGCTGAGGGTGCACTCAGTCCCACTGTCTATGTCATAGATGAAGATGTTAAACAGTACTGGTCCCAATATGTACCCCTGAGGGACACCACTTGTCACCAATCTCCATCCAGACGTTGAGCCGTTGACCACGACCCTCTGGATGCAACCATCCAACCAATTCCTTATCCACCGAACAGTCCATCCATCAAATCCGTGTCTTTCCAATTTAGAGAGAAGGATGTTGTGGGTGACTGTCAAAGGCCTTACAGAAGTCCAGATAGATTACATCAGTGGCTCTTCCCTTGTGCACTGATGTAGTCACTCCTTCATAGAAGGCCACTGGGTTCATCAGGCAAGACTTGCCCTTGGTGAAGCCATGCTGGCTGTCTAAAATCACCTCCCTGTCATCCATGTGCCTTAGCTTAGCTTCTAGGAGAATCTGTTCCATGATCTTTCCAGGCACAGAGGTGAGGCTGACAGGATCAGGTTGGTGAAAGCCCCAGCCAACCTGACCTTGAACACTTCCAGGGATGAGGCATCCACAGCTTCTCTGGGCAACCTGCTCCAGTTTATCACCACCCTCATGACCAGAGGCAGTTCCCTCAGCCTGCCTTTGTGTGCCATGTGCCCTGGCCCCTCACCATCTCAAGGGTCCTGGGCTGGGCCCACACCACACTCATCAATGTCTTTCCTGGACTAGGGAGACCAGGAGGGGACAGAGAAGTCCAGATGCGGTTGCCGAAGTACCAAATAAGAGAGGAAGAAAGCATTTTTTCTGTTATTTTCTTGTTTTATTGTTTTGGGTTTTTTATAATTGTTTATTGCTCAACCTTGAAAAGAACTCCTAATGAAGCAGCTAAAAGGGACCTTAAATGCTGCAAGCCAGCACTTCTTCCTGGCAGAACTGCAGTCTCTGGCTTCTCTAAAGGAACAACTGTCTCTAACTTCTTTGCTTGACCTGTTGGTATTCTTTGTGCACTGCCATGGAATGTCTGGATTCATCTTCAGCCACCCATCGAGCAGTCTTCTCGTCCTCAGGCTGAAGAAACCCCACCTCCAGGCCCCAGGGACCTGGTGGCCCCCTGAGGGACTCCTGTTGCCCTGGTGCAGTGGCCCAGTGGAGGCCAGGTCATCTCATCCCCTCTTCTTGCAGCTCAGGGCAGAGGAGATGGCACCCCTTCAGGAGCAGTGGGGGAGGTGGAAAGAGAAGGTCTCACACCAGCTGTGGCAATCAACAAAATAATTGTTAATGCTCAGAAATGGAATGGGTGAGTGTGCAGGACAGCCAGATGCAGAGGCTGGGCTCTCAGCTAATGCTGGGCTGGGCTGATGGTAGGGTGCTGGCTGGGTGCTCCTGCAATGCTGTGTTGTTGGTGTCATGGAGGGGGAGCCCTGGCACAGTGTAGTGGTGCCAGGGGAGCCATGCTGGAGATGGATCCACTTCCATTGGTGGTTCTTCATCTTTGGGTGCATCACCTCCATGGGCTCCACACAATCAGCCACATGAGCAGCAGCCATTGCTACCATGTGGCTGATGGTGCCCCGCACCGTGCCACCGCCGCTTCCTCTTCCTCTGTGACTCCTGTCAAACACCTGTCTGCCTTCCCATGCAAAAGTGGGCAGCTACTCACCTTGCTGTTCTGAGACCACTTTGTTCTAATCATCCTTGAAATCTGAGGGCCTTGAAGCTCAGTGAATTGTGGGCCAGCTGCCAGGGTGCCTGTATTTATAGGGCCCGGAAGAAAAGGCTTGTGATATCAGGAGGCCACTGTGATGGCAATGCATGTGGCCAAATATGGCTGTTCTGGGAGTTGAGGGGGGCTGTGGCCTGAAAAATGCCCTATGTAGGAGAAGGAGGAGGATCGGGGGGACTGGGGGCCCCTTTCCCAGGGTTTGCTCCCCTGTGCCATTCTGCTGCCCCTTGGGCACAGGGACTGGCCTCCACCTCCCTTCATGTGCCTGGGCTCCAGCCCCTTCCTCATCCAGTGCCTGGGGTCCCCTGGATGAGATAGTGGCACAGTGTGTTGCAGGAGGGTCAGTGATCCTCAGTGACCTCCCACCGACCCAGCTTCCTGCAAGTAGCACAGCCCCCTGTGCCCAACAGTGGCTGAGAGGGGATGAAGAATCCAGAGATACTGCAGGTCAGAAAGGGAGGCACAGCTGGCCTGCACAAGGCCTCCCAGCACTCCACAAAAGATTTGTCGATTAGTTTTGTTTCCCTTTCAGTATCTTTTCTAGTTTGCTATGTCCTTTTGGAAATGGTAGGAGTAGGACTGTGCACAGTGTCTGAAATATGGGTGCAATATGTATTGAATTGTTGAGGTGAAGACATTTGTATTTTGTGTTTTATTTCATTGCTTTTAATTTCAATCCATCTATTGGCTCCCTTCTCCACAAAGTTTTTTTGAAACTTCACTAGGTTATAATCATAAAAATGTAATTGTTAGTGTAAGTATTAGAGTATTTATCAAAAATTAATTTCTACTAAGGCTCACATTCATGGCCTGAACAGGCTGTTCTGATGTTGAAGAGACTGCTACATCTTACTTTGTGTTCACACGAGATTTTTGTTCTATGTCAAATTGATCTTACATTTTGTTTAAGAAATGTAGAAACTGTATCATGAAAACTCTCCTGTATTACTGCTTTTATTTGTGGTTGCTGGCTGTAATGTGATGTAGTTAAATCTAGGGACTTGGAACAGTAACTTACATCTTTCTGGCTAATAACACAATGAATCTCACTGCTTTAATTGAAAATAAATTTATTTTCAAATAGATTATTGGGTAAGTATGGACTCTAATGTATTATTTGAAGTATTTAGAAATAAAACTAAGGAATAGTTAAGAGCAGAGTTCTTACACTACTTAAAAGACATACTGTTTTAATGGGATAGGAGGTAAAGAATGCCATATTTTCCACTGAACTGTCAGTGCGGAAGAAGCAATGTAAGTGTGTTGCTGTATGACAGATTCTTTCTTGTATTCATCAAGTGGAAAAAGTGGGGAATTCAGTTACAGCATAACTGTGTATTGCTATAAATTACCATTACTTTACAGAAGAGAACTGTTTTGGTCCAGATCTTCAAGCTAGAATGCAGGTGTCTTATTTTTTTTGTATTTTGTTCAAATTGCCCTTGATTCCCAACTAAATGCGTAAGTGCTTAATTTTCCCATTTAATAGGTCTTGGTTTTATTTAATGCTTTGAGGAGTTATGCCCCAGCCTGCAAAGGACAGGCAGTTGTAGACAGCAGGTTTATAATGGGTGATGCTCTGGCTGCCTGAAATAGGCAGTTTAAAAAGCAGCCACTGGAGTGTCGTCTTGGTCAGTTTGGGTGACTGGTAATTCTGTTTAGCTCTAAAATTTTTTCAGACATGAACTTGTGCTTAGCTTTGTTTTTGAACAGATGGTCCATTTCCAGTGTCAAAATAAGCACTTTATAAATGCTAGTATGGTGTCTAATTACTGTCCATCATTTGGAGAAAGGAGAAAAAACAAAACTGGAAACTAATTAAATATACCTAGGGACTAACTGGTTGAGATTATGTGAAGCTGGCAGAAGGGCATGCTTAGCATTATAAAGAAATCACTTAATGCATTTAAAGGTCTTAAAAATGTTGGTAAATTCTCTTCTAATGATAAAAGTATAAGAATTTGTCTTCATCATTACTTTGTCCTTCCCCAAACCTACCTACCTATGTGGTTCTTAGAAGGTAATGGATTGTTTGCATTGGAAATGTTTTTATCACTAAGAAATGTAGGACCTTCTTGAAAGCCTGTGGTGGCACCAAGGACTCCTTTGGTGCTTGCATCCAACAACTAAGTTGTCTTTTGCTAGTTCCTACACAGGAGTTGTAAAAACCTGTTTTGCTGATGTAGGCTACATAATTTAGGATGCATTTCAATCATGGAAAAGTTTGGTGCAAAAGTAACTGATTTTTTTTTATCTGTGCACTTGAGTCCTATAGTAAGAAAATATGATGGTACACCAAGAAAATTGACTTACATTCTGAGTTTAGGTTTTTTATAATGCAATCCTTGTTATAACTGTGTAGCATTTCTTGGACTTCCATATATTATAGAATCTTCAGCTTCCACTGATACACTTTTTTTTTTTTTAAAAGAGTTTCTCTTGCTTGAAAATGAAACTGGGTTTTGCTGTAAAATCTGCAAAGTTCTGACCACAAGGTCTGTGTATATGCTTTTAACATCCAGTTGTCATGTAAAACAGCCTTCAGCAGGCTAACTGAGGTCCTTTCTGCACTGGTCTAGATCCCCATATCTGCTTGTAGCTATTAATACTCAACTGTTAGGTAGAATTATGAGGTGCCAAGGTGGAAATAACTCCTTGCAAAGTATGTTTCTCATGTTTGTTTTACCTAAGTATGATGCTTAAAAGTTTTAACTTAAATGAGCAGCTTACTTTAATAGCTTTCTTATTTACTGAAGGGACTTCTGGATGCTTTAAAGTAACAAGTCTGTTTTGTAAAAGGATTCAATATAGAAGATGTCCAAAATTCAAGTGTATGCTTGTCTGACTGGAATTTATGTCTTCATCCTGTAGCTTGAAAACAGGAATGTCTGTATTCGGGAAAGGTGTTTGACAGCTATGTCGACTCCAAACTACAGAGAAACTTACTGATACAATTGTTACCAACTTTTTTTGATGGAGATCCCAGTTAAGCATTTGGCCTCTAGAAAGGACAACGTGCTAGTTACTGTTAAACAAAATACCTGCAGTGTGGTTGTCTTCAGCTGTAGCAGTCAGAAGACTTCCAATTGTTTTTTCTGACCTGAAAGGATTGTTTCTAAGCTTTATTTCTTCCCTTTAGCAAACAATTCAAGTGAGAATTTCAGTTACGTGTATCTCAGAGTAGTTGACAGGCTTTCCTCACTTTGAACTGCTTTCTATCCTTTCAGATTTAAGTCAGGTATTTACCACATGGCATGTTACTTCAGCATTCATTCAGAGAAGAATCTGTTGACAATATTAATTAAGAAAACAAAGCAATATTTTTATGAATGCTAGTTGTTCCTTAGGATCTTGATTTGTTATAACTTGTATGTCAGCAAGTTGATGTAAACTTTCGGAAGTACTGTTTACATGAATTGGAAGTCTGTTAGTCTTGCTTGCTGGGAACTTTCGGAGGTTATGGAAAGCTAACTCAAATTACAAAATACAGTCAAATATCTGCAGCAGCTTTACCATCTTTAACAAAATTTTTCTTTCCACATCTCAGAGTTTTTAGTATTATCCTGGTTTATTTTGCTTCTTGTAGTATCTAATCTTGAGCATGTCTTGTATTTGGCAGTCTTTCGCATCTTGCATTGAATCCAAATGTTGCAATTTTTCTGCTCGTATTGGAAATAGAGTTGAACATTGGGAGTAACACAACCCAATTGACTTATGGAGTTTATTGTAAATTTGCAGATAGTGAAATTTTGGGTGGAGCACTCCTGACTTGTGGACATAAGGCCTAATTCTGACTCTGTTAATGGGACTGAAATTTGAAAAAGCATGAAGATAATTAAAAACTTCAGAATTTATAGGTTTTGGGAGGGATGATAGAACAGTAGGCTGTGGAAAGAATAACAATAACTTTTTGGTTTTAGAATTTCCATTCGGAACTGTGGTAGGCTGATTCTAGATTATCACCAGTGATAACACCTAAGAAAATTCTCTTCTCTTCAGGGTTCCTGGATTTCTTCTTTGGCACATTTTATGTTGTTTATTTTTCCTTATTTCAAAGGACCTGGGCTCCTGTTGAAAAGTGATGGAATAATCTCTGGCCGGCACGTGACATGTTGAGGGAGCACCCCCTAAAAGAGCTTGCCTGGGAGACAGTTTGTGAAATAACGCAGTAACATGTTTGCAGTAGTATGCCTCTTTTTTTTCTTGTTGCTGTTTTCCATTGTTGAATTTCTCTTGAAATAAGTAACTGAGAAATACATTGAAGCTACTGAAATGAGCTTTAATCACTGCAGAAGAATTTACATCTGGAATTAGCATTGATAGCGGTTACTTGCAAAGATGCTGCTTTCACTAAATGAGGCAAGGGGAGGGATTTGATCTACTTTCTAGAGGCTTAACAAAAAAAACCCCAAACAAAATATCCTGTGTCTTTAACAATGCACTAGTTTCACTTGCTTACAGTAAGTCTGGGTAGCCTGAATACCCACAAGCTAGTGTTTTTAATAACAACTTTGTATAATTTAAGCTGATTTGTGAGATCAGGTGTTTTGAACCCTTCTTGTAAGTTTACTAATACTTTTAGTAGAAAAGACCTTTTTTCTGTTTTTTAACCACTTAATCCTTGCATGGGATCTCAGATGATTATAAGTATCAATACTGTAATTGAAATTATCTGTACCTTTTCCTGATTGATTTTGTTTGACTCCCGTATCTTTAAACAGAAAGCTCTATAATTTAGGGGAAGTTATGCATGCTTACAACTTCTCACAGAAGGCTAAGCAAAGTAACATGGTATTAAGTGATCAGTGTGTAATGGTTAAAGCAACAATGAAAACCCTAAAAGCAATTAAAACTTCTCCATAGTGAATATACCAGGCTTTTCAATATTTAGGCCAAATACTGGAAATCTTGCTAATGAAGAGAGTCATAAGGGTTTTGTTGGATCCTTGGACTTGAGCAGTTTAGAAGACAGATAGAAGTACTAAATTTGACACTTCACTGTTCTAAGTAGCTGTAGAGTGCATGCTGAATCCATTTTAACTTGGAAATAAATGCTTAAAGCTGTCTACCTCTTAGTTTGTGTAAGAATTAGATAGTTCGATTTTAGGTTTTGTAGTTTTTTATAAGAGTGTATGACAAAAACATAATTTGATTATTGTCTTTAAGCTTCTTCCTGCATACAACCTGCAGCTTACAGTGTTCTTGCTAAAATAGTACGATTCACCTACATTCTCTGTGGTAACTACATGTCCTCACAGCTGATGATGTTGCTAATGCACAGCAGTAATTAATGTATTAAATTAATCCTTCACACTTGGAAGGCAGTAACTAAAGGAGCAAAAAAGAGTGTTTCTTTCCTTATTTAAATGAGTACTGCTGAAAACCATGCTGCTTCCAACTGTAAGGAAAGAAAACTTTCTCTTACTGTTCTCTGGTATCTGTAGTATCTCTTTCAATCCACTTAAATTCTGCATTCACATAAGACCAGCTGATACTGTGTCAGAGGTTAAATGTCATGTAAAAGCCCTGTTTTGGAGAGGGGGTAATGGAGCAAGTACTTGTATTGAGCTTATTGAGAGGTGAAAGCAGGAGTTTACTGAATCTATCATAGACTGAAATATTCTTTTCTGATAGCACAGTTCTTTCAGTAGCACCTGCTTGCAAGGTGTGTTAGAGCATGTCATGGTTTAGTCCCAGCCAGCAGCTAAGCACTACACAGCCGCTCGCTCACTCCCCCTACCCTGATGAGGGAGAGAATCGGAGGAATAAGAGTGAGAAAAACTCCTGGGTTGAGATAAGAACAGTTTAATAATTGAGATAAAGTAAAATAGTAATGATGATAATAATAATAATAATATACAAAGCAAGTGATGCGCAGTGCAATTGCTCACCACCCGCCGACTGATACCCAGACAGTTCCTGGGCAGTGATCACTGCTCCCCAGCCAACCCTCCCCAGTTTATATACTGAGCGTGATGTCATGGTATGGAATACTCCTTTGGCCAGTTTGGATCAACTATTCTGGCTGTGCCCCCTCCCAGTTTCTTGTGCCCCTGGCAGTGCATGGGAAGCTGAAAAGTCCTTGACTAGCATAAGCAGTACTTAGCAACAACTGAAACATCAGTGTGTTATCAACATTCTTCTCCTACTAAATCTAAAACACAGCACTATGCCTGCTACTAGGAAGAAAATTAACTCTATCCTAGCCAAAACCAGGACAGAGCAACAGAATTAACATGGAGGTGCCAAAGCATATTATAAGGACAGGTTAAGTTGCTCATCCTTATACATTTCTGTTACGGCCTTTTACAATGTTTCAGTGGTTGGGGCCACTGCCCTTTCATGTGTTTGCATTAGATATTTTATTATCCGTTGTTCTTCTGCCCATGTCAAGTTTGTGGAGGGAGGTACAGTGAGAGAGTAGGTCCTGTGTTGAACACTTCAATGTATGCTGCCTGCAAGTTAAAATTAGTATAATTCCTCCACCTTTAGAGGTGTTTTCTTCAATGGTAGGGGTGGTACTGTAGTGCATTTATGCAATGCCCATTTTGTCTTCTCTCAGCTCTATTAATTGCTGAGCAAGTTGTTGACTTGGTGCATAGATTAAAAACAAAGGTTGGGAAGAGCAAATTCAATAAATTGAAAAACAAAGTTACGCTTTTTTCTTTTAATGCAGATTAGCATGTTCCTTTCATGCAAGTAAAACCCTGGAGCTGCCTAACTTTACCTTTGGATGTTAGAATATTGGCTATTGCTAAAGGTACAAAAATTACTACCGAGTATTCAGTCATCTTTAATCAGGCCTGGTTTTGTAGCTTTCAATTGTCAGCACCTACTGTTGTGTCTCATTTGAGTTTTAGAAAGTTTCAATGCATGCAGGTGCCTTTGGGGTTAGAAGCTATGAAATAGTACTATGAAGTGTTACTACAAATACAGCTTAAATAGATTTGTAAACTTAATGCTTTGTGTATATTCTCCTTATCCAGACCAGCATGTTTTGGAAATTTGATCTCCATTCATCATCCCACATAGATACACTTCTAGAGAGAGAAGATGTAACACTGAAGGAATTGATGGATGAAGAAGATGTTCTGCAAGAGTGCAAGGCTCAGAATCGCAAGCTTATAGAGTTTCTGCTGAAGTCAGAATGTTTGGAAGACTTGGTTTCATTTATTATCGAAGAACCACCTCAAGACATGGATGAAAAAATTCGATACAAGTAGGAAAACTTTTGGGGGTGGGGAGACTTGGGAAGGTGGAAAGAGGGGTAACTTACTCCAGCTAATTTTGTGTGTTTTGAATCCCTGCGTGCTGATGTGTAGTACAATACTGGTATCTTTAGAGTAAGTTTATTTTCAAGGGCTTTGTAGAACTTGTAAATAAATCATTCTAATATTTGCATATTTTTCAAATGGAAGCCTCTTGTCCACAAATGTTTCCAAAGCAAATTGCTGTCCAAAGGAGGCTTACATAAAAGAAAAAAAAAAAAAAAATAGAACTCACATAAAGAATCTTGTAGTTGTGATTGTTAAGAAAATAGTTGAATGGAATACTTTATTTGGGTAGTATAGTTAACTGCTTAGCTTTGTTTTATCAATGATTGGTAAGATGTTTTGAAGATGCTTATTAGAAGGTCTGTAGTGCTCCTTGGAAGAATGTACTTAGCGTCTAATTGCTGGTGTTTTTCTTTGCAGAGCTAGAACTGTAAGAACTGGGTACGGCCATGACTTCAGCTAGTTTGCTGAGAAGGTTCAAACTCAAAAGTCAACCTAGCAATCTGTATAAAAGCACTTCCACCATTTTTGGCCTACTTTAGAGTTGTCTAGGCAGAAAGCTGCTTTTTTCTTAAAACAGTATGTAAAAAGATAATGTGAAATAAGCTACACTCTTAGTTGCAGCACTTCACCATTTCTGGTAAAGCAAGCCTCCTGTAAGTGTTTCTAGTAGAGTTTGAAATTGAAGCATCTTACACTTAGTAACCTTAAGCTGCTGATGCTGTCAAAATTACCTTTATCATGAGTGGGCAATAGTGCTGTGAAATGCAGGAAATTACTGGTCTGGATGGCCTCTTAGTTTAATTACTCAGTGTTCTGAACTGTACTTCTGACTCTGTGTCATGAAACAGTACTAGCTAGTTTTGCAGGCTTTGTCAGACTTTGACTAGTTTACTGAGTTTCTACATAATTTATGTATCTGTGGAGAGGTGGATATAGATATAAAAAAAATCCTGAAGCTATTCCTTTTGGCCTTTTTAATATAATCCCTGTTAGATTAGAAAGGGGCGAACACACTGCTCCCTCCCCAGTATCAGTCTAGTACTATCAGTCTGCTTAACTTCTTGGTAACTAACTTTTTTCCCTTCAGAAAAAGAAGTGGCTTCTGAAATGAGAGATCAGTACTTGAACAGATGGATTTAACAACAGATCTTAAAAGCTTGCCCTTTCCTTTCCTCACTTCCAGTGGTGTCCTGTTGCTACTGAAGAACAGAGTAGTCCATTTTTTAAATGAGAGAACAGAGCTTGTAGGCTTGAATGTGCAGTTATGTTTCCTTGCAGTAGTTTGCCGCTTTAAATAGGGCAGACTGACCCTGCTTGAAAACTTGGTCAGAAGCCTTACCAGGTTCTGAATTCAGAGCTGGAAGGATGACAACTTTGAAGTATGAGTGATAATTTTTTTTTTTTCCTTTTCCCCAGATACCCAAACATATCATGTGAGCTGCTTACATCAGATGTCTCACAGATCAATGATAGGCTGGGAGAAGAAGAATCCTTACTTATGAAACTGTACAGCTTCCTCTTAAATGAATCTCCTCTAAACCCTTTATTGGCCAGTTTCTTCAGCAAGGTGCTAAGTATTCTTATAAGCAGAAAACCAGAACAGGTAAATATTTACAATCTCTCCAATTTAACAAGTGCTCTAATAAAGTTGTGGTACTCAGCAGTGCTGCTTTAAGACTACGCATTTGAGGGATAGCAGCGGAGTCAAAAAACAGCATTCAGCTTCCATATTAGCTGAAGGCACTAACTTCTTTATGGCATGCACAGGATTAAAAAATATATCTGGATGAGTAAGATGTATTTGATTCAGATTTGCCTGAGTTATTTGTGCAATCAGTGTGTGAGTGCTTACCTTTTGGCTTAGCTTAGCTCAGTATTTTTATATGGTGATATTTCCATCAATTGCTGTTAGAGGTGAAGGTAAATGAATTGAGTCAGTGGGAATGGGTCCAGTTTGCTGTGAAGAATTGTTATAGAACAAGGTGAGAGACATTTGGAGTCCTTGTTCAGAAATGTTGTTGTACTCTTTGTTCATGTGGCCCAATACTGCAAACAGCTGCAATGACTGGCTCTCGTACCTGAGCAAATTGTTTGTGACTGTTAAGTATCTTTCTAGCAAGCTCTATATTTGTTTGTATTATGTTAAGGTTTTGCTGTGTTGAGCTTTGCTCACTAGCCAGGGATGAGAGTAATTCATACCAAAAAGGAAAGCTGACTGTGCATTGGATTATAAGTAGTTTATTGTCATCAAGTTGGGCTTGAGAGGAGACCCGGGACACATTGCACATAGTATGGATCTGTCCTGTGCCACTTTTGCTACTCTATACATGTGTATTATTTTATCTTACCTTGTACTGCAAGCTTTAAGTGGCAAAAATGTTTAAATTCCATTTATTTTCTTCTTTTGGTAGGAGAGAGAAACTAAAACTGGTTGGTGTAATTTACCATGTAAAATACAGATAAGCAAATGTAAGCTTGTTTTTTTTCTAATTTCTAGATTGTAGATTTTTTAAAGAGGAAACGTGATTTTGTAGACCTCATTATTAAGCACATAGGGACCTCTGCTATCATGGACTTGTTGCTCAGGCTACTGACTTGCATAGAACCTGCACAGCCCCGGCAAGAAGTGTTAAATGTAAGTAAAATGTCTCAAAGGATTTCTGTCTGATGTGTGAACTGTAAGATGGCTTATCTTCTGCTGGTTTTACTAAGTTTATTTCTTAAATGTGCTGAAATTACTTGTGTGGGGTTTTTTTGCTTGGAGCTGCCAATACTTTTCCAGTGCAGGCAACTTAGAACCTGAGTGGCTGGACTCTTCCCCTGGTCTTTAATACCTAACTTACAACTGCCAGATGCAGGTTTTTAAAAATGTTTTGGACCTTACTGAACACTTTTTTTGGCATCAGAAAGTTTATTTAAAAATTATACCTAAGGCTTTCTTTTTTTTACAGTTGCTCGGAAACACTAATTTTACTTTTTCCCTTTTTCCGGAAGTGTTGTTAGTGCCTGTTCAGGAATATCAACAGTATGACTCACAGCAATTGGCAAACAACTTCTTTTAATTTCATAAATTTCAATTCATTTAATTCATTCACTTGGATAACATTCTTACTAACACCCGCGAACACTTTTACAGTGGCTAAATGAGGAGAGAATTATCCAGCGGCTTGTGGAAATTGTACATCCGTCTCAAGATGAAGATGTAAGTATTGATCTGACATTCTTCTGGGTCTATCTTTTCAGCAAGTTGCTGTATGACATAGTGGTTGAACTTTTAGTTTTACTGTTTTCTGCTTTTTTCAATAAGCTGATTTCAGTATATAACTGTGGTCATTTGAGGGAGGGTGTGTGGTTTCCCAGTTTCTCTCTCCCCACCCTGCTGTTCCCTCCCCCCCCCACGTTTCTCTCTCTCACCCCCCTTATCAGATCTAGATCAAAGCCTTGTGCATACTCAATGTTGTTCGAACATTCAGCTCTAATGTTTTGCCACCATAATACTGCAAATAAATTTTTGCCTCATGCCTCAAGGGGTTTTTTTTGTCTTTTTGAGATTTAGTTATGGCATAAAGCTATTGCTTGAATGCTTTTTGGGTAGGAGAGACTCTTGTCCAAGTTGAAACTGTCACCTTTTTTAATTGAAGAATTACAGTCCAGCATTCTACTACTATTAGATTGAAAAGCTATGTTTTTCTGTTACAGAGGCATTCAAATGCATCACAGTCACTCTGTGAAATTATTCGTCTAAGCAGAGACCAGATGTTACAAGTACAGAACAGTTCAGAACCAGATCCACTGCTTGCAAGTCTAGAGAAGTAAGTTGGTTTGTTGAATTTTTGATCTTGTTTTCAGTTCATAAAAAAACGTAGTTTTTAATTTTTTGACTTTGAAAACCTTTAGAAATGGCAAGCTCGACTTTTCAGGTGAATTTTCTTGGCTACCCGTCATATGTCTGTGTAATTTAAAATAACTCAGCCAGTAAGCAGAGCCCACCTGGAAGACTTCCTTGGCAGGGGGAGAGGGGTGTTGACTCATTAAAATACTTCCTGTGCTGCCAAAGTTAGTGGGATCAGACATGTGGAAGTCAGCTTGATACTGTGCAGAGTACACATGAGAGACTTTGGCTTTCATCTGTTACTTGTTTTAGGTCAATCTAAGTGTGTGTTTCTGCTAGAGAAGATTCTCCTGTATTCCCTTCTTCCTTTTGCTGGTTATAGGTTTAGGTTTGTGTGGCTGTTATGGCAAGCTGAATCAGGCTTTTGATCTAACTGAAAACTCCCTTTTTGTGGTGTTGGTTGTCAGATCAAAAAACTAGATCAATGGAAGGAATAGGAAAATATGATTGGGGCAGTGAGGATGGGAGTGATTGTCCTAGTGGTACCTGCTAGCTCGAAATAGCTACTAGTTTTCTTTGTATTATCCTCTTATTAATTTTACATGGGCAGCTGGTAGCTACTTCTGTTAACAGCTGTATCCTGAAGTAATGTTATATCTGATGCCAATGCTTTTCTTTTCAGGCAAGAAATCATAGAGCAGCTGCTATCTAATATTTTTCATAAAGAAAAAAATGAATCTGCAATAGTCAGTGCAATCCAAATACTATTGACCTTACTTGAGACAAGACGACAGACGTAAGTGTTCTTATTTCGCTTAAATTATGCCTGCATAATTTAACTGAACTACTGTTCAGCAACAGCAAGTGTCTTCCATGTACTTGCAACTGAACCATTTTTGTGGCCTGTCGTAGCTGAAGAAGTAAAAGAACAAACCAAGTGATTGGGGTTGGCATTACCACACTTTCACAAAATGACTGGTCTTTCTGCAGTTTTTTCTAGAAGCTAGTTTAAGTGCCACTTGACAGATCAGACTAATTACACTTCATCAATTTGTTTCTGGATACAAGGAATAGAGTAAATACGTACAGTGCAGCGAGTAGGTATTGACTTTTTAAAAAGTTACTTGGAATTTTGTTACAACTTCACTTTGAGAAACCACTGAACAGATCTCTGGTACATTCAGCTTGTTTGTGTTGTTCAGGATAGATGAGTGAAGCTCTTTATCTGCCTCAAAAGAGGAAATAGAAGAGCTGTAACGTTTAATCTCAAAACCATGTTAGAGATTTCAAGCACAATAAACAAAAATACTACGGCTAGTGTTTGCAAAAATCGTGTTCAACTTTGTAACCTTATGTTTTTACTTCCCCCTTCACATGCCTTCAGAACCATGACACTCTCAAAATCATACCTTAAAGGTGTTTTATGACTACTTTTGATACTAATCATCAGATTTTGCTTATGTATGTTTTAGATTTGAAGGCCATATAGAGATCTGTCCTCCAGGCATGAGCAATTCAACATATTCAGTCAACAAAAGTGTTTTAGAAGCCATAAAAGCACGACTTTCATCCTTCCATGAACTCCTACTTGAGCCTCCAAAAGTAAGTGAAACCTTGTGTTACCAAATTAGTTGAAACAAGACTGTCACTGTGTGACTGTATTTTAGGCAGGTTATAATAACAAACAAAACCCAGTTTGACAAGTTTTGGGCAAGTGCCCAGGCTTCTTCCCAGCCTGTTGTGAGCTTTGCTGTTCATTATTGTTGTTCCTGAGCCAATGTGTTGTGCTAATTGATAAGCTTTTCCAGCTTAAACTTTATTTAATTGGTAGAATAGCCTTGAAGCAATTACTTGTTTCTGAAAGCAATGAAGAGATTTGCTGTATATTCTCCAGGTGGGTCCTGTTTTCTGCTTGGAAAGCCTATCTGGATAGGAAACACAGACTATTGATGCTTCAGTTGTTTGGAACTTTGGCATGGCCCACATGAGGCCTGCACAATTCCTCTAGACTTGCCCAGGACCTACGTAGACCAGCTCCGTGGCATGCAGCCTGCACTCTAGAAATGTTAAATTCTTTGGGCTTTTTGACTGATTTAAGCAACTTATCTATGTCGTGGTGTTGCAAAAGATAAATACAAGATGTATAAATAGGATGTTTACCTATGATCCATTTATGTTTTTCCACTCAAATTGTCACTGGCAGAATTTCAGCTAGAGCACTGCACCCTGAACTGGGTGCCACAGTCCGTAAGAGAGAAGGCCCTGTGGGCCAAAGTGAAAATAAAGACCAGAGGTGTATTGAAATACCACATTGGGGTTGGGGGTGTCAAGGTAGTGTTAAAGCTTATTTTAGCCTGGAGAAGGCGAGACCTCAAGATTTCCAAATGCAGAAGAGGTAGTAAAATGCAAAGTAACAGTCTTATCTTCATTACAACAGCATGGCAAGATACAGGTCTATGTTACAGTAAAAGTACAATCACATAAGATACTTGAGTATTTTCTGATGGACATACTTAGCATTTGAATAAGTCATCTGGTGAAGTTATTGAATCGGTTGCTCATTTTGAGCACTAGTTAAATGAGCATCCTTAGATTTTTGCTTTATGTAAGGAATGGACTAAAGGAACTAGCAGGATATCAGTCATCTTTTCTGATGCAAGGATGGTGCTGGTCAGGCAAAAATGATATCCAGTGTTACAGAAGGCAGTAGTGGTCTCCTTGTCAAAATGTGTTTGTGCCTTAAGATTGGAAGACATTTTCATTATTAATTCCCCTGCTCATTGCATACTTGCTACTAGATTTTTAGGTCTTATGGTAGCTAATACCAGATTTTTCTTATTGGCACTTAGTTATGTGACAACAGTTCTGGTTTGTTAACCAGCTAAAATGTCAATGTAAGAACCATGAAGCTTATAATTGTAATACAAGGACCCATTAGTGCATGGAAAGAGATTCTTGCTGTGTTGGAAGTAACTCATTCAAAGACTACAGATGGAGCTTGTTTCATGTATGACATTAGAATAAGACACCAGAGAAGCTTACTGCTTAATTAAATTGTTTTTAAGTATATGAAGTTAGGGTTGTTGAGGCATTGTAGTATGTTTAGAGACTGTCCACCTAGCTGTTGTGTGTATATTGTAGCAACGCAGGCTATAACTGTACATGGATTAACTAGTGAGAAGCATTTCCTAGGAAGTATCTCCCAATTCCTTTCAAGGTTGGGTAGAATGCATCTACTTTGAGATCCTGTCTGTAGTTAACAATCAATTTTTACGATGTCATTTGTCTCATGTGGCTGGTTTTAGTGCTTCCTGTCTATGGAATTAAAATAAGCTATAGTCTTCAGAACTAAAAATTGCTTTTTTGCAGGGTGTAGGTAAGACTGTTGCTCAGGGACTGATTGTGTATATTTTTAAGCACTACTCTCATTGTGCATAGTAATGATGAGCTGTTTTTTTTAAAGATACTTTAATGGGATTTATGTATGTACATTTTTCAGAAAAGTGTCATGAAGACAACCTGGGGTGTATTGGATCCACCTGTGGGAAACACGCGTTTAAATGTGATTAGATTAATATCTAGCCTTTTACAGACGAATACAAGCAGTGTGAATCAGGAGCTTATAGAGCTTAACACCATAGGAGTAATACTGGTAAGAACTTTATTTTTATGGATTGCTATTAAGATCTTGTTTGGGTTTTGGTGGGGTTTTTTTCTGTTACTGCAGGTAATTTGTAATATATTCTCCAGCCTAACTTTTCAGCCTATTTGTGTCGTGGCTTCTATTGCACTGTTTAAGAACTATTAACATTGGATTTTACTCTTAAATTCATCTGTCTGAAGTCAGCATTTTCCTCTGGTCATTTGAATCATTTTTATTCTCTACACCTTTGTAAATACATGAAGTGGTTTTTCTTAACAAACTTATTTTTTTGTCTGTATGTTCTCAAGTTTTTAGCCGTGTTCAAGGCTTCCCTGCTGTTTTCATTCTTTCCCTAAGTTGTTCCCTCAAAACCCCTTTTCTTCTCTTAATAATATGTGGCACACCAAATGCTATCTCAGCACTGTCCTGTAAAAGGGCCAGTTATTCTTGGTAGCTCATACGTCTTCAAACCTCTGAAAGCCAGATGTTGCACAACAAACTTTCAGTCAGTTAACTCGCTGCTTTTTGCTAATGTAGAATGTATACTTTGAGTACTTCCTACCTCTTACTTCAGCTATAGCAGGACGTACTCTTTGCATTTAGGTTGACCAAAAAATTCAAATGTTGGTATCAGTTAAAAAATAACTAGCAAAACATGCCAGAACTTACACTACAGTTTCAGAATACAATATGTAAACTTCTGCTTCTAAGCAAGCAGTTGCACACCTAGTGTAAATACTTTCTCTTCCCCAAATTGGTTTAGTCTAAAATCACTTCTTCCTTCAACTAATTAATACAGCTATGGTTGTAATGTCTTCATCTCAATTTCTGTGCACAACTTGGGTTTGCAGACAGGTGCTAACTTGTATACAAATAGCTAACTTCAGTGTAACTGGAGTTTTTCCTAGATGCATTCATTGTCTAAGGGAATGTATGTGCTATGAACACTTTACATGTTCTTCTAAGTAGATTATTTTGTAAACTATATTCAGTGAGCTTTGAACACGCTTTTCTGTTGCAGGTTTTACATAAGGAAACAAAAGCAATTATGGCCATATAAACTTCTCAGTGCTTCATGCTGTTTGCTGAAATAGCACATGCTTTACTGTGCAGACTTGACTGTTAGGAAAAGTAATTGTCTAGTTCCAGTAGCATATCTTTATGGGAGGCTGTCATTAGTTTAGGAGGACTGAAGGAAAATTGGAGATCTTTAACTGTGTTTTGAATGAGACTTACATTGTTTAATACTGTTCCAATCACTGCACATATTTCCATAACTAATTTAATTTCACCAGGGACAGCAATCATTGAGTTTTGCAGTAAGGAGTAGTCTAAACTAACTGGACACAAAGTTTGAAAAAAATCTTTCCTATGTTCAAGAGGAAAAACGTGGAGAACCAGGAACATGACTAAATGAACACTGTTTATTGTATCTTGTCACGAATTCCGGTTTGTGAATCCTGCTGATTATGTCGATTCACTATGAATGAGTGACTTTACACAGCTTGATTTAGTAAAAGTTAGAGTTTACTTATAGTGAATTGCAGAATTTGATTATAGTATTTTTAATAGCACTCAATCATCAATGATTAATAAAGTGATTAGACAAAATTGATCAAACAGTGACTTAGTTACAGATTCGAAGATGGCAAGGTTCACTCTATTACTACACAGAAGCACATAAAAGAGAATTAAATCACAACAAGTTAAGATGATTCATAAAAGCATTGCGTATATATGGAATAAAGGTAAAGGGGGGGGGGGGTGAAAGGGGACCCTCCTGTTGAGTCACAAGGTTCAGACTAGACCCCCTTGCTTTCTAAACTCCTTCTCAGAGAGGAGCCTAGGTGCAGCTGGGCCCACTCCTAGTCTCAGACTTGGTCAACGGTTTAGGAGAGTAATGCTATAAGAATAGTACAGCAATATAAAACTCCTTTTAAAATTAAATCATACATCTACAAACTACTTAAATTGATTCATGCATGCACACTTACAACTATAAATGCATATATGAAAATAGTATACCTGTTAAAAATTCCCCTCGAGTTTAGTGAAATACTCACATCTAATGCCTTGGCATTTCTCAACGGGCGAGAGTAGAGTCTCAAGGAGTGAAGAATATCAGCAGCCCAGGCTCCATTGTCGATCTCCGGCAATGGAGTCCTGGTTGCAGCAGACTTTCGGAGTCTGCTAGTTTTCGCTGACTCTGAGAGACATTTCGATCAGAGGGAGATGCTGGTGCGGCCCATGGCGGTCCAGGAGAGCTGAAAGGGCCTCACATAGGACTGCCGTTTATAGGATTGTGAAATGATTGACTTCAATCACCAGTAAATTTCCATCCGAGCCACAATTCGGGTCGGCTTGTTGTTAGAATTCCAGCAGCGATGATACCACCCTGTTTCAAGGCTGTCCGGGGTAGCTGTTTGTTCTCGTTCCCCTTGTTAGCCATAATGTGAATGTTGATAAGAACAGAGCCGCTCTCTGCTCCAGCCATGTAGGAGTTTCTGGTGCAATTAAGGAGCGCTTAACTGACCAACTCTCTACGCAAAAGCTGCGGCCTGCGAATTCCTGAGATTGTAAAGCAGACGAAGTAAAGGGGAAAAACAGAACAGGAAAAAAAAACAGGGGCAGGGGGGAAGTTGTACCACCACAATCCACCCCGTGACTAAAGTCAATCCATCTCACCCACAGAGTGGCGGTGTGGTCGCCTCTTGCCTCTGTGCCTATAAACAGATCAATGCCATGTTCCAGTTATGATTTTTGAGGAAATTTTTGGTTGGTCTATTAAATTATTAAATTTGATTAAACAGTTTCATATATGCGAGGAGGTGTTTGTAACAATGTTAGTTGTCTATCTATTTTCCACACTTTAACATATAAGACTACATTCAATAGCAAACGTAATACGGTAAAAATAAGTAAAATTATAGTAGGGTGTAATTCTTGATTCAGAATCCCTGTTGCTGTTGGTGACCATCTGAATAGGGTATCCCACCAGTGATGTTCCCCATCTTTTCTGACCTGTTCTAGAATGCAATGTATCCTCTCTGTGTCATGATGGATAGTAATCAGAGTCTTTTGTCCATGAATTTGAATTCTTTTCAGCAGTTGATCCAGGTTGTTGTGCTGCAACAGTTTTCTCACCAATGTGAGATTCATTCTGCTGTTTCACAAAGGAGTTCGTTACACCATGTGCAACATATCTCAACCTCAGTATTTGTCCATGTCTTCTGTAAGGCTTTTAATAATCTTAAACTGCATCTAGATTATCTGAGGCAGCCTTCTGTAATAGAGAATAAAACCAGTAGATGACAGGTTCAAAACAGGTAGATATGATTTTGTAAGGAATCTCACCAAAGTGAGGAGCACATTATAAACGGTATTGTAGATGCTAGAAGGTCAAGTGAACTCAAAAAAGAGAAATCTGTCAAGGACTTAGAAGGTCATAAGTAACACTTCTGACTCTGGGCTGCAGCTAGGAGAAAGAATGTAAGTGGGGAGTGTCATTCCTCCCTCTCTTTGTTCTCTGAAAGTGCATTATTGGTTACCCCTGGGATAAATCCAGTTACAGTTGAGTTTTTGTTCTGATCCGGTATGATAGTCCTTGTGTTCAGGTAATAGCAAGTACAAGAATTTATTTGTAGGTCATAAATTTTCTCTTGCGCAGTAAAACTTACTGTAAAACTTAAAGAATTTGTTCCATAGTAATTCAAATGACTTGTTGGGGTGAGAGTATTGGTTATATTTAATGAAAAGACCTTGGTTTGTGTAAACCTTGTGGAATTTGTTTTTCAGGACATGTTCTTTAAGTATACATGGAATAACTTTTTGCATACCCAAGTAGAAATCTGTATTGCATTGATTCTTGCAAGTCCTCTTGAAAGCACAGAAAATGTCACAATTACAGATCAGGATTCCACTGAGGACAGTCTCTTACTGAAACATGTAAGTCATGGGTTTTTTGGGAATCTCTTGAATTTTCCTGTCTCCAGGCTATTTTAGCAGTTACTCGTATGTAAAATATACCCCGATTTTACTTTATGTGTAGAATGAACAGGAATATTTTCCTGGTTTTCCTTGAAATGTCAGTTCAGGGTGTTAAACCTGAAAGTGCCATAGAGTAGATTTTTGCTGCCCCAAAGTGAGCATGTGTGCAGAGCTGCAAGTATTTATTTTCCTTGAAGGAGAAGTTCTTCTTATTTTTAAGAATTAAAACTGCTATTTCAATAGCTTTATGCTACTACCACTCAGCAGCTATAAAGAGAAGTAGAATTACTGTAGGTTTAGCTTTTAGGTTTCTGGTTGGGATCTGACTGCTGCTTCTGAACTTTAAACCCTTTAATGAAAGTATTTATCCTGAACCTGAAGTTAGTTGTCTTGTAAGAGTTTAGTATTTGTTAAAATAAACTGTAAAATGCATAATAGTGTTCCACTTTACTGCTAGTAAGCATATTTTGCTTTTTTGATAGCTCTTCCTTAAGTGCCAATTAATAGAACGAATACTTGAAGCATGGGAGATGAATGAGAAGAAACAGTGAGTAACTAGTTTTCTCATTCCCTGCAATTGTCTACATGAGACTTGAATTGTGAAATGAATGTATGACCAATTCATAACTGATCTGGCCAGTTCTAAAAACACTTGTATGTTAATACTGGATTAAATCTTTTTCTCGTACTACTTTTTGGTAGCATTCTAATGCTTTTTCCCATGACCGTTTGAGAATACAATACTTTGTCATTCTTACTATGTATAAGATATTACTGTGATCTTTAAAGTCTACCCATCTTCAAGTACAGAAACATACCGTAAGTTTTGAAAGGACAGGAAATACTTTTCTCCACTAAGCAACTGAAAATTTTTTATAAACACATCAAAGCATATTACATATTGGGGAGCAACAGACTCCTAAGTAGTAAAAGCCAAGTCCTCAGAAATGGAATACCTTCTAAAACGATGTGTTTGTGAAAGGATGGAAGTTTCAAGTAGCTAACATTGTCTGAAACTGTGTTCCTAACAAGGAGAAAAAACCCTCAATCTTCACCTGAGGTGGTAAAACAGCTCTCTGTGGGCTCCTAAGTTTGGCTCGGGAGATACTGAGCAGTTAATGCTACCTCTAACTTGTCAAAATACTGAACTAGCTGATGGGGATAGTGTTGCTGGTTTGCAGGTGTATTATTTGAGACAGTTCCACTCCCCAAAATATTCCTGTTACTACTTGATGTGAATCAGATAGTAAGTATATGGCTAATGTCACTGACCTGAAAATAAGGATGTTGGAGTAGGTGAGGAGAATAGTACAAAGAAAGGGAATGTGACTGAATTAGAATAACTGTAGAAAACACGTGCTCCTGAATGTCTTCCATTTTATATTGTATTCTCCTGAGGTTATAGAGAACTGCCAACTTTATCAGTAATTAGACTCTCATAGGAGAGAAGTATTGAAGTTATTTCCATAGATCCAACCTAAAACTATTCTTTGGTTGGGTAAGAATGTTCTTGATGCAGTGCATACCATATGGATGAATTAATTAAATATTCAGTCTCATGTTTGCATGTTGAGAAACAAGCAGACTTGTAAGTAATTCACCCCTTTGTCCAATTTTGTACAAGTATGACTCCAAATATAAAAGATAAGTCTTTAAGATAATCTAAAGGTACTTTTAGCTTAACTGCTTCAGGAAATTGATTTTTTTTTTTTTAAATGCTTTTGTATTTCTGTCAATGTTATTTCAAGCAGCTCTAGAAGCTTGAGGGTGACTGCTTTCTGCTGGTGAAAATCTGACATAGTAAAAAGCTGTTTGATTCACTGGGATTAATAAGCATTTGCTAACAGAAGATACAGTTGTATTCTAGACTTTTTGGCTAGGCAATGACTAGTCAATCCACTTTATCAAATACAAGTGCTCTTTATGCCATATATCCTGTATTAGAAATGATAACTGTTGCTTGTTTTGAATGTACTTGTTACCTAACTGGTCGAAATAAGACAGGAGTCTCTCTCTCAAGTTGTTCCTGTAAACAATGTGATAGTGTTTCATTCATGACATCTTGCGTTGACATAACATAATGTCGTGGTTTAGTCCCAGCCAGCAACTCAGTACCACGCAGCCGCTCGCTCACTCCCCCTACCCCGATGGGATGGGGGAGAGAATCGGAGGAGTAAGAGTGAGAAACACTCCTGGGTTGAGATAAGAATAGTTTAATAATTAAAATAAAATAAAGTAAAATAATAATAACAATATAATAATAACAGTAATAATAATATACAAAGCAAGTGATGCACAATGCAATTGCTCACCACCCGACAACCGATACCCAGACAGTTCCCGAGCAGCGGTCGCTGCTCCCCGGCTAACCCCCCCCAGTATATATACTGAGCATGATGTCATATGGTATGGAATAGCCCTTTGGTCAGTTTGGATCAACTATTCTGGCTGTGCCCCCTCCCAGTTTCTTGTGCGCCTGGCAGAGCATGGGAAGCTGAAAAAGTCCTTGACTAGCATAAGCAGTACTCAGCAACAACTAAAAACATCAGCGTGTTATCAACATTCTTCTCCTACTAAATCCAAAACACAGCACTATGCCTGCTGCTAGGAAGAAAATTAACTCTATCCCAGCCGAAACCAGGACACATAATTTCCAGTTACCTCATGTGTTAGATGATGATGGTGGAAAATCAAGTAATCTGATTTGTGTTTGCTACTTCCTGAACTGCTGTTACTTCACAAAGATTTTAGTCAAGTTTAAGGTTTGGGTCTTCCTTGATTTCCGCCCCCCGCCCCGTTCCTCCATCCTTTCATTTAAAAAGCACAAAACCTTAAAAAGCTGACACAACAAATGTCTGGTTAGCTTGCAGCTAAACTTTAGAAATTCAGTCCAAGTCGGAGCTCTCTAGCTCTTTGGTCGGATCTAGAATGGTTCCAGCTGATCATAGCAACTCAAAGCACTACTCTAAAAACTGGTAATTCCTGTTTCTACAGAGCAGTTCTGGCATAAAAAATACTCAAACCACCTTGTAATTGTACCTTTGGTATGCACTTCAATGTCATTCCTAAACTTCAGGAAAGCAATGATGCTAGCTTAAATTTCAGTTGGTCATACCATTCTAGCTCTGTGTGCTAAATGTGATGTTAAGAAACTCTGTAATACTAGAGCACACTTAAGATTTAAGAATTTTCTTTCCTCTTTTGATCATTGACTCAAAGCTCTGAGAGAATGTGTGGTGTAATGGGGTTTTGAAAAATACTCTTAGCAACAGAAATTTCCTAAAAACTGGATCTGTTGTTAATTTTGTCTTTATCTTGATAATGCTGTAGATTTTTCTTTCTACACACACACAAATGTGAAAGCAGAAAATTATTTCTGCTAGTGTTCAGATACTCTGCACATCCTTTGTGGTAGTTTACATGCTTGTTAAGTCCTCTAAAATGGCTCAGTGTAGTCAAACCAGTTGGTATCTTAAATTCTTGAGTATTTTTGTGAACCTTTGGTTTTAGGATGCAGTTCTGCTTGAGAACCCCTACGCTATTTGTCTTGTGCAACTTCTTGACTCTGGAGTGTCTTATTAGAAAATACAGTAGTGTGCTCTGAGTGTGGGGACTTGAATTCCTTTTGTCTCTTTCAGGGCTGAAGGAGGAAGACGGCATGGCTATATGGGTCATCTGACAAGGATAGCAAACTGTATTGTGCATAGCACAGATAAGGGGCCAAACAGTACGCTAGTCCAACAGCTCATTAAAGGTAATGTTAATGGTCTGAAGTTTGTCTTCATGGCTTTTATTATCAAATTTTGAGGAAATGAATCAAACTTAAATTAAAAGGCAGCTGTTGGGTAAAAGAAGAAAATATTGATTATTTCTGACGCATTCAATTTAAAAACAGCCATCCTTAAACATATGCTTAAGTCTTTTTTGCAAAAAGTATCAAAGCTCCCTGAAATAAATGCAAAGAGATGCTGACCTGCTTAATTTGAACTTGTTTGCTAGATGGAGTAATCCTTATGGATTTAGGAGGATGTGTATGTTCTTTGCAGTATTTCTGGTAGAGCAGAAGAGAACAATTAAAAATTGAGTGATGTTCCATTGTTGATAGTATCAAATTGGGGTTTTTTTCTGTTTCCTGCACTAGAGCTTCCAGAGGAGGTCAGAGAGCGATGGGAGACATTCTGCACAAGCTCTTTAGGAGAAACTAACAAGAGGAATACGGTGGACCTGGTAAGCAGTGATGCGTAAGGTATCAAAGTAGCTGCTGTTTACTTGGGCCTCAGTTTCTTTTTGTCAGCAGCACAACCAATCTTCCCAACTACCATGTGCTTGTGTCAACAAGTACATCTAGTTGCTGAGCTATGGAACTGATAATTCTTTAGTTTACTTTTCAACTAAAGCCATATCATTAATATTTTGTACGGGAATCTTGCAGTAGTTCAGTTTGTATAGCTCATCCCAGACAGTCGCCAAGAAGGAAGATTTCTTTATAGCTTCAAGTTAGTGTCCTTGAAAGCTCCTGTGTGCTTGAAGAGTACAAACTAAAACTGCAGGAGCTGGTGTTAATTGCTTTATCTATGGTATGTAAATGAGCCTATGTAAGTTTAATGGGAAAATGCTACCTGCATCCCACTGCATGTGGTACTGACCTTACTTAAATCAAGTAACTTTGCATACTTTTGTTGTGCACCTGTCATATTTTTTCTGCATACAGAAGCAGTGATTACACTTTTAGAAAAAAGCTAAACTTAAGTAGAAGCATGAAGAGGTTTTGTGTAATCATGTTAAACATACAGCTTAAGAGTAATCACTTGGAGACTTTAATAAGCAGAGACTTTTTCCAATGTCAGCAGACCAATTAATGAATTTTAATACACCTGACTTCTCCAGGAATGCAGTGCTTTGCATGTGGCTTCATTAACTTGTGCTGGTGCTATATTAAACAGACTAATAAACTCTTAAATTTGCTATTTCAACATAACATAGCAACTGGAACATAATGCTAACATGATGTGTGTGGCAGTAGAAGCAATAGGAAATTAATCTGAAACTGCAACTTGTGGACAGGACTAAATGATTTACAGATTATGTTTTTTCCATAAGCCTGTGAATGCAAAGAAGTTCATAGTACTTGCAGAATAATGGTATTTTCCTCTTGTTAGAAACTACTTCTTGGTCAAGGCCAAGAGAAGAGTCATCTAAAGAGGCAGAATTTTAAGCTGATTTATAATTAATAACACTGTAATTAGCTCTTTAGATATGTAATCATTTACTTGGACATACTTGATGTAACAACAGTAAAACCTCATTTAAAACATATCTCCAAACTCCACAATATTCAGTTGAATAGAAATACGAAGCATGAAAACATTCTTGTATCTAAAAATGCCATCTGGAAAATACTGTCTCTTTTGAATTTCTAAAGTTGTAGGCTTTGTTTCTGCCTGCGTGATCCATTCTCATGAGCCTTGGATTAGCATTCAGTTTAAAGATAAGCAGTAATGGACAGTACAGTGTGGTGTAGGAGATATTAAAAGACAGATCTCATAGAAAACTCTTCTTGTTGTTTTACTGAGTCAAGTTTAAGTTATGGTTATTGTATCCTGAAAGCGCAGCCCTACCGTATTTCTTCCCAGTCATACTGCCCCCTAATATCCATGCTTTTGATCTGTGCTTTGGTTTCCATAGACCTGTCCTCTCCACCTATAAACCTGGACAATTTGATGTGTCTGAGTGTTTGAGCTCTTCTGTAAGTTGATGAAAGCATCCTGGGTTAAAACAACAGCTTATCAGAACTAATGCTTATACCTGAAAAATTATATATCTGATTTAAAGTGCAGATTTTCAGTGTCCCCAGAGCAAGATATTAAGCACACCTTTCTTAATTTTCTATGGATAAGCCTTATATTTATTGCTGGGTAGATGAGTAGACTTATTTACTCAGTTCAAGGTTTTGCTGTCCTGAGCAAGCTGTTGAGCAGAATCTAGTCATGGGCGATGTAATAGTTAAGCGTGCAGTTCCTGTCAACACAACAGAACTGTCATTTACTGTTATACTTGATCTTCTTCAGTCAACTTACTGGATTTACTAAGCTCAGATGATCTGATCTTTATGTGTACGCATACTGTTACTATGTGAAGTTCCTAAGTTAGCTGTGTGAAGGCTAGGGAAATAACTGTTCTTGTGAGTACAAGTACAGTATTTCAGTCATTTGGTGCTCAACAGAGAGCTCTTTTACTATAATGGAACAAGGTGTGTGGTCCTGGGGTCCCATGCATAATGAACTGATTCTGCAGTCATGAGACTGTTCTTTTTCATTTGTTTTACATGAGGGACACTGATTATAAATCTATTAACACTTTATCCCTTTCATTCTCTTTCTCCCTCTTTAGGCTTTTCTGTCTTTCAAACAAGTTCTTGTTACATTTTCTAAACCAACAGTAACTGCAGGCTTAGAAGTGATCATGTAGCAGAACTATCTCAGAGTTACCTCGAAACACTTTACAGAGTTTACAGGAAGTTTATTTTTGCTTTTCCACTGCTAATTGTACTTCTGGTAGAAGGTAGACAGTACTTCACTAATCTTACCTACTTACACTTACCTAGCTGAAGATTAAACAAATGTGTAATTGTTCATTTTCTCTTTAGATAAGGTGCATTAATGGTGCTGATACAGTGAAGAATGCTATGCAATTCGTAATACTAGGTTTGTACAAGAGACTTTGCATAACTTCAGATGTGTCTCTTTATGGCATCTTTCCAATATTAGTCATGATATTGAGTGATTGTGAGGTATACTTAAAGACTAGGTAAGAAGAATATACCTCCCCTAAACCTGAAAATAACAGTCTACAGGACAAATTGTTCATGGTTGCCTTAAAAATCACCATGTAGTTCCTTTCTCTTAAGGAAAATCCTTCTCAGTATTGCCAGGAAATGAGGCAAAAAATGCCACACATTAGAATGAATTATTTGCAAAAAGTGCCTGTGCTGTGTGTTAGTGTTAGAAAGCAACCGGTCTGAACAGTGAGGAGCTTTCTTAAGTAAAGAATTAATTGCCAGAATTTGCAGTGGTCATTCCCACTCCCTCCCCCGCATAATTCTGCCATTTATTTATTAGGGTGGAGTAATGCTTGTTTCTTCTTTCAGGTTTATGCTTCAACCACAGCAGCTGTCAGAAAACAAGAGAAGTAGCTCATGTATCTTAGGCCTTGTGACCTATTGGTTCCCAAAGAGAGAGTTTGGTGGAGAAGACATTATGTCTAACTAAGAGTCCTGAGCTTGTTTCTGTTACAGCAGTAAGGGCAGGATTTCTATTGGGGATTAACTTGTTCATTAGTAGTAACTAAAACTAAACAAACAACTTCTTACTTGGTTTTGTGTGTCTTTTCGCCCAACAAGTTGCAGTTGTAGAAGGAGTTGGTATATTAACTTTTGTCCTCTCAAAATGTGCCCACATGAGGGGGGTGGTATCTAGGGCAGCCCAGGTTGTGGTATGGAATGTCATATAATTACTTTGAAGTGTGCAGACTTTGCAAGAATATTTTCATAAATACACACTGAGCACTAACCTTCAATGGATTTGGTCTGTCATTTGATACAACAGTTCTTCTCCAGACACCACAAGCCCAGAGTTCATTTCGTGTATTACTGTTCTTCCCACTTACTGACAGTTTTACTGTTGATAAGTCAGGTTTCTTTCAGAAATTCACTAACTTGAGGTCAGGGTACTTCTAGTATGCAAATTGCAGAGCAGGGCTGAATGGTAGATGTGCAAGAATAAAGCACTCCAAATTATTTTTTAAAATGTTATACTAACAGAGGAAAAAGCATAAAAGCACAATATACTTCAGGTAGTAACTTTCTTCATTTATCTCTTGCACGTCTCCTGACTGTAGAATGACTGTTCTGTGATATTTGTGGGAGCATAGAAGGGTGTCTGTCTTGTACTGAAACACATACAAGGCTTCATACTCCATTTGTATAGACTTGTATTTTCTTCAAAAAATAAAAAGAATCCATGAACCACCTGACTTCACTAGAGAATCTGTAACATGGCATTCTAGGGGAAAGAGTTCTAGAATAATGCAATATATTATAGTACAGTATAAATTTTGTCATCTGTAGAATTGCTTTATACTAGTGATCCTTCATAGAGCATGTCTTAAGGGTCAGCTGTTGCTACTGTTACTTTAGGTAATTGCTGTCCTAGGTAAAATTACTTTTGGAGTGCTGTTCTGATTGAAGATGAGTACTTCCAGGAACATGTTGCTTAGATTGCAGTGTCACTGAACAATTTCCACTAGTTCTATGTCAGATCATAAAAAAAAAAAAAAATCTTTTCTTTCAAGGGTAATGATTAAAGCAGCAGTTGCTGCGGCAACAACTGCATGTTTGTTTCTGCAAGTACACATTGGTTATGAATTTCTGAAGTTTTAATTCTTTTGTCATTTTGTAAATAGTGTAGATACCTAAGACAGTTTCCCTTTAATTTTTATATATTTTATGTGTAGGAAAGGAGGAGGACCTCTGTGTATAATGTAGTATTTTGGTGACTACTAATTAACTTGCTGTTCTATATATTTGATGCAGTACAAAGACAAGATGCAAGTTTAGTCTCATTTTGGTTTAGATAACTGTCGGCTGTAGGACTGGCTTTTGAGGTTAAATACTCATTCTGAAGTAGTCAAAAGCTTTGGCTTTTGGGTATCTAATACTCATGTATGTGTTAATGCTATTGAAATATTTCAGGGACTGTTTTGTGTGGTATAGCAGTTGGGAAAACTAAAAATAATTCAGTTTCTTGTGTTGATATGAAACTGAAGATTCAGCCAGATAGTGTGAGTATACTTGAGTGGCTGTCATATACTGTGCAAATGACTAAATTCCTTTGTATAGGTTACTACCTGCCACATTCATTCTTCCAGTGATGATGAAATTGACTTTAAAGAAACTGGCTTCTCACAGGATTCTTCTTTGCAGCAGGTGAGTTGAATTCTTTTAACAGCATAAGTTGCTTTTTCTCTAAAAATAAATAAATTTAAAAAAAGCAGTGGAACTTGTATTTCTATCAGAAGCAAGTACAAATCTAGAAAGTTTAAAATAAAACTTAGACATGTGTGCATGCACGCAAGTGCGTTTTACCAAACCCAGCGGTATGGTTTTTAACACAAGTCATGATATCTCGGTGTGCCTTCCAGTTTTTAGTCTTAGATCATGCTGTATATGCAGATCTCTACTCATGCCTAAGAACACGTTTTATATACCAGCTGTCTGGCCAAGTTGAACACAGTTTCTGTGTTAACTTTAGTTCTTACTACATGAAGAAGTTTGAAATGGTGGCTTTTAATTGTGGTTTTTGGCAAGTGTGAATTGCTGTGAAAGCAAATACGGGTTTCTGTTTGGTTTTGCTAATAGGTTTTTGGGTTATGTTTTTTGGTTTTTGGGTCGTTTTTAAATGCTGACCCTGATTTTGATGAGGAAACAAGGAGGATTGGCTATTGATTGTTACATGCGTTTAGTTTTTGGCAAAATGTCAAAGTCTGCAGCTGTCACAACAATATAAATGAAGAGTGAATTATGCTTTTGTGACAGGTCATATCTAGCAGCTTGAATGTTTTTTCTTTATAGACCCTTGATACCTGGCAAGTGTATATAGCCAAATATTCCTGAACTAAATTTCCAATGAACTTGATCACTTATTTTTAAGTTCAGTATGTGCTTTCAGCAACTCATTTGTGAGTGTTTCAAAGATAATTGTTTATCACTTGGTTTAATGAAAAAAAAATTGAGAATGCCTAGGGAATTTTCAGATCAACCAGGCTGAAAGCTTAAGTCAAAGCTGTGTCCACCTTGAAGTTTTAATGCTTTCACAGATGACTAATTGATAATGGTACAGTGTTTAATATGGTTATGGCATTAGAGTATTTTTGCGATGAGTGATTATGGAGAACATTGGTGCCATTTTGATGAAGAATGACAGCATTTCTGTAATAGTACTGTCCTATCTGCAATATGCATCTCTCTCAATTCTTTCACTGGTGGTGAAAGAGTGAGAGCCATGCAGCACAAGACTGCTGGTAGATCCCTTATATGGAACACGTTACTTACCTGGGTTATTAACCAAAATCTTTCAGCTCACACTAATGGCTATGTTATGTAACTACATAGTCTTAAGACTGGCTTCGGTACTTTATGCATCTTCTATAGTTTTTATAATACGTAATTGTTTATCTAAGTTTGAACTGTGGGTGGTGGCTCAAGCTTTAAGAATCTGATGGATTTTTATCTGATTCTGTGATTTTGTGTGCGTAAGGCGCACCTGAATACAAACTTGTTGGGTGCTATCTTTAGCAGCTCTAGTGAGAAAGTAAGATTTGGAAATATCTCTGTGCTTTTCCTGCATCCCTTTAGTTAGTGACTTGCTGTGCCTAGGCAATCGAGCAGTTCCAGGTCATTAATATGGAGAAATGCAGATGGTCCAGTGCTGTTTTTTTCAAGTTTGTCACCATTTTCTTAATCTTTTTTTTTTTTCCCCTAAGCTAAGCTAGTGAAATACACTTTCTAAAGTGGTCTTGTGAGGAAAGCATGATACTAGACCAGATAAATCACTGATGGGAAATGGATTGAGATTACTTAAAGCATTCTCCAGCTGCACAAATTTGTTCATAAAGGTGTCTCTGGCTTCAGCTAGGATACCCTATTCTAGACCAATAGTTAAAGGAGGGAATGGGAGGTAGATTTCCAAAATTCAAGTGGACCCATTAGGAATTGGATAAGGGATGAAAATACTAAGGAACCATTTCATCTTTGGTTTATTTTTGTCAAAGTTAACTTCTGCATGTGCAGAATTACTTTTGCTATGACTTCTTTCTTCTGGCATCCAAATCTAGTTTATGCTTTTTTCTTCTAATGAAGACCCTTTGTTCCAGAAGGGAAGGTTTCTTTTTCTCAGAAGCACTTTTTATGTAAGTTTCTGAGTAAGACTTCAAAACTGACATATTTGAAAAAGTGTTCCATCACCTAGTTCTGGGTTGTAAGGTTTCTTGTGCCAGCAGTATTTAATGAGCTGTCTTGCTGTGGCTCTGGAAACTTTTACTCCAGGAAAGCGTTGTTGTTCTGGTCTTCACCAGCTTAGTACCACTTTTTGTCTCTCTTAGCTTACTGAAAATATGTTAAGAGAACGGGATAGAACTGTATAGGGTCTGAGAGACCCTAGCAGTTTATAACTGCAGTTTATATACTTGTTATAGACAATTTTGATGTAGTGATAAGATTTCACACTAGTTTTGTAACTAGCTGCTGTCATAAACCTCATGTCTTAATTTTCTGTTTATCCTGTGAATGGTGTTCTTAATGGTTGTGCCTTTTTATAAAACAGAACAAGTCTATTAACTTCTTGGGGTCTTTTTCTTCCCCTGGAGGTAATTCACCAGTGTCTTTCAGTCACATGTGCTTTATAATAGTGAAAATACTTTACAGGAAAGGAAAGCTTAGTAACCAGTGTAAAGCAGAGTAATTATTTTATAGGGAGGACAGTCAGTAACTGATTGTCTGCCTGTGTAATGTTGATATACTAATTGTGTTAGTGTGAAATCCTGAAACTATCAGATTTTAAAATTTAGGATCAAAATGTAAAAGAGTTCTTGCTTTGGCCTGGCTTAGCATAGTGACCCTACCAGTCATGAGGGTTTTTCAGACCCACTCCCAGCCGTGATAGTGTCTTGCTGTATACCTCATCCTTCTATATCTCCTTTCTTTTTCCTCCAGTTTTCATAATGCCTTAATTGAAACTTGCTTTTTTTGACCACTTTCTTGTTTTCTTTCCATATTCACTTTGTACAGCTTTACCACCTTCTTCAAAGGTTTTGTTTGTATACTGTGTCCCTTTAGTTACCTGGGCAAGAAACAGAGAGAGTTGTTGTGATAGCTGTATTTCCTAGAATATCTTAGCATTGGCTGACTTTACACATGGAAATAACACTATTAAAAGTCCCTAGAGAATGGGTCATATAATTATAGTACTGTGAAATAAGGGACAAAAATTATTATTATGGATAGGAGAAAATGCCATGTGTACCTTAACGTGTATATACCCATCTGCTGGCAGTTGACACTGGCATATTTATTTTAAAAAAAAAAAAAAATACAGTGGAGTCAGTGACACTGCATTGAGATGTAAAATGTTCAATAGTTTCCTTCTTCTAGATGTTGAATAGACAGTGCTGGTGTGTGTGCCTGAGACTGATATTTCTAGTGACAACTACATGACAAATATGCAACTGCGCTTTAGTGTCTATATATAATGTACTTTTCTGGTGCTTACCATTTATAACTTCATGTTATTTTGAACAGACAGCTTTTTCTTTTATCTAGTATACTGTGTTGTGTCGCAGTTTCTTTGGGGTGCCTTTGGAAAATTGCTGATTAACGTGGTTAAACTACAGATCTAACTTCCTTATTGAGACCTGCTATTAGACTGGCTTTCAAGTCATTAAATGTAAGTAGGTGTGTAGTCAGTGTTACCATTTAAAATTCAGAGGTTAAGACAAACCCTTTTCCTGTCCTTTATGTTTAGATTAGAGAGACTTTTATTTCTTTGGAGCAAAATGGGCAAATAGGATTTAGAATATTATTAGAATCATTATATCACTGTCGTTGGTCCTGGGGTTGCCAGGCCTTTTCTGATTATCAGATGCAACAAATGACGTCCAATTTTATTGACCAGTTTGGCTTCAACGATGAGAAGTTCGCTGATCAAGATGACATCGGCAAGTGAGTATAGCGTTATACTGGTTTTGCCTGTAGTCTCGGGAGTTTCCTTTCTTAATGTGCATTTGGCTGTGGTTTTGCTGATGATAAATACAAGACTTTACTGATATGAGGCAGTTGCCAATCAGTCCCGTCTTTTTGTACTATCTGTGTGCATTGATAGAAGCCTCCCTGAACAGTTTACAGAGGAAACCAACCACTTACCTTCCATTTCTAATGTCCTGGTTGTGCCAACATGAGAACACAGTGCTTGTGAATAAATAACTAAATTAAACTCTGCTTTTGAAAGCTATGTCTGTCCAATGACATGGCATTGTTTGGGGCACTTCCACTTTCTGTGTGCCTCAAAGTGATGCTTTTTTCCCTGCTGAATCTATATACCAGAGCAGATGAATAGCTTTACTTTTACTTTTTCCTGGAAAAGATGACAGGAACAACACATCTGTGAGTGTACTTTTCTGTAGGAGACAGTAAGGAAGGTCATCATAAATCTATCTTTGTTTTCAAGGTCAAGGCAGTTAAGACTTATTTTACAAATAGGGTAAGTGATGAGGAAATGAGAACAATCTTGGTCAGGTAAAAAAAAAAAAAACCAAACCCTAAACAAAACCAAATCCCAAAAACCACAACAAAAAACATGCCATACAAAACCTGATCTCTTTCTTCAGTTCTGAGTAAACTGATGCCATAATGGGAAAGGGAAGGAATCGGGGTTCTTGCTGCAAATAGAGTTGATCTTGGGTTTTTTTGTAAGAATTCATGGCCTGGGATGCAAGAACATGCAGATAAGGGTAAAAAGCATTACTTGAAGATGGTTTCTAGAATGGTAAAATACAATAAAATGTCTCAGTGCTCTTCTGTAAGACATGTTTAGTAAGTGATGGTTGACTGAAGCTTGCACATTGCCATCTAAGAAGCATTGCTGCCTTTCTATACCACATAATCTTCTGAGATTATAGATTAAGATATGATGGGAGAGGAGGCAACTCAGGATACTCTTTAACTTTGTTAGAAGCAAGTGGATTTTGGCAAGGATAAGAGTTGGAATTCCTTTAAGATCATGCCTTTGGTAGTGTATGGTCTTGGTGGAAAGAAGATGACTACTTGTGTAAGCAGTAGTCTTGAGATTTGCGATAGGTATACTGATGATGTACTCATGAGTTGAATTAAGCTGTAGATAAAGTCACTTTAAAGTTATGCCTTTTGTGCAAGCATCAATTACAGCTTAAATTGCTTTCTTACTGTTGTACAGTAATTCAGATGGTAACTTGCACAGTAATTCAGTCACACTTAAAACTTATGTTCCTTTAGGTGACTTACCTTGTTCCCTACTTTGTAATGCAATGAGGATTAGAGAAAGAGTAGTATGTCCTCTGCTGAATGCACTGCTATATGTCGCTAGAGAAAGAATATATTAACTCTTCTGAAAGTCTGATAGTACTCCCCATTTTTTTCTCCTCCATTTCTTTTTGCTTCCCCTAGAGATTTAGTTTGTGTAATGCTATTTTTAGACTAAGACATGTTTGTAATTACTTTAGTGAAACAGCTGAATAGCTTAATGTGTGAAGATGTGTAAAGCCTAATATTTAGTGTTCAGTTTGGAAAAAAACTTAAGTGATTGGTTTAAAAAAAAAAAAGTAGAGGTTCCTTTTTTTTCTTTAGGAAACAGAAGTTGATACTATGTTTTTCATTTTCTCCCTTCCTGTTGAGAACGTCCTTCTATGGAGTGGTAAAATCAGTTAAAAGGTATAAGAGCTGCTAATGCAGATCTTTGCAGGATTTTGATCTGTATAATGGTACACCATAGTCAGATTAGACATTCCTTAGGCCTACTTTCTTTTCCAGTGCATAACAGTACAGTACTTGAGATTTGCATATATCATTTCAGTTATGCTTGCTTGTTGCATCTTCATGGCTAACTATAGGGTAGAGGTGACATTGTTTTGTATTTTTGTTTAAAATATTTCACAGTTAGAAAAATCATATGAATGCCAGGCCTCCTTAATGTGGAATTTGACTGTTTTATGTTGGAAACTACTTTGTCTTTAATCTTATATTTTTAGATTATTGGAAAATGAGAAACCTAAGAGAAATGAAATGTCTTCGTGTCACAATACAACATCTTGTTTTATTGCATACATCTGCTTTTTTGTAGTGTTTCCTTTGATCGGGTCTCAGACATCAACTTCAGCCTCAATACAAATGAAAGTGTAAGTATGTGTTCCTGTACTGTCAGAAAAATTATGTCTTTTAAACTTTGGTGTGACCTCAGAGTTTTGGTGGTGGTTGTTATATTTACTCCTTTGATGTGTAATCTTTGGAAAATAACTATACTACCTTGTTCCTGTATCATGAGATTTTCTCTTGGATTTGGAAGACGCTATTGTTGTTCTTTGTGATCAGTATTAAACAGAATTGCTTCTAATTTGTATGGCCAGGTTCAAGAACAGGCTTGGATTCAATTTGTGTATATTGCACACTTGTGTTTTATGAGTAGAAGCTATTTCAGTCTTCCAGTGAGATTGTAGTGACAGGAAAGTAAGGACAGAGATTTAACCATAGATATTATTTGTTAGTTGAGCTGAAATGAACCCCACTACAGAAAATAAAGCTGGAGTACTTGGTGGTCTGGTTATCTGAAAAGCTCTTCAATGTCACTCCTGTATGCCATTCTTAAACATGATGGAAACTCCTAGCTGTTCTGTGACAGTCCACTCACCTTGTTAGTAGCTGAGTAAAACAAGCACCACTGAATATTTCCTTGACAAGCTTTAAGTTGTTAAGACGTAGTTTTCTGCTGCTTTTGGAGGAATGTTTTTTTCCCCCTGGTTTAAGATTCTCTTCAGACTAGTCATATATTTCTAAAATGTTTACTAATTTAAGTAGAATGATTAATGTATGTACACAAGTCTATGGGACCTGATGAGATGCATCCCAGAGTCCTGAGGGAATTGGCTGATGTAGTTGCCAAGCCACTCTCCACGATATTTGAAAAGTCATGACAGTCAGGTGAAGTCCCTGCTGACTGGAAAAAGGGGAATGTTGTGCCCATTTTTAAAAAGGGAAGAAAGGAGGACCCTGGGAACTACCGACCTGTCAGCCTCACCTCTGTGCCTGGGAAGATCATGGAACAGATCCTCCTAGAAGATATGCTCAAGCACATGGAGGACAGGGAGGTGATTCGAGACAGCCAGCATGGCTTCACCAAGGGCAAGTCCTGCCTGACCAACCTAGTGGCTTTCTATGAAGGAGTGACTGCATCAGTGCACAAGGGAAAAGCAATGGATGTCATCTACTTGGATTTCTGTAAAGCGTTTGACACAGTCCCCCACAACATCCTTCTCTCTAAATTGGAGAGAGATGGGTTTGATGGGTGGACTGTTCAATGGATAAGGAATTGGCTGGATGGTCGCATCCAGAGGGTCGTGGTCAATGGCTCAATGTCCACATGGAGACCAGTGACAAGTGGAGTCCCTCAGGGGTCCGTACTGGGACTGGTGCTATTTAACATCTTCATCAATGACATAGACAGTGGGATCTAGTGCACCCTCAGCAAGTTTGCAGATGACACCAAGCTGAGTGGTGCGATTGACACTCCAGAAGGACGAGTTGTCATCCAAAGGGACCCGGACAGGCAAGAGAGGTGGGCCTGTGTGAACCTCATGAGGTTCAACAAGGCCAAGTGCAAGGTCCTGCAGCTGGGACAGGCCAACCCCCAATATCAATACAGGCTGGGGGATGAAGGGATTGAGAGCAGCCCTGCGGAGAAGGACTTGGGGGTACTGGTGGATGAAAAGCTGGACATGAGCTGGCAATGTGCGCTTGCAGCCCAGAAAGCCAACCATATCCTGGGCTGCATCAAAAGAAGCGTGGCCAGCAGGTCGAGGGAGGTGATTCTGCCCCTCTGCTCTGCTCTGGTGAGACCTCACCTGGAGTACTACGTCCAGCTCTGGGGCCCTCAGCACAAGAAGGACATGGACCTGCTGGAGTGGGTCCAGAGGAGGGCCACAAAAATGATCCGAGGGCTGAAGCACCTCTCCTATGAGGCCAGGCTGAGAGAGTTTGGGGTTGTTGAGCCTGGAGAAGAGAAGGCTGCGAGGAGACCTTACTGCGACCTTCCAGTACTTAAAGGGGGCCTACAGGAAAGATGGGGAGAATCTTTTTAATAAGGCCTGTTGTGACAGGACAAGGAATAACGGATTTAAACTAAAGAAGAGTAGGTTTAGACTAGACATTAGAAAGAAGTTTTTTACAATGAGGGTGGTGAAGCACTGGAACAGGTTGCCCAGAGAGGTGGTAGAGGCCCCATCCCTGGCAGCATTCCAGGTCAGGTTGTATGGGGCTCTGAGCAACCTGATCTAGTTAAAGCTGTCCCTGCTCACTGCAGGGGGGTTGGGCTAGATGACCTCTAAAGGTCCCTTCCAACCCAAAGCATTCTATATGATTCTATGATTAATCATAAATAGATTTTATACTTTTGCTGTATTTAGGGCAATATAGCCTTGTTTGAGGCATGCTGTAAGGAGCGGATCCAGCAGTTTGATGATGGTGGATCTGATGAAGAAGACATTTGGGAAGAAAAACATATTGCATTTACACCAGAGTCCCAGAGGCATTCCAGGTAAGAAATGTGTTTTTCATCCAAATGGCAGTATAGTGAGCCCTCAGTACTGAGCATGTCTTTTGGTTCAGGCTGACTGTTAGCACAGGCTGTCCAACATAACTAGCTATTTCCAGTCTGTGGACAAATGAATAGAGAGATGGCTCTAGTGTCTGTCTTCCAGCCATAATTTGCAGAAGATGGCAATAGCTGCCCTGCCTGCTCAACTGTTCCTGCACTTCAGCTTTTGTAGCTTGTTTTTTTTCCCTGCTGCTTATTCTTTCCCTCTGCTTTTAAACCTGCTCAGCCATTCTTGCCTTGGACAAGGCAGTCCAGCTCCACACCTCTGTAGACCTTGCTGTCCTCTCTACGGTACCGGTGTGGTTGTGGACAAAACTGCGTAGGAAGCTGCGTTGAGGGGAAGGAGCATCTGGTCCCCAAAACTCTCAGGGCTGTGCAGCCTCCCTACTGAATTTTGTCCCTGAATTTTGTCTACTGAATTTTGTCCCAGGGTAGTTTTGGCTTTTCTGACCTTCTTGCAGCTTGAGTCACAAACCCCATCTCTCCTTCCCTTGCAACCTTAGAAATGCACGTGGCTAATACCTTCTGTACAAAATCAATTCTTTTGTCTGATGGTGTTGTGGTTACTTAATGTGATGTTTTTCGGGGACATCCTTGCCTTCTCACATTACCTGGCTTTTTGTGTTACTTGCATTCACCACGAAGGGAGAGATGCCCATAGGGTTTAAAGTATGTATGTAGCTAAAGAGGATGGACTGGAATACAACTGGGGAGATTTCAGCGCTTCCATTCAGTGTGAAGAGACCAAATAGACCAACAATCTCTGTACACAGATCTGATTCCTTACTTTCCTTTTCTGCTCTCTTTTGTATGGCAGGAGTAAAACCAATCTTTTGTCTTTTACTTGCATATGGAGGGAAAAAAAGATAGCCTTTTTACATGATCAAGTGAAAAACCTTAAACCTTGGTTTTTTGAGAAAGAAATGAGAGGAATACTAACAGCTAACAAATTATACGTCAGTTAATCTATCAGAAATGATAGCTGTTGTAATTCTCTTTAGCCTCAAACTCTCCAGCATTTGATTATGCCCAGCGTCTGATACTAAATACAGAATGTAAACTACTTCTTTCTGTTTTAAGTTCGGGCAGTACGGACAGTGAAGAAAGTACAGATTCTGAAGAGGAGGATGGAACAAAACAAGACTTGTTTGAATCGCGCACCAATACAGAGGACAAAATGGAAGTAGACTTAAGTGAACGTACGTAGCTCTTCTCCCAGCTGCTTTGAGTTATAGGAAAGTGTTAGATCTAGCAGTCTTATTTTGTAGGAGTGTTCCTCATTTACCATTTTTATTCCAACTATCTTAATAAAAGAGTCTTTCCTACTGTAAAGAGTGCTTGCAGCAGAGCATGCAAACGTTGGGAAGTTTGAATTCCTTAAGCGTATTGAGTCAAGTTACTTAGTCTCTCTAAAATTCATGTTTCTGCTCTTCAAGAGGAAAAAAAGGAGGAGGAATCAGAAAGTGAAGGATGAAATGTGATCGTTTATACATCTTGAATGCCTGCAAAAGTAATAGACTGTTAATCTCCAAACCTAAAATATAGCTGTTTTTACTGGAAGCCTTTCAGACCAACTTTTCATCTAACAGTGCTCTTTTAAAAGACTTCCTACAGAAGCCAAGTGAATTTGCATTGGTCTGGTTTCATGTGTGAGTGGAAGACGCGCATCAGTAGACTCTGTGGAAACTTAACTAAAGTAATTTGTTCAAAAGTTTTCACATTCAAGTCACAGTAGACTAAACTGGCTTTAGTTAAACTGGCAATATCTGTAGGTAAAAGCCCTGTGTTTATCTAGACTGTAAGGAATTAAATTAAAATAGAAGGAAAAGTTAAGGGTTTTCTTTTCTTTTGTCAGATTGGTGTCGTTGGCATCTGTGTGTCAAACAAGTTTTGATCCATGTGGGTCTCCTCCCATATCTGCCTGGGTTGGAATTTCTAATTGCTAGTCAGAGCTTCCTTTTCAGCCTGTTTTTTTGTAAGTGTTAATGAAAAACGTTTCCCTTGGGTAGGTGAAGTGTTTTGAATTGACCTATCCTAAGTTAGATACTGTTAAGTCACAGTTGCTCTAAAATCTAAAATCCCAGTAAATATTTTAAGTTGTAAAAAGCCTTAAACTTTTCTGAAACTTAGCGGTGGTGTTAGTGCATGAGAAATTATTTAGAGACTGCCCATACCTAAGTTGACATGCTCGTTTTCTGTGTTCAGGAAAATGTGCATAGGAAACTGAAAAGGGGGTGAAAACTCTTAAGTGGTTTGTTTTTTTTTTTAACAGAAATTAGTTTTGAAAAATTATAACAAATATGTTGATGTTTGTTTAAAGAATAAAGTGGGATTGTACTTGTGATCTAGTATGGTTTATTGTTTTTGTTCTTCAGATAAATTACATCAATTTTTAGCAGAATACTCCAAGTTACTGTTTTTAAAATTCTGGCTTACTAGCAGAATTTCCCTTTTAGGGAATGCGATAGTTTTTTAACGAGAGGATTCTTTTGCATGTACTTTAAAGTCTAGTTATGAATTTTTCTGCTTTTTTTGGAACGAGAATCAGTGTGTTAGGTATATGTGCACTCATGTTCTTTATTTAGATTTGTTCCTAATGAACTTGTTGGATGGTTTTTCAGCACCAAACTGGTCAGCTAACTTTGATGTACCCATGGAGACCGCACATGGTGCCAGTCTGGATTCTGTTGAGTCTCATGTGTGGAGTACAGAAGAACCTATGCCAGCAAAAGAAACTGGCTGGGCTTCCTTTTCAGAGTTCACATCCTCTTTGAGGTAAGAATGTTAGTAATTCAGGGCAAGTTCTACAGTACTAAATGTAATGGCAGCCATTTGGGTTTTTTGGGGTGTCCATCTCTACCCAAGCCTGTGTTGGTAGTGTTCTGGTGGAATACAAGGTGTATAGTGTTCAAAGGGCCCCATGTGTTATAACAGTATGTCTTTGTATGATCTACCTCATAGCAGGCTTTTGTAGGATGGGTGGATCCTAGTGTGTCATTGTTTTAGAGGGTTTTTAAAGAATACTTGGATCGTTTAATATTGGCCTCTGACCAGAATTTGGGCTGTGATTTTTTTATTTCTATTTTTTAGTGTAGAATGAACCCAGTGAAGGGTTGAATGTGAACTGTTGAATGTAAACGTCATAAAATGTCTATGATGATTCTGTTTTGTGGATGTTGTAAAACAAATAGGTTTTGGTTTGGTTTGGGGTTTTTTTGTTGTTTTTTTTTGTTTGTTTGGTTGTTTTTTTGAAAACTTGCATGGTTAAGCAGCTGTGATACCTAGGTTAGGCAGTTCTGCACTATTTTGAGAATGCCTGAGATACACTTTATTTTTTTAGCTTGAACTCTACATAAAAAAATAACTGAAGGCCTCTGTGTAAGTACCTAATCATACAGATGTAAATTTTGAGTTGCCAAATACTAGCAGTCAAGAACTGATTCCTTCTCCAATCAGAAGACTCTTCCTTTTACACATCTGGCTCTCAATTGTCTGTCTGGGCATTAAACAGATTGGATATAAAAGTGTGATTTTTCCAAAATAAACCAGTCTATTGTTTCATGCTTGAGGCAGATAAGTTGATAACAATATAATTATGGGTTTAGAAAATGAAGACTTGGAGTTGCCACATTAGTGGATAGAAAAGACATTATTCTATAAATGGTGAGAAGTGTTTCAAGTGGCCAAATCTTGTCTTTTGAGTTCCTTTAGAATGAAAAACTTGGAGCTATACTGTATATATGATTAAGTAGTAAAATCACCTCTGTGGTGGATGATGAGGACTGCTCTACTACTTGGAATCAAACCAAATAAAACAAGTAAAAATAAAACCACCGCCAAACATGTACTCAGTCAGCTTAGTTGTGGTGGATTTTGCATTACTAAACTTCTGTTTAGTGTGTCTTCCCAAGACTCCTACAAAAAGAACTTGCAGTCATTCGGTTTCAGTAGAGTTCTAGGCCTCAGCTCTGATATAGGTCTAAAAATAGTGTTTTAAGAACATTTAATTCTGCTATTCAGAAATGTTTCTAAAGGTTTTTTACTTTGTATTTGAAGCTCAAAAGATTCCTTAAGAAGTAATTCTCCTGTGGAAATGGAAACAAACACAGACCCAATTGATCCCTTGAATGCAAATGTAACTGCCCTTGCAACACAGCTAGAGAGTAAGTACACAGCATTCGGAAATGCAAACAGATTGATTTCAAGAGTTGTACCTGAGAAAGATCTCCCTGAACTTTAAAATCTAGGTTTTCAGAGACCTCTCATCTGGCTCTGGTGGTGTTCTGCCAGGTAGTGAAAATGACTTGTTAAAGAATTTCTGAACTATTTAAAATAGTTTCCTATTTAAAACAGGAGCCAGTGTTACTGTTACCTCTAAAAAGCCTGCACATAGTGAACAGAAAAGCACTACAAAGTAGCTGAGTGTATTCTGTTAGAGAATCCTCACCTGTGTCAGCACTTAATTAGCTGAGCTGATGTCTGAGAAGCGTGGTAGCCTCTAGTCTCTTTCGATGTGGCAATAGGCTAGTAGCCTCAATGTGTTCAAATTTCCCCTTCCTGCTCATTCCTTTCCAAGTTACCTTCACTGTGCATGCACTAATTTTTTCTTCTACATGCATGAACTGGTTAAAGGCCAAACACGTGCTAACTAGCTTTTTGTGTATGTTATTAACAGACAGAACAATAAATGCAGATGAGAAGTCCAGGGAGACTTGATTTCCCGAAGGCTTGTCTGTACTTGGAAACTTACTGTCAAATTTGTAGTGTGTGAGCTTGTGTAATGAATTTGACTGTACAGAAAAATAATACATCACTATAATTGTACTAGAGTCTTGTTCAGGCAAGCCTGTTGCAGTAACCATTGTCAATCTAAATCACTAAGTGGCTTGCAAAATGAAAAAAAAAAGTTACGGAAAGTGACTTTTACTTAAGCCATCTGTAAGAAGTACTTATGCTCTATATATGTGTATAGTGGGGGTTGCAGAAAGGTGGCTTTCTCTGTAAGGAAGGATTCAAGAAATGTACAAAACTGAAAAAATACCATTCTGGTTGTATTGGCTTATATGCTTGCTCATGAAATAAAAACATAACCAGCTATGTACTAAATTACTTCTATATATCTAGCCCCAGGAAGTGTTGCTATGGAGGCCAGCTCAGATGGAGAGGATGATGTAGAAAATGCAGACAAGGTAACTGAAACAGTAATGAATGGCAGCATGAAGGAGACACTGAGCCTTACTGTAGATGCTAAAACTGAAACGGCTGTTTTCAAAAGGTGAGAGTGCATATTTATCATCTTCCCACCCTTGTAAAATAAGCACTGTTGATGGAACACTACGTGTCATCAAAAGGAGTTCTTTGCACGTTATAATTCCTGAGGCTTTAATTTGAAACCTTCTTTCAAAGTAATGGTTTTGAAATTTTACTTCCAGTTAGTTACTGTAACATATGACTTTCTTTATCAAGCCTTAATTTCAGTGGTAGTGGAAGGCTGACTCAATAACTTTTGACCCTGATGCACATTATTGTGCATTTTTATGTACAATTATTCTTCTAACATACAGTTAATTGCACATCAAAGCTAAGCTTTTTAAATTTTGCACAGAGTTGTTAGATTTGGATTAGAATTCCATCCCTCTCATCCAGGAGGATGCAGGACATTAGTTGAAGGCAAGCCAGGCACTGCTCTTGAGAGTAACTCATCAGACATTTAGGGTGTTGGTGGTATGGGTGATGGGGTCAAATCTGTTCTGTACTACAAGTGGCACATAGAATTCTAGAATAACCGCAAGAGAAAACTCCTTAATTCTGGTATCTTCTGATACAAAGTGTTTGATTTGGGAATAACTGTCTTACAATATGGTTATATTCTATATTCCATATATCAAAATTGCAGTCCTTTTATGGGAATAAAGCACACTTCCATTTTGTCTACCTGAGATCTTGTCTACTAAGATCTTGTGATCTTAGATTTAATGATCAAGTGTTTTTTATTTTGTATTAAATCTTTATGTAGGGAAACACAGGCTGCAAACAGTGTGACCTGCAAAAATAATTTTGCCTTTATTAATTTAAGCTGGTGTTTTGTTGTCCCCCCTGCCCCCATCTTGACAATGTTACTAGCATTCTGGCATGCAACCTTCTTCTCGTTCTTTTAGAATAATTTCCTGGCATCTGTCCCTATTCTAGCTTTAAACATTGAAAAGAAATTGTCCATATGTCTTGGAAGTTGCTTAAAAAAAAATCCCAGTACATTTCAGTAGAAAAAACTTCCCAGTGTTGGTCCTTACATTGCCCTTCTTTTAAATTAATTTTAAATGAATAGTAGTAGTAGTAGATAAGTGCTATTCATTTTGGATGGTTCAGGAATTGAAACGTAACAGCGTTCAGTCACTCTTGCTTCCATCCTTTTGATTATTGAAGCAATAAATAACAACTCTAATGTCTTTTGGCACCTGATTTCTGATATTTTTCAGTAGGGAGGAGAGAGCATTTATGACTGCACAGTGCTTATAAATCAAATGGTATTGTTAGAGGAATTGAACCAAAGCAGTTTAGAGGAGCATTGTGACTCAGTGTGGTCTGATGTGGCATGGAACCATAGTGCCTTGCTGATTTGCTAAATGACGCATCTGCTGTCCAGTTTATTCTGTATTTTGGGGAACACTTTTATATGGTCTGCGCTCCTATTGTGTTAGATGTTTACAGTTGGATTTAGTTATCCATGGTGTTTTTACACTTCTCCTTAAACTGCTTTAGTTCACATGCACTTCAAAGTTCTATGACTTCTGATACTGGTGCAAAAGCTAACAGGAGGCAGCATGTGATAGCAGTTCCTGGCTGCCTTCATGGAATTGCCTGCTTGAGCTGTGGAGTAAGCACTTCAAATCCTGTACTTAAAAGGACACAGAGGTGCAAAGGGAGGCAATATCATAGAATTGCCCAGATCAGAAGAGACCTCAAAAGATCATCTGGCCCAACCTTTTGTGGGAAAGGGAGCCTAGTTGAGATTGCCTAGCACTCTGTCCAATTGCATCTTGAAAATCTCTAGCAACTGGGGACTCTGGGATCTTAATTTGGAAAATAAATATGGAGACTGTTCTACTCTGATAGAGGTATGTGGCCTCATACTGAATCAATGCTCACATGGCTTTCTTTAAACCAACTGTTAAATATGCCAGAACAACAAATGGGAGAAAAAAGTAGTATTTCCTTGGGAATTAAATATCTAAAACAATGCTGAGGAAAAAAAAAAGTCTGGATTAAGGGCCAAATAGAGTACTGACAGGAGGTCCTACTCTGGCCTGCATAAATAGATTTGTTGCCATAGAGATATGATTGATGTTTGTGCCTGCTTCAGAGCTACCTTATAACTATCTCTTGCAGGTATATGGTCAAATTTGTGTTTTAGTGCACTCATAATGATGTGGCTGAGGTGGGAGTGGGTAGACTAGAGAGGCAGAAAAGCTTTGATTTAGGGGCAAAACACAAGTATTTGTTTGCTAATGACTTCTGAGGCTGCCTAGTTACATGGTAATGTCTTACATAGTGTGAACGTACTGCTTTTTCACTGAACTATGTTTGGTTTTGTCCCCGAGAGGAAGTTCATGAACTAGATTGGCCTGCAGTCTTAGTACTGCATAACCCATACGTTGTATTTCACTATGGAGTTATTAGGGAATTTATTAAAGATGGTGATGAAGTAATGATTCTGCTGATATGTTTCATGGACAGACTTTATTAATGCCAGTTTCTGAGGGAATCTTGAATTTCTTTTGTACTTTCTTCCTTCCATTTTTGCATACTTCTGGCTTCAGAGTGTTGAAATCCTATCGGTATGTATAGTAAAGGATCATGACTGTGATTGTTACCACTTCAGGCATCACACATTCCTTATTTCCTTTCTGATCTTACTTGTAATCACTGTATTTCCTGCCCTTTTATCCAGTCAAGTTTTAATGGATGTAAACACTGGTGCATTATTAGGTGTTTGTAAAGTTTAGAGTCACGTGCTTGATCTTCATGTTGCAATCATAACTTAAAATCCATTTGCATGTCAAATACAGACCCGTCTCCCAGTTTTCTCCTGTTGCCTGAAATTTCCCTGTAAGTAATATTAAAAATTAAAACAACTTCTTCCCTTTTTTTTTAAGTGAGGAAGGAAAATTGTCTACCTCACAGGATGCTTCTTGTAAATACATCGTAGAAGAGAATGCAGAGGTTGGAGAAGAGGCTCCTTCAGCTCTGCAGCCTACTAACAGCAGTCCAGAACAGAGGTAACTGATTTCAAGGATGCTTTCAGTCCTGTAAATAGCAGTTTGCATGTTTTTCTAATAGGATTGATCTGAAGAGATTAATGAATTCCTTTAGTTATCACCCCTGAGTTCAGCTCAATCTAAACATGTGCTTGCATCTATTTTATAAAATTCTCACAAGTTGTATTTTCTGTTGACTCTAAGACTCTTGAGTTGTCAAAAATGTATTTGCCTTGTACTCTTTGTCTTGCCAGGTTGTTGTAAATATCCCCATTCTGGTTTGTGATATGTTATCAAGTTAGAATAGTGAATTGATTCACTTATGAAAATGATGATTTAAAAAAAAAGATCAGTGGAATAAGTATAATTTTGTCCTGAAAACTTATGTAAGTTAGGTCTACCATTTTTTTCATTCTTTATTCTATACTGCAGAACAGTTTGGGGGGAGTCCAGTAGTGCAGCTGTATGGAAAGGAAATGGTGCCTTAAGTCATGCTTGTTTGATTGTGAATCAGTTATTATTTGCACCCTTGTCTTCAGCAGGTATTAATCTGAATACTTGTAGATTTGGAGAAGATTTTTTCAAAGTACATAATTTGTTTCAAATAAAACTTGCCTGAAATATGGAGCAGCCTGGATTGCTCAGCATACTTATTGGAGGAAACAAAAGACAACATTTTTCTTTGGCAGCTTGGCTACTAGTGCAGTCTTGCAGATTAGTAATTCAAGATACAATTCTGAGGGGACCACCACCAAACAGAGAAAGCTGCTCTTGCATAAATTTCTTTCTCTTAAATTATCAGGTAGTACTGCTTTCTCCAAAAAAAAGAGGCATTTGACAGTATTTCTCCTGTTTCATTTCCTGTTGAAGTACTTGTTTGGGGGTTTTTTGCATCCCAAGTTACAATGGTATGGAAACATACACAATCAACTCTAAATCTAGTATGGCTTCACCAAAATCAAATGCATGTAGGGTGACATTAATTACCAAATGTTAGAAATGCTTAATGCAGATGTTTCATATCTGAGCTAGTTTCTAGACTTTATTCAGAGCAGGATTCATTTTTGTCTTGAAAACCTAAAACAATGAAGAGCTTAAAGTAGGTGAGAAGGTTTCCACCCTTGAAGGCAGTATTCAGTGAAGACCTTGCTCTGGAACTTAGGTATTCATAAGTACTTTAATATCTAGGCAAGTGTTTACTGGTTTCCCAGCAGAATTAATGACTTATTGAACATCAGGTACAATCCCACGAGCTTGATTCTTGGTGTTAAGGCAAAGGGTGGTATGCTGCCATTTCCTGTTTTAGATGTAATTCAAGGGTGCCCAGAGGAACTGTGCTGTCCCGAAGAAAACCCTTGTAAAAGGAAGACCTAAATGTGTATTTACGAAGCCCCCAGTAATCTGTAGGGTCTGCTCCTCTTCCTGCAGGGCAGTGCTTGGGGCGGTCAGAGCTATGCATGCTGCCTTCTTGCGGGGGAACTGAGGATGGTCTGAAGGGAGAGAGGATTTTGCTTAACTAAAAGCAACTCCAGGAGTCGCTTTTGCCTTGCAGTATAAACAGGGGTATGATTCTGAAAATCAGAATTCACAATATATATACACACACACAGATATTTTCTGATATATATTTATATATATTTAAGTAGTTGTTTTAATAGTTTAAAAGTTGTTGCGTTTCTTGACTTCAATAGATTTTAAACTATTATTAGAGAAACATGGTATTTCTCACACAAATCATGTGAAAGTAGTAATTATTTTTAAGACTTTGTGGATACTATATTAGATATCTAGCTTTCTAGTGAAGACAAAATTGAAATGCTTTTGTAAACAAAGATTTAGAGTATAACTCTACATAAAACAGAGAACTCCACTGCATGTTCTGATTATACTGTATGCAGACTAAGAAAGATGCAAGCATGTTTGACACATTTAGATTCTGGTTTTTAGACTTGTTTATGAGCTAGTATGTCTTACCTCTATGGTATTGGATGTTGCACTAAAACACGGCTACCTTTTTCTGTAAGTCAGAACTTTCTACTCTGCATAAATTCCATAATCAAGTGGATTCTAATCAGAAAACAAACTAACCCTGTATATTTAGTTAAAGTGGGAAACCTAGACCTAAACTGTCTTTCGCAGCCTCCTCTATACCTGGAGGTACCATTTTTATCAAGACAATATTTTTAATGCCTATAAGCATTAAGTTGTAGGGAGGAAGTCTTTGGGTACTAGGTGATTGCCTTTTGAGTAAAGATGTTCTCAGAGCTAGCAGTTCGTTGGATTGCTTTTGACTTGCAGGAAATCACAAGGAACTCCTTTCATTGAATCCAGCTGGCTTCAGCGAAGCTCAGTACTTTCTCTCAGAGCTAGCAGTTCGTTGGATTGCTTTTGTGTTGCAGGAAATCTCGAGGAACTCCTTTCATTGAATCCAGCTGGCTTCATCAAAGCTCACTACTTTCTCTAAAGGTGGCTGTCACAGCAGATCCTCATATAAGCGCAGTATAAACATCAAGATAAACATAATTGTGCTTTTGGGGCTCCATGCATGTATGACTAGTGGGAGGAGTCCCCTAGGTAGGTCTTTGGCTGGTGGCCAGCAGTAGTAATCTCTGCTAGGAGCCCTGTCCAGTTAATAAGTGACTTACTGCTGTGCGTACTGTCAGACTTCCTGTCCATGCAGCACTTGTTTCTTACCTTCCAGGCTTCTCTAAAAAGTGTTTACTTCTGTCTAGTGCTGTCTGTCTTTTGTCTAATGTGTACATATTTTTCTTAAAAAGTGTTTTTAGAGCTTAGCAGCCAAAGACTTAGCTAGGGGACTCCTGCTGGTCATGTGCATGTAGAGCACGGACCCAAGAGTGGCTTCTCTGTGATGTACACCATCAGAGAACAGGAGTTACAGGTAACTTTTCTCATGTGTAGTTCCAAATGGTATTTATATTCTTTAAGGGAATCTTCAGATGTATTCAGTAGACTTGCACTGAATGGAAGTTGAGATTTTTTTTTTGCCGTTGTCACTTGCGGTTCTTAATGTTCTCATGCACTACTGATTGGATCTCTTTGTGTTAGTCCAGACCAATTGAGCCCACATTTACACTAACCTTCTTATCTAGAAATGTATATACTGTTATTGCTTTCACTTTTGCAGGTTTGCTCCTTATTTTCCTCCATACTTCCTGAACTTTTCATGTTAATGGACTGACATTCAAAGTATTTGTGAAATGGCAGTTTGTAGATTATACTAGTAACTAAAGCATTTTTTTAAGATGGTGTTGTTTTTCCTGTTGTGTCTTAGCTGCTTACTTTCAAATGCAATCTTAAATACTCCTGGTATCACATTTTGCCTCACAGAATAAGATTTGGAGAAGTATCAGAAATGTGCTTTTTATTAGTAATTCTCTTGGGGAGATACTAAGTGATCTCTACAGATGCAGTAGCTCAGTTAATAAAGATGAAACACTCTTCAGTGGCATGCTCAGTTAATTAAAGTGCTATACTTAATTAGGCAATAAGGACTCCAGAAATGCTGAACTCCAGAAAATAAATGGGATGAGCATGTTATTAGCTTGTGTTTCCTCTCTTCAACTCAGGGGTCATGCTACACATGATCTGGGGTCGTTGGTTTTCGAGGGTTTTTTTGCACCTACCTGAATTTGATTTGGACCCTTCTTGTTTCTTGTGTACTTACATCTTTTTTTGGCCTCTTAGGACTGGTCAACCCAGCTATTTAGGAGAGACATCTGTTAATGGCCCTGTATGATATGTGATGTCTACTACCTTGGCTGAAGAAAGTGAACTGATATCCAGGTGTTTGAGTGTTTCTTGAGGATTTCATCTATACCCTGTTGAAGCCAGTCACTGCTGCACTAATTTCGCAAGGGATCAGGACCAGCAACATTTATATTCTAGATTTTAAGACATTGTACAGAAATACATAAGTGTAAAAATATTGCACATTGAGAAATACCAATAATTTTTGCGTATGTTTATATTGTATTGTTCTAAATAATGGGTGGCCTGTGAAATAAGATCCTGCTACCTATGTAATGATGACAGTAGTGTTACTATAGTTAAAATGGCTGTAAGAATAGTTTTATAAAAAAATGAATACACAAATCTAATGTATTTGAGACATAACTATTTGACGATTAGTGTGACCAAAGTATTTAGCAGTTTTCATACATTTTTTCACCTTGTAAAAAGAAAAGAAAAAAATTAATTCATGTTTCTTCTGAAACTGAAATGCCCTATAAATGTTATTTTGGTTGTTTTAGCTTACAAAAGTGATTTAAGTAAGAATTTTCTGGTGTTCAACATTTTACAACAGTTTTTTTAATTGGTAATTGTTTTCTGTATTGTTTAAAACAGATCAAAAATGTAAGTCTATTGGTAGAGATTTTAAGTATTTATTGCTACAACTTAGTTGACAAATTGATGTTACTGTAAAGCCATATGTTTCTGTTAAGTCTTGTTTGCTTGAAACAGTACCTTACAGGTGAAACACTAGAATATTTGAAGTGCACATGGTTTGTTGCGTTTAAGTGATTCACCTGCCTTTTAACCCATTCACCAAGATTTAGTTTAATACCAAGCATTATACAATGGAACACTTCAGAACAATCTGTGTATTTAAAACGCTATAATCCTTTTAGACAAGTCAAGTAAATGAAATGCCCGTGCTGCTAATGTAATTACAGTACATGCATTTTAAAAGTATATAGTGTTTTTAATACAAATTTTGGCAGCAGAGCATGTTAATTGTTACTTCCACTATACTGATCTGTGTGAGGCTTTCATTTGTATGTTCTAAACCAGTTTTTTCACAGCTGGTTTGTGTATATATATATAGTGATTATGGAAACTAATTCTGTGTAATTTATAATTTTCTATGTCACTGTAAAATTCCAACAGCCTTCTCAAACAAACAGAAGCAATATACTGTATATTGCCACACTGTCTGGTGAAAGGGTTAAAGTACTTCACCTCCTGCACTTTCAGATGCAAATCCATTTTTGTTTCTGTAATAGTTATATTCATTTATTTTTTACATCATTTGTTTTCCTGACAAGTATTTAAAGCCAAAAGTATACTCTAAACAACAGCCAATGATTTATTTTAGAAGGCATCCCAAGCAATGTGCCTAAACATTACATTGCATACAGAAATAAAAAAAAAAACCAAACCCACATGTATATAATGGCATTGCCCTTATTGCTTCCTCTCTTGCATTTTCTGCAGCAAATTTCAATGGCACTCGTCATTGTAAATTGTTACAAACTGAACAGATGTGTGAAAATGGAGGGGGGAAAAAAACACAGTATCATAGGTGGAATGGTAACTATGGTTGCCCTTTTATTGTACTTTATAAATGATGGAATCAAGTCAGTTTCTAAGTTGTTTCTTACTCAGTTCAGAATTACTTCCAGATCAGCTTGACCAAAAAATGTTTTGTATATCAGCTTTAAGGTTAGCAGCTGTCCTTTTATCACTTTCTGCTCTGTATGAACAAATAGTTTTGGAAACAAAACCACTCATTTCAACACACGAATTACAATCCAAGTAGAAATTCCAAATACAGGAGAGCAGTGTGTTGGCTTACATAAGTCTGACACTTATAAAGAATAAAACTTTTGTCCTTTTCAGTAGAGCTATTCATTCCTTGCTAACAAGTTGAATTAACTAGCTATGAATTAACTAGCCATAAAATGTGAAGGAGATATTGGCAGCAAATTAGTTCAAACTGTATTTCAGCCCTGCTGCCTGCAGTTCAGCAAAGTCTTCTAGTATGTTGTCCTTCCTTCTGATATGAACTGTCACATCAGTCCACTGTCCAGTTCATACTAGCTCAAAATTGAAAAGGGGGAGTATTTTGTCCCCCTTCCCTCCGTTCCTCCTAGGTAATATCAGTTGAGTGGAGGTGTGAGAAGTGGTGGTGAGCAGAATTCACCCTTCAGTGTAGTTTGCCTTCTAATTAAAGGGTGCAATAGAGGTAAACTAGGTTGGCTTACCTAATGCTGATGCTAGTGGTCTTGAGGCTTCTTCCTTACTATTGCATTGTTTTAACAGCTTGTGTGGGAGGTGAGTTAAGCCTGGGATTTAACCTAGATTTGATGTAGTGTGAGTTGTTCTCAGGAGGTGTAGGGTGTGTTTTACCCACTAACTGTATTACTTGTACAAGGAATCCTGAATTTGAAGGAGAAGGTTTGGAGGTGTGTTTTGGGGAGAGGGGTGTATGGGTGTGTGTACACACACACACCTTTTGCCAACTTTTACAAACACTTTATGCTGCTCACATAGGCTTACAAAGGTTTGAACATACTTGGAGAATTCTGCTGAATGGCTGTGTTGCCCAACCTGTTTAATCAAATTTGGCATGCAGTGGAATTTATGAGTCCTCTTTATTAAAAGATATTTTAATGCATTTGTGAGATGGACTAAAGTCTAATACCTTTGTACAGGTTTGACTTCCTACAGTGTATTTAGCAGCAGTTAGAATGAAAAACGCTTGGTTTGAGTGGCTCATACTGAATATATATTTCACAGTGCTCTTTGTAATGGCTAGAGGCTCATTCACTTGAAACCGTGAGGAATACTGATGTCAGTTGATATCAAAGGGCAGTGGATTTAACCCTCGGGACTTCTCTGGTAAAGGATTTTTACTTAAGCAAGAGTGTGTTGCAAAAGTGGCTAGACCAGCAATATATGCATAGCTCGTTTCCTCTTCAGACCTGTGTCTCTGTTACCTGGCAGAGTGGATGAATCCTGTCTTCTTGACCAGTTAAACCATTATTTTTAAGTGTGAGCCTTGTACTAGATTTTATAGCAAGATTATTCCATTTAAGTACAAGTGTAAGCCATTGTCTTGACTAACATTATTATTAATTAAGGAGGCATTCCCCATGTTCAGTGAGGTGACAGGTGGTCACTGAGAAGACAACAGGATAGTTGAAACAATCTCGTTATATCATTGTAAATGCAACCCAGTGTGACCATGCTCTTGAGTGAAACCTACTTTCTTGCTCCTGTTAAGGCATGTGTCTGCCTCTTAAAAACAGTGAGTTCTGTATTGTCATCTGCATACTCCTGTGGAAACTTACTGTGACATTCATTCTTTGTGTGAAATCCACTGAGGAGCTATGAAAGACTTATGAGGAAGATGAATCAGGTTGTTACTATCATTCATTATAAACTTATCTTCCTGTTTAAATTAGCTTTAATTTCCTTGGAGATCATTTTGTTTTCTGACATACATCTTTTACAGTTATGTCCAGAAGTATTTATTATATGTAACTGATAGCTTTATTAATATAAACAATCACTTCTGACTGTCTCAGAATAAATAGTGCTTTCTCCAGTATAGTATAAGTGCTTCAAGTTTCATTATAAAAGTGTCTGTATTGTTTCCCAAACGAGGAAGGAAAATGGAAGTTAATGCAGCAGCAGCAAGCCTTTTTTGTTAAGTTTTTTAACTTCCGTCTTTTAGTTTCTGCATCTTAGTTCCTAGCAGGTAAGGATTTGTCATCCATTTGTTCCATTATTGTTTGAAAATGTAAGGTTACAGCATGGAGGAAGACAAAGGCAATAAAATTAAAATAGAAAAATTGTATCTTAGCATGAAAAGAGAGGCCTCTTCCTGCCTGCTTTAGCTGGGACAGTTCATGAAATCTTTTGCACTTGCCCAGATCTGGCTTGGCTTTCTGGTTCAGATTGTTCCAAGCTGTCGTGGTTTAGCCCCAGCCAGCAACCAAGCACCATGCAGCCGCTCGCTCACCCTACCCCGATGGGATGGGGGAGAGAATCGGAGGAGTAAGAGTGAGAAACACTCCTGGGTTGAGATAAGAACAGTTTAATAATTGAAATAAAGTAAAATAGTAATGCTACTAGTAACAGTATAATAATAATAATAATAATAATGATACACAAAGCAAGTGATGCACAAGGCAATTGCTCACCACCCGCCGACCGATACCCAGACAGTTCCTGAGCAGCGATCGCTGCTCCCTGGCCACCCCCCACACCAGTTTATATACTGAGCATGACGTCATATGGTATGGAATAGCCCTTTGGTCAGTTTGGATCAACTCTTCTGGCTGTGCCCCCTCCCAGTTTCTTGTGCCCCTGGCAGAGCATGGGAAGCTGAAAAAGTCCTTGACTAGCATAAGCAGTACTCAGCAACAACTAAAAACATCAGCATGTTATCAACATTCTTCTCCTACTAAATCCAAAACACAGCACTATGCCTGCTGCTAGGAAGAAAATTAACTCTATCCCACCCGAAACCAGGACACAAGCCTGTGATTTGCCCTATGCTTAGTCTTGATTAATGACTTGTGTGTAATTAAACTTATCTTAATAACATCACAGGGAAGTCAGTGTGTGCTGCTTACTCGTTTGCCACAAGCTGAAGCAGTAACGAGACTGAACTTTACATTGTGTTTTGCTAGTAGTATCTTTCAGAATTTCTCTCTCATAGATGAGTCTGGGCTTAGTGTTTGATGCATCTTTTTCCATTGGAGAAGGAAAATTTTTATGCATTTTTATCTTTAAAACTGTAAGTACCTTGCAAAATGAGGTAGGATTCCCTTTAGTTCATCTTCCTGGCTGTAGCTTAAGTACTGTAATTCTGATTCTACAACCTTTTTCAGCGAGTGTTCTCCCTTCTTATTCTGGATCTCTTCTGTGTGGTGTGGGTGCTTTCCTGTGATCTATGTTCTCTGCATCTCGAAACATGAGTTCTGAAGACTGTAATTTAGGTCATGATTGTCTGTTGGCATACAGTCATCCAGAGTAAGAGAACCAAATCTTGCCTAGCTGTGGTTGAGTAGGTTTTGTCACTCACATTTCATGAGATGCAACTTATCCATTTGCTCAGGTAAAGTTTATCTGGTTGTCTTGCTACTTTAGTCTGTGGATGATAATTAGGTAGATTGGTGGTTGATTCTCAAGCACATAATAGAGATACTTCATTTTTTTTTTTCAGATGGAAACTGAACCTGTTACTTACAGATCTGTTGGGACTGCTTTTGAACTCCATTATGTGCTGCTCTTCCTGTCTGTCTTAACTGGGGGTGGTTCTTCCCTTCTTATCTACACCAATTATCTGTCAAAGGTTGTCATAATTTCATCTTGGGTAATAGATTAACCTGGTTCTTTTGCCAGGCCACTGAGGCCTGACTGCATACACTGCAAATAAAGCCTACAGAATTACGCCAAACAGAATTAAGTGTTTGGAAAAATCCCTCTTTGCTTTTTTTTCAAATGAAAGATACGAAGCATTGACTGTCTTCTACTGGTTCTTGTATCAGACAATGGCACAAGATTGCTAAGATAAGCTTACTGACTGCTGAAACTCAAGTGACCTTGTTTCTGTTGTTGGAGTTCTCCAGAGCAACTTTCCTTCTATATCCTTACAGAAACAATGGTTGTTAATGCTATATTTGTTAAAAAGGGCTGTTCTTCTGTAGTCACTGCTAAACTATCATTCTGAAGTGTGCTTTCAAATGAGAAGGGTTCTGCTTTAGAGTGAGCCATAGTGGACTGTGCATATTGATCAGCCAGCAGAATTAAGTAGCTTGAAAAGATAAAAGGGCTGAGGAAGTGTGCAGCTTTTTTTTTTTTTTTTTTTTTTAAATGCTGGTGCTGTGCATGTCTAGTAGTAGTACTAGTAAAAGTACTCTGAAGTCTCTGAACTCAGGAAGTGGTGGGTGACTTCCTGGTACCTAAATTGTTTCAAGTGTGTTGTTTACATGATTCATACATAATTCATATTGATTGCTATGTCCAAACACTTAAGACAATTTTTAACTAAGCTGTATAAATAAGTGTATAGAGAGACATGCATACTTATGTGTGTACATATTCTCTTAACACAGCCAGCTGCAGTGTGCATGGTGCATTTCCTAAATGCACTGAACTTTAGAATGCTAGGAAGAAGAAAGAGGTACTTGTGCATATGGTCCCCAGCCCATTCTGAAGCACTTCAGTGGATATAAAATGTTTTTAACTTCCTGTCTCTGCATGCATAGACACTATCAGTGGTCTCCAGCCAGCCTGAGTGTAATTTGAACCAGTGCCTCTGGTTTCTGAGACCAGCTTCAACTTTTGTCAAAGAAGATTTCTCTGCTTCTCTCACAGTCCAACTACTTGATATATTTGAGCCTTTTTGCTGAGATGTTTATAGCTTCCCAGAAACTGAGGCAAGAATTTGTCTTTGTGATTTTTTTGAATCAACACTGGCCGCTTCAGCCAAAAGTCGTTCATCTGTAAACTTGTACTGATGCTGTTAATGTATTAACTGCTATGCTTCTGCTATGCTGCATTAAATTCTTCTCAATACAATGGTGAGATCTAGCTGCTTCAGCAACTGTCACCAGTACTATCCTCAAGAACACACTGACAGGTTGATGGCGGCTTTGAATTTGGTGTTGCACAGATGTAAATCATCATAACACCCTGTGTGAGAAAGGTAGGGTCTCTCTGATATGGTGGAACAAGCCTCTGTCTGCTTTAAGGAGTGGACTAATGTATCCTAAAAACAGTCCAAAGGAAGTACCCAGGAACTCACCTGGGTGGTTACCTGCTCTTCATTAGGAGCTTCCTGGTCTCTGCTGGAGGAACAAATTGCTCTTGACTTCTCATTAAATCCAGAGAGCAGTGGCTACAGATAGTGCATGCAGGACCTCCTGTCCCCAGCCATCCCAGTGTCTAAGCTGAGCAGGCTGCACAGAAAGGTCTTTGCAGATGACTCAGGTCTGAAGGAAGCTTTCTTCATATGAAGGCGTACCTAGTGGGAGTGTCCAATTATGACGTAGAACGGAGTATCTCAGAAAAAGGCTTTAATTGTAAAACTAGGTGCAGGTTAATGGTTATGTTAAGCTTGAATTTGCATATGAGGGTACTTGGTGCTCTTCCATCTGAGCTACTCTCCGACATCCTTTCCTGTCATGAGAAAGTATGGACTATGTTCTAAATTACTAAGTAACCAGTTCCTTCAGTGAGAGGAGTAGCTGCTACTTCCAAATGCGTTCTTGTGCCAAGTGTCTGGGGAGGAATAAGGAAAGCAGTGTTAGGGTAGCGTGACACATTCATACAGCAACTAGATCACCCAGTTACACTGAAACATATTTATTAGGAGCAAGAAATTCTTCATGTTCACAAATGTGCAAAGTCTGTCACCAAAAAGCTATAGGTAGGTAACAGAGTCAAATGGGCAGATCATCTCTATTGCACATGTCAAGATACTGGCTTGAAAGAAAGCAAGCAGGTAAATTGCAAAGTTAAGCTTTGAGGGTAGGGGAAGGGTATTCAGAGTTCTTAATCTTAAGCAAGCTCTTGTTTCTCTTTTTGGTCATTGCAGCACTTTAAGTGAGCTAGAAAAAGGTGGTTAAATCTTTCTAGCTGGCTAACTGCCTGCGAAATAATGGACTGCTGTAAACAAGAACCTCTGAATGGCCTTGTGCTCCTGGGGGAATTTTTTTTCAAACAGTTCGTGGCCAAGATGCCCAGGTCAAGTTAATCATGAGGGAAAAAGACGAAGTTGTGAGCTGCGCTAGAAGAAAGAAGCAGGATGCACAGTAGCTGAATCCTCTGAATAAGCTGTTAATATGAAGTCAGAGTTTATACTGATGCTGTGGGCTGAGTATGATGTACTGAAGTCTGACCCTTTGGAATGTGAAGAATCAGAAACTCAATTGATGCTGCTAGACAAAAATGACAAGGTTATTAGTTTTCTATTGATATCAATTGTCTTAGAGACTTATTCTGTCTAGACTTGCTATGAGGACTGCAGATTTAGTCTTCACTTGCATGTGACAAAAGATAGGGACTCTGATAATATGGCATGTTTGAAAGGGTAATTAGTTAATTTTTAAGATTTTTTTTGAGACTGTTGTAACACCCAACCACATACATCATCAGGGTATTCGACAAGCTCTTATCTGACTGTAGGACTTAGTATGGCCTCTGGACTTTTGATTTGCTCCAGCTTTGATCCAAACTTGGGGTGAGCGGTGGCGGCGCGCGGGCAGACATGGCGGATCCTCCTGAGGCTGCCGAGGCCGAAGCGAAGCAAAAAGAGAAACAAAAAACCAAAACCAAAAAGAAGGCGGCAGCAGATGGGGTGGGGTGGGGTGAGGGTCCATGCAGGGCTGGCAGCCGGCTCGCCAGGAAGCCCTCGGGCTGAGGGTTCAGCGCTGTGGCCATGGGCCCGCTGCCCCGTCCCGGCGCTGGGGGTCCCTCCGGTTTCCTAAAACAACGGGGGGCTGAGGAGTTTGGCCGCGATTTCGTGTACGTGGAGAGGCAGCGTGGGGAGGGCGGGCTGCTTCCCTGGGTAGGGTAGAGGCGGCTGTGGGGTGCCTTGTGGCGTGCCCATCCTCACAGTGCTCTGGTTGCTTGTATAATAATACCCTGTCCACAACACGTTTCTCAGTTGTGCTTTTTTTTTTTTTTTTTTTTAATAAATAGCTTAAACCAGTAACTTCTGTAAGGTCAGAAGAGATGCAAAACACATTCAACAGAGTATTAAATGAAACTTTGTGTCCTTGCTTTCAGTTATTGTATCTTTTGTAGTTAAATGGGGAGGAGAAGTAATACTGATTAAAGTGTTGAAGTCACTGATGAAAGAGAAGGAAAAAACAACTGTATTTTTTTTTAATACCCATAACAGTTGATGAATCTGAACTTCTCACTGTGCCCGATGGATGGAAAGAGCCAGCCTTTACAAGAGAAAAATGGTTGGAGTTGATGATCTTAAAGGTCTTTTCCAACCTAAACGATTCTATGATTCTAGTATGTCTCTACTTGAATAATGCTACCTTTGACAGTCTTCACTGTATCTTCTTAAGACAAAAAAAGCTTTTTTTGACCTCAGAGTGGTAAGGGTAATGGGGCAAGAATGATTTTTTTTATAAACAATGTATGGCCTTGATGTGTGCTACAAACCTCTAAGAATGTTTTAGAAACTCAAAAATAAGCATAAGCTTTTCTATTAGTTACAGCTTTTCTGTTGAGGAAAAATAAAGTTAATGGTATTTACTACTAAGGTGACATGCATTTATTAGGTCTTCAGCTTACTGAATATATGTGTAAGGATTGCTCACTGCTTTTCTGCTGCCATAGCAGCTTCTATAGTGGCTGTGGATGGAATTGATGAAACGGCCGTAGCTATATTCTATGTATAGTACTTGAACTTTGAAACAAACTGCTCTTACTCCAAGAAGTGAGAGAGCGAGCAGAATCTATGTCAATACTGTCTAATACTCTTCATTATAAGAGACTTGTATCCCTTTTGTGTAAGAACTTTATCATCAGGATAATTTCTTGTGGAACTTAAGGAAAAGGAATAGTGCTAGAGAGAAGGTTTTTTTCCTACACTCAAGAGATGATAATTACAAATAGGGTGACAGATAAATCATTCCAGCTTTGAATTTTTACAGTACAAGTGGCTCTTGCTTTTTATGCATTAAGAATACTGGCAGCATTGTACTTGGCATTCTCTTTTGCCTGATGTCTCATGGAAGATTTCACAGAACTAAGATTAGGGACTGCATAGATAGAATGAATGGTTACTAGAACTGCAAAAATCGCATACTCAAGACAGGTATTTATGAAGTAAATGTTCCTTTGTCATAAATGTTTAAAACTGAATAGAGATGAAGGCTGGTAAGTAAAAGCATGTGTATCTAAAGATGAAAGAAGCAATTCAAAATGTCTCTTTTGGAAATCTGTAATGAAGACTGGAATTTCACTTCATTCCTACTGCTATTGCTTTGAGTCCAGTAATTTGCCTCTGTGTGGTGAATGTTAGTTATATTAATTGATGGCTTTTAATAGATCTGGATAAAGTAACTTACTAGTAGCAATCAAAAAAGTACACCATTTTAGTAGTCTAGTTTGTAATAGATAATAGGTCTAAAATTCAGAAGTGTTGTATATTATCTAAATCAAGGCAGTAGATCTAACTGACATAAAAAAGCTGGTTTTACCGCATAGCTGAAGAGTTAAATGATGCAGAAAAAAAGGTTTTACATATTCTGTCTTCAGCTTACTAGCTACCCATAAAACAGCAGTGCCTTGCCTCTGAAATCAGTTTTTTGCAAAAGCAAAAATTCAGTGTATCACCACATCTACAGTATGATGCATCACACTCACTTGCCTTTTTCTTGGATATCGGTATACTGCAATTTTAATTGTATTGTTTGTCACAATGAGAAAGTAGGTCACAACTGCTAGTAGGAATGTGAAATATAACTAGCTTCTAATCACTGACTGGGAATCCTCTAGCAACCCAAAACTCATCTACTGATGAGCCTTTAGACTCAAACTTCTTGTAGCCTTGTTTCCCTAGGTGTTTTTTTTTTTTTCTTTTCACCCCCTCTAACCCACTTAAGCATGCTAGGTCAGCTTGAACTCTGGGTCTGTTACATGCTATGTGAATAGCTCAGTTTAACTTTGAGTTATACACAGCGTAATTCCAGATCATCTATGCTTAAATTCTTGTTCTATTTCTTCTCCCTCCCCTTGCCCACTTCGTGAGAACTGGCAAAATGGTAGAAATCCAAGTAGGACGTATTTTTCCTCTCTAGGACACTGAAGCCTGCCTGTTTGAGAAGAAAAGGGCCTGTTCTGCTGCAAGAGGAGTAAGAACTGACAGCTGGGCAGTAAGAAGAGGCTTGCTTGAGATCTGATGCCCAACATGATGCAGAACACTTAAGGGGCAGCAAAGTCCCCAGATATCCAGCCCCCATGGCTGTCAATGCTCAGCATGAGTCTTAATTTGCAGGGTCCTCATGCCTTGCAGAAGTTGAGGCTCAGCAAAGTTCAATATCTCCCTTTGGTCCTCATGCCTTGCAGAAGTTGAGGCTCAGCAAAGTTCAATATCTCCCTTTGGTAGCAGCCAACACTTCAAAACCTTCTGAGCTGCACAGCCAAGTAACCAGAAGGGAAAACATGACCACTTGTCCCATCCCATGCCATCTGTTTTTCTCTACTATGCATTTCTACTCACTTTCTAAGGATTTAAAAGATTCTAAACATTTTCCTAGAATATATTTTATTACTGTCACTATCTTTAAAGGAAGACATTTGTTCAGTTTTAATCTATACAAGTTTGTATCTTTATAGATAAATAGATTACAGGTGTTAAAATACGAATGCTTAAATGGGTTTGAGATTAAAGCTTTCATTATTTTCATCAAGCTTTACAACTGTTTACAACTTCAGAGAATCAATAGTGGTGGCATGTTCTCAAACAGCTGTTAATGTGATACTAAAAGACATAGCTGCCCTTTCAAAAGCAGTACAGGGAAAAAATGCCCCCTTTTCATAGACTTGAGCACAGCTAATAAACAGCATAGTAACACTCCTCAATTACATATATCATCCATCACACTGTAACCACTAATATAATCTATGACTGCTGTGGCCATGAAAGAATAAGGAAGGAAAAGCTGGACAATTTTATCTTACAAGAAAAGTTTTTAAATTCTTAATGAAGAAGTACACCAGAATCATCTTACCAGTGTGGACTAACTCCATATTAAAAAAAAAAAAAAACCACAAAAAAACCAAACAAAAAAACCCCCACCAAACACATGCAAAAAAACCCCACAAACCACCAATAAAACCAAGAATCAGCAGTCTTGCCTGTAGTACTGGAATTCGCTCAGGGAATTTGTAATGCTCCCCATGCACTTAAAATAAGTAAAAACCCTAACAAGTCACTAAACTGAGCATTTAGTCAGAATTGGGCACCTCTGTATTGGTGTAGAATTTGCTGTAGAAAATGCATTCGAATGATGACCGGGATAACACTTTCTAAATTACTGGTATTGTGTTGTTGACATAAGACTAGCATTATTAGTTGATGTAAGACTAGCTTGCATTTTTACATCTAACTTAGATTTAACATTAACTTAGATTGGGTGTACCTCTCTCTTAATACCTTCTCGTATTTACTGAGTCTGAAAGTGACTTAACTGTTTTTTATATTCGAGAAGGCAGCATTCCTGAGCTGCAATAGGTAGATCCAGAGTGTTCCTCTAGAGGAACCTGCCTCTCCAATGATTATCAGGAAAGCCTAGGGAAATAGCTGGCTCATGTAGCCATATAGTTACATTAACTAAAACTGAATGATACAGGTAGCCCTTTATCAAAAATGGTTTGAGTTTTCTTTCCCTAAAATACTCCTTGCTCCCATTCCACCAGCCTTTTGATGATAGGCTGACTTAGTATCTATGTTGGGGAAGGCAAGAGAAAGACCAGCTTCACAGTTATGCTTGCAAATTTCTTGCTTACTAGTTAGAACAATAAATACAAATAAAATTTAAGTTATATTCTTTGACATTGGACAGCAGTTACATAGGTAGCAGTGTATTGCATTTCTTTCTCAGGCAGGTCAACTTGCCCCTTACTGCTATACTTATCTGGTAGACCAGTAAATGATAACTTTGTAGGACGTAAAATCCAAAGTGAGGGCAAGAACCATAAAGCTTTTAAATGACAAAAAGACAAAACTTAAACTGAGAAGGGTAACATGAAGAAGCAGTAACAAGAAAAATGCTAAGGAATTAAGTAGCTATCCTATGACTTCTTCAAGTAGCACCATGCAAATGAAGTGCCTCAGATGCATATCAATTCTGATCAATAATTTTAAAAACATGAATTTCTATTATTAGGATTAGCTTTCCAGGGCACAATCCCCATTTGTAACACTGTATCTCATAAATTTATGAGGTGCAACTTCCCTTTAACTTCCCATGTTTGTCAAAAAGATTATCTACTTATTTTCTTATTTTATTCCCTACTACAATCTATGCTTGCTTGTTATTAGCTTGGTCTCCTTAAAGACAGACTCTCCTTAAACACTTAAAAATAGGCCCTATGTTTATGATTTTCCACTCCTCTAGTACAAAGTAGTGTTTATCATCTTGTACCAAGAACAGTTATTCTCTCTTCTGCCCTTAATAGGCAGCACTGGTGTCAGAGGACTTCTCCATTGCATGAAGCTCTGGGAGGCAAATGTAACAATGTAAGCATCACTATACTAACCACTGCAGAGTCTCCACCTAAAATCCCTGAGGGCTAACATGAGAAACTTATACTTTTTCTTTTCATTGCTGTCCCTCCTTTGGTTATAAGCTAAATGGCTTCTCCTCATATCAGTCCATGATGTCTCAATATATTTTTTGTGGTTGCATCATATTTCATCATGCTCACTCTCTTAATCTGTTCAGAAACATTTTCTGTGAGTTATGGCAGGAAATGGTCCACCTGTTGGTTGCATTGAGCATGTAGTGATAGTATACCTCTGTAACTGAGGTGAAAGAGCATCAAAACTTGGGTACTGAAGTAGTGGTTGTAAAACATTCTTGCAAAGCTTCTATGCCCAGTCATCCACAAGACTAGGAGTCTTAAGTGTGCTCCCTGAGCAGGGTTTGTAAGTATCTGAGTTCACCATATTGGATAGAAAGGATGAACTATTTTTTAGTGGTGGTGATGAGCTCTAGAAACAAATATGTAGTACTCTTGGGTATACACGGGTAAAAGCTTGGGGCTTTTTTTAGAGATTTCACAGAGATGGATTACCAATTTTATGTGCCCAAGCAAACAGGATGACTATTTCTTATAAACACAAGTGCTGCCACTATTACAAAGGAGTTGGTACTTGTAAAGTTATCCAAGCTGACAAAAATTAAAAATCTCCAGAGTCTATTTGGACCACTTTGGCTTCTCAGAAATAGGAAGATTTTGTCAGCTAAGCCATCTAAAAGTTAAGGAATATTTTCTGAAATCTAGAAGCATAGGTGAAAGTGAGCCAATATGATAACTAGTCTCTGAGCTCACAAACAAGTCGCTTAGATCTTTTGAACAAGATATCATGAAGTGTGTGTTGTCAGCTGATAAAATGAAAGTTAATACCTGCAGTTCTAGATGTGATTTCAGAGTTGTATCTTTGATTTCTACTGGATCTCTCAAAAAAACCCAACAAAACAAAAACATTTGTGTCTATATAGGCAGAAACAATCCAAGAAATTGAATCTGATTAAGAATTTGATGCTTTGATATGGGTAATGATCAGGCTCCTTATATCTTTACAATTAAGTTATTTTGTGAAACTTAAGACTCTTCTATGAAAGAGTGAGGGTACTGACATTAATGTCACATTAACCACTGAGGCAGCTCATAGTGATGCATATAATTCATATGAGTAATATCATGGCAAATTCCAAAATTATGAGGGTTTTTATGAGTAGATCTGAAACTTAGTCTTAGAAAAGGAAGTAATGATGAACAAAAGGCACGACCTGATCATACTCTGAAATGGGATAAAAAAAATCACAAGCAACTAGGTAACTTTTTGAGTAATGGACATATCCCTGAAATCTGAAGTAGAAAAAGCAAGCTAAATTGCTGTAAAACAAAAAGAGATCACCAGAGCTGTTCAAAGAGCAGATCTTCCCTTTACTTTTATCTATGCATCTCTCTGTGTAAGCTGAGATCAGTTGGTTTGCCTTTACTAATCCTGAGATGATATGGTAGCTCTACATTTTTAATGTAGTCAATGAAGCTGTGAAGCATAAGGCCAAACATCAGCTGAACATAAATCAGTAATTCTAAGCAGCTGGTTAAAAGCAAACTAACAGGTGTAGCAAGCAGAGTAACACATGAAATAGTTACTCTATCCAGCATAGGCAAAAAGCCTCAGCTGGAGAACTTGAGAACACCTTCATGATTTTAGAAAAATGTACCCATTTGGAGCAAGAACATAAAAAGCTATGTGAATTAGAGAGGTCTTGTAAATGTAACTTATGAAAAACATTCATAGAAATTATTGGTTAGGTGTTAGAAAACTGAAGGGAGAAGGAAATCTTCAAATAAGAAAAAAGACTGCTGCAAAAAAAGTTAGTAGTAGATTTTGGTCTCTAAAGCTGCATTTTCAGTCACCTGATTCTTGATAATTTAATGTCTGTCCTTTTGGATTGACACAGCAAATAATTATTATTCTACTTGCAGCTAAGAGTTTGTCTATAATAGCAGGAAAGTTTGTCTTCCTGATAATGATTTCTTGCAAATTTACAAAACAAATACAAAATGGATCTTTTGACTCATCTGTTTTACTGTGAAATACAGCTTGTGGTCTAAATTGATTAGATGAATGTTCTGTTGCAAATAATCTACATCGTGTAGAAAGGGATATAAGACTATAGGTAAAAGGACAATGCAGATTTAATTTAGCTGAAAGCAAACACATTTCAGAGTAAGTGACTTGGAAATGCTTCATATCTTGTTCTCTACTGTACAGTTCTTTCTTTGAAAAAGAAAATCAACTTTTCTATCATCTACTGTAGTAAATGAATCTTTGATACAATAATACAGGAAAGAACACCAATGCAGACAACAGACAAGTGATTTAAAACAGATGTGAAATTCCCTCTATGTAGAAAATTATAGGCACTGGTGATGACATTAGATGCATATGACTAATCACAGTTAATGCTTGCTGTTGCCAATTAGCTTTATTAGCACAAGCAATTTGAGCACAGGATGACATTAATTACTGTAAGCAGCTTGTTCATTTATTGAGTAGTATGCATTTAGAAAAGGGTTATTCTGTCTGCAAATTAATCATAACCCTCTTTATCATTAGAAATTCAGGAACACTAAGGAAAAAAGACTTTACCATGCAAACAGAAAAAATTGGGTGATGAAAGTCTGGCAGTAATTTTAGTATTTTACTATTTTATTTTTTGATAAAAAGACAAAAGCTATATTGTATGATTTCTGTATGAAAGCTGTGCATGAGTGAGACAAAATTTCTACCATTAGAGTTAAGGCAAGACATTACGACCATTAGGTGGTAGCAATGCAAAAAAAATCTTGTGAAAGTGTACAGCAAAAATAAGGCTGAAGGTATGTAGGAAAAAAAAACCCAACCCACACTCCAAGCTGCACAAGAAACACAGAACTTTTCTCCTTTTTCAGCATATGAAGATATGTTTGATCTGTGGCACAGATATCAATTTTTCATAGAAATTTGTATATGAGAATACAATCTTCATATGCATGGTTTCATTAGCAAAATGCAAAAAAGAGTCATTGTGCAAGTATGTCTACTCAGAAATGCAAATGAAACAGAGCTGCAAGTACAAGCTGATTTCATTTGCACCACCACAGTGGCTCACAAAACTACTGCTGCAAATGTCAAAATCATGTTGATGTTTTGGAAACAAGAATTCAAACTAAGATTTTGTTTTTTTTTTTTTTTTCCTTTGTGGGTTTCTCCTAAGTCTTTATTATATACCAGAAATTGTTAGTTCTTGATTCAAAAGATAAAACTTAACTTTCCTATATTTTAAGTCTGTAGATAATTTGACCTTGAATCAGGAATCATATTCCCCATGTTTTACAGTAACTATTTGCTATTTTTCTTTTAAGCCATCTGTTGCAAATCTTGTTTTGGACAAGATATCCACTGTTCAAAACTGAATTTTGAGGGGTCTTAAACAATGACAGAGTCCTTAGCAGTTGTTGGCTTCTGCACTGTTGTTATTCCCTCTTGTTCATCCACAATTCCTGTAGAAGCAGTACTGCTAGACAAAGTAGTAGCCTGTCTGTGGCTTGTGTTTTGTGGGCTCCTATGGCAAGGACATATCACATAATCAACTGTGGACTCTGGTATACACAGGCTGCCAGGGCCTGTGAATCCCTGCTGTGGGATAAAAATGCCGAGTGAGTTAGTAAAGGCCAGCAAGGCTGATAATGCTGGCTTGCCCTTGGTGGCACAACCAGCTAAGGCTGGTGAGACACTGGAAGAGGTTGCACAGAGATGTGGAAGTGTCAGGTTGGATGGAGCTTTGAGCAAGCTGATGTAGTGGAAGATGTCCATGCCCACAATAGGGGGGGTTGGAGCTAGGTGTTCATTAAAGGTGCCTTCCAACCCAAACCATTCTGTGATTCTGTGAGTCAAGATTGATCCTGCAGTGGCATGGAGCCACTGTCTCTTCTTGCATGTAAGCTGCTTCTAGAAGTCTCCTTCTCCTCAAGGTAATGCATGTGCCTTGCAGGCCTCTAAATAAAGTTAATGCTTAATTATTTTAGTAAGCACAATGTTGGGTAGGGAAAGTTGGGTGACTTACACTTTGGTTTCCCTGTTGCTTGTCCACAAACCTCCTGTGAACTGTGCTTAAAATGAAAGCATACACACATGTGTCACTGTTTTCCACTGCATCAGCTGTAAGCAGTGTTATTGTCTGTCTTCCAGTCCCAGGACATCTGCAACTCAAAATTTCCACTGACTTCTGACAAAACTGGTTTTACCAGCCTAAGTTTCTTTTCAGTAGGGTAGGTGGTTTTATTATACTGGGATGAAGGTTTAACTCACCCGATATACCTGTGTCCACAGAAGAATTTTGCTGGTAGAGCATATGGGTACTGTATGCTGCTACCCTGTTATAAGCCATTACACTAAGCAGGCTGATTGATCCTCAGTGTAAAGGATCTAGCCTTCAAGCCTACCTTTGGCGACAGTCATCAATGATAGAACATGAATTGTTTAAAATGCACTTCAAACGGTCTTTTCAAACTTATCTTAGTTGAAAAATAGCTGATCTTCTTTCTCCATAACCTTAATATCATTTTCTGTGTATGAGTTGATTCAAGTAGAAGTACCCAGCATGCATGAACTCCTATAAAGTATCTCCCTGAAAAGCAACAAACCCTTAATTCTCTTCTACCTTTACACACATTTTCAACTTATCTGAATGCATTCAAGAGCTTTGTAAATACAGACTTATGGTTGTCAGGACAACATGCTCTGCACTTCCAGAATGCCAAGGGTATCAATAGTTGAAACTGCTGAAAACATAGTCAGTAGGTTTGAAGTGTGCAGTCTTCATAGCAAGCAACTTAAAGTAGCCCCAGGAACTGAATCAACAGAAGAAGATCTAGTGCAAGCATAAGCTTGGACAGGTTCAAAAGTGATTAGACAATTTAATGACAGAGAATAAAAAAATCAGGACTATTCAGTACATAGATACACTCCTCTATTCAGGAAGGTCATATGCCATAGACTGTGGTAAGTGAGGGGGATATCAGGAGCAGTACCACTGCACTTGTCCTTTCCTTTTTTCTTGCCCCAGCCATCTATTACTGTCTCTGGGTCAGAGCAGCAGTAGATGCCTTCTTGAAAGACTAAGCTCTGAACCAAATCTTTATTAAAAGGAGGTATTAAAGTGTAAAACATTTCTCATTCATGTGAACAGACTTGTGTATTCACTATGGAAATACTGGCATAAGCAGACATTTTAAAGTACAAATGGAAATTTTCTATCCACAAGTTTCAGATTTATTAGATGAGCTATTAATAGCACTCCAGCAGCACCTCCAGCTAAGAGGAATTACTCCTAAAGCAATCTGCCTATCCATTATTGTGTTTTGATATAGTACATCTACATGGATAAAAAGTGTCTTGAAAGTGGAGGCTGACTTTAGACTCACCAAAGTCATCACTGAGATACAGTCCTTTTTTATCAGTTTGTTGATTTTGTCAACTACAGCTCAAGAAATATTTTAGTTTGAAAGTTAGACCTTGCTAACACTTCATACCCTTTCCTTACACTTGAGTTTGATAGCTACTTAGACTAAATCATACCATTGTGATAGTAAGTTAACTGTGACAAAATTTGGATAAATTGGTATAAAAGCTATTTTTAAAACACCGTTGATTAACCTTAAGAAATTTTCCCCATGCTTTATGTCTTCTCTGAGACTCTAAATACTGGTTAGAATTTGGAATAAATATTACATTATACTTCTTTGTAATACAGTCTGGCTTTATAGCAAGCCACACAGCAAGAACATTTTTTTTTTTTTAATGTTGACAAGTTCTGTATTAGAACAAGACTTCACAAGGCTGATCTTTACACAACAATAATTTTTCTGCTTTTCTCAATGCATATTCCCTTTAACAGGCAAACATCTATGTTTTCATTCAATTAAAAAGAGTTTCTATTAAAAATACTTTCTACACTTCCACCTATGTGATGCAACCACTAAGGAAGTATTATATATTGATGTTCAACTGACATGAAATATTTCTTTATTATTCTGATATGCTAAATTGCCACACATTGTTACAGAGAGTACCCTGATATTCTGCTATAATTAATATTTACCTAGGTCATAGAAATAGCTATAGTTTATGAAGATGAACTCACAGAGTAGTGGAAAGAATTTCTGTAAGTTTTATTTAAGTGCTCTACCCCTTTTTCTAGAGGCTATATTTCTGAGGATTAGAAAGTATTTTTGAGGTTTAAGGACTAGGCAGCAGGCCTAGTTCTTTGATATCCATCCTGCATTCAGCACATGAAAAAAAAATGAACATTCCTGTTAAGTTATTGGCCCTCTTTTTTTGTATTGCATTTATACATACTGTGTAACTTTGAGTAAGTGAAAATGTAATCATAAATAAAAAATGTTTCTAAGAAACTTGGCATCATTCATTAAAATGTCTGTAATTCTTTAAGTAATACCTACAAAATAAAAGGAAAATTTACAGCTATGACTGAGAAGGAAATATGCTATCAAGAGCAGTTATAATAACAGATGATAGCTAAACAACAAGGCAGAATAAGTCAGGATCTGACCTGCAGTCTGGAAAGTGCTGGAATCAGCTGAGGAAAAGGAGGGCAGGCAGGCAGGAAGGAAAGAGGGAAGAGAGGAGTGGAGGAAGCCACTTGTATCATCTTGAAGTCAGGGATGGTAATCTGCCAGATTCTGGTAAGCTCTCTTAAAATTTAAAAAAAAAAAAAAAAAAAAAAAAAAAGGAGTACCACTAGCATCCACATTATTTTTTCCCCTGAAGAATTATCTGTATTTCTTCAGGAAATCACAGATACTGTAATTTCATCCTTAAGCCAGGTGATCAAAGTACACTTGTTTTATAAACTATTTCAAGAACTACATATTTAGTATTTACTGAAGGGACACAGTCTATTTACCAGTTGTACAGAACCTGAATAGAGGTAGCCAGGCCCTTTGGCCTCCAAGTAGTCACCACACACAAAGACAGGGGAATCATCGCCTGGTTCTGTGGACCCAGTTCTGCTAGAAAATGCTAGTGAAAAGCTCTAGCAGTAATTAGGTTGCTAAGCATTTAAGAACTGTCCTGGGGGGTGGGGGTGATACTGATAATCAGATATACATCACATAAGGTGTCCAACTGGAGGAAGGAGTTCCACCAGACTTCTAAAAAATCAGGGTTGAAAGGGGAATAAACACCAATTAGCCATCAATAGAAAAGAAATTATGACAGCTGATCCTTCACTGGGCAACTACTCATGATGAGATACAAGAAGTAACTCAGGATCAGAGCCACAAACATTTTCTCTAATTGCATAAGCCATCCAACAGGAATGCCATGAAATGGGGGATACTGAGGCTGGAGTAATTGCGTTTCCAGATTTCTGTGTGAACAGACCTGGGAATAAGTGCAACAGTGTTGGAGACTGGAGATAACAAAGCTAAGACTTAAAGCTCTCATCTGCTTTTTTATGTACCTGAGTGGCAGACATACATCATGGAACAGTACCAAGATTGTAGATTTTTCTCTCTGATAAGGCTTACTCATGGAAAACACAGATTAAGATCTTGTCATAAGCCATCACCTTGGTCAGTAGTAGCTGTTACAGGCTAATGTGGATGGACAATGTTGCCTCTCACAACTCATAGCTGTAAGGAATGTCAGCCTGTTCTGGGTTACAAGTTGCAGGAAGTCATGCAAATAAAAGGAGGGTTCAGTACTGGTGCCAAGGATTGTTGACTTTTACATCCCAAGGTATTTCTCAAAAAGGTATTTCTGGATGTGTACCAAAGACATTTTAATTTTCTGGGATTTACAGCACCTGAAGGGGATCTGAATCCAAATCCTCACTTACACAATACAATGAGTAAAAATGAACCTCTGTGATAGGAATATGCCCGTAACAGAACAGGCAAAGTTTGAAGACATGGATAGGAAATGGAAAAGTCACCAAGCAAAAGACAAAATGAAAAAATAAAGAAAAGGAAAACTGGAAAAGGAAATATATCTAGCAAAAAATAATAAAGTAGGAGAAAACTGGCATGGAAGACAAGAGCTAGAGGCCCCCTGTCGATTTTGTAGGAGAAAAGATGGTAAAAATAAAAGGCGTAGGGTAAAGACAGTTTTAAGCAAAAGTCTGCAATACAGCTGAATGACTGGAGGGAACTCAGGACTATATAGTCTGTATAATGGCTGTATTCAGGGTACATGGAGAGGTATAGCTTCATACCTAACACCCACTGCTAAGATAAAAAAGCTACAGCTTGACTGCCTGCTAGGGGGAGGATAAGCATACAGCAGACACTTAAAGAGGAGTAGCTCATGTGGCTGTGTTCCTGCATGTGCTGTTCTGTGTGCCTGCACTCATCAGCATCTCATATACTCATCACATGAATCCACCATGGATTTCTGTGTCATGTTCAAATGCCAGTCTGCGTAATTACAGTTCATCCCAATTTTCTGGTGCAGTTTCTACTCAGATATGGTTGTTGATAGCCTAACAAAGACATATTAAGAAATTATGTGCTTTTATGCATATGCTGCATCAAAGTGAATGTCATGGTTGAAAAAGCAACACCAGTGAATGCATTTTATAACATATAACTACATGGGGAACTGAATGCCCATCTGATTTTCTTTCTTAAAAATCTCTGCAGGAGGG